>NC_081291.1:212554889-212857920 GCF_030435805.1 Mustela lutreola
TGTCACCCCCTTCCACTTGTAAGAATCCCTGTCATTCTCCTGGCTAATCCAGTATCCTTTATCTTCAGGTCAGCTGGTGAGGAATCTTAATTCTAAATGCAACCTCAATTCCTCTTTCCCCTGAAACCTAACATATTCACAGGTTCCAGGGACTTAGAAGGGGGACAATTTCCTACCACAGTTGCCATCATAATCACTAGACAAGCTTTCATAAGGTCTCCAATTGTCCTGGTGCCCTGGAGGGTCAGCAGGAGGCCAGCTGGAGAAGCAGGTGCATGTCGCGAAAGTGCTGCAGGTGATTCGAATTCAGCCCCATTCCCACTGAGAGCCCCTGTGTGAGGTGCGACCCTGCGGCAGACTTTGCCTTTCCCCAAATAGCAGTGATGGGAAGGACTTTTGTGATCACCTGTCTAACCCCCTAGTTTTTATTCATAAGGAAACGGAGAGCCAGGCTGGTGGACTGCCTTCTCCAAAGGCTCCAAGCTGGTGGGGTCAGAGAGAGATCGCTAGCAAGAACTTCGCAGCTCCATCCGCTGCCCTCCGTACCCCCATGCTCATCATTTTCCCCAAGATCATTGCCCTGCATTTTCTAACCCAAAGGGATGTGGCTTTTTGACCTTCGGAAGGTGTTTAATTCTCTTGACTAACAGAGTATATCTGTCTCTGTGTGCGTGTGTCTTGAAAGCAATTACAATAATTGGATAAGATGCTTACATGGTTTTGCTGCATTTGCTGCCTGGGGCACATAATGAGACGAGGAGGTGAAAGCCTACATAAATGCGCCTGGCGTTCAATCTGGAGTGCCACGGTATCAAGAAGATGCGGATAAATTGGCAGAGGTTCAGGAGAGATCAGCTAAAATGATGAAAAGAGGGAAGATGGAAGCAGCTAAGCAAGGAATGCTTCACTAAGTAGTCAGTCAGCTGGAAGAAAGCAGGCTCCGGGACTTCTGTGAATGTCTTCAAGCTACGGCAGAGAGGGAACATAATTACTTTAGCATTTTGGCAGGTCTAAAAAGATGCTCTGTGTGTAGATACCAATAAAGAAGACTGCTTTGTGCCAACGTTAAGGGCATTGAATCATTTTTGCCTTAACCTGTGGTCGACCTCATCTTGTGGACATTCTTGATTTCACGTTGGCTGATTGCTAGGGTGACCAGTTGTCCTGGATTTCCAGAGACTAAGATTTTCCTAGGAGGCTGGACTGTCAGTGCTAAGACCAGAATGGTCCTGGGTGCTATGAACAGGACAATTTGCCTCCCCACAGACTGTACTGATTGTCTCAGTGCATATGAGAGTCATAATCTAGGCTCACCTGTCTACCCTTCTGAAGACACGGGGATTCTAGAAGGTTACCAGAAGTCCTGTTTGCACGAGGACTTCAAGTCTGCTTGGAGAAATGGGAAGATCCGTGGGACTCATGGTCGAGCCTCAGAATCCCTAATTGAGCAATTCTGCTCAAATCAGGGGAGCAAAACCTGACCACCTTGGGTTGAATAACCTCTGGCCCAGTAGGAAAGATTGAGGCTACCGTTTAGAGCCCTGGAAATGTATAACCACTGAGGTAGGACAGCACCAGTATGGAGGGCCCTGAGAAGTGTTTGGATGCTAGCACAGGTAAGAGGAGGGATGGCTAGGCACTTTTCAGTAGCAAGAACTGTAGGCATCAAGCCAGGTCATCAGATAATGGGGTAAAACAAGAGTGAAAGAAAGAACAAAAACAGCAAATGCCAGAAAGGGAGGACATTTGGTGGAAACTTAGAAGCACAGTAGTAGGACTTGGTGAGCCTTTTTTTAAGCCAAATACAATCCCTATTTTTACCCAAGTTGTCAGAGTCTAAAAGTCCTATTTTTCCAGGTGCTCTGGGACCCTGGAATTGCATGAACCTCTGTAAGGATTGGCCAAAGGGGCCTAGCAGAGGCAAGGATCAGCATTGAGACAGGTGGCTGAAATGTGAAAACGAAAAGAAGGGAGAAAGACAGGTTAATTCAAGGCCATCGAGTCATGGGCCTTGGGACTGAGACCTGGGTCAGGTTATAGAATGGGCATTTGATGATCAGTCTCACACGTGCTGAATCAGTTAGTATTTTCAGCTGTGTGCAAGACAGAATGACTGGTGGATTTAAGCAGAAAAGGAATTTGTGGCAAGTTAAAGCAGGTATATCTCATGGAAACTTCTGGAGACTTCAAGAACTAGGCCTGGAGCCAGAAAATGAAGATGGGGGTAGGGTGCCTACAACTACACCACACAGGGGAGAGTGTGGAACTACAGCCTGCCCAGAAGCGTGGCTCCTGTGGCTGACCTAAGACCTCTATGCCTTCAGTCACCGCTCCTTTGGTACTTCTGCTGCTGCTCCCACCTCAACCTTCCTGCCAGGGCAACACACACATCTAGAACTCGCTGCCATTCTAGCCTCAGGGAAGCAGTTATTCCTCGTTGGAGGAATCAGCATGGCTGATGTAACCCTAGGATCTGCACAAGACAGTCTCACTCTCTGACAACATTCTAGATGTGGTTTCAAAGGACTTTATTCCAATGCCTGGTTGGCCAAGAAGGGCATGAACATAAGTAGCAGGTGGATATTTTCCTCTTAAAACAGTAGTAGGATGTCTACTCCCAGTTGGGAACCACAGCAGCCCCTAGTTATTTCAAACAGGTTGAAAGATATTGTATGATTTCTGGGGAAGAAGAGCTTCTTGACAACCAAAAATCACTGAAATTCTATGTGACTCCTTCCTTCGGCTCTCTCTCAGCCCTTAATTGACTTAGGCTTCTTATTTTTCCAGAAGAGCAAGGGGTGTCATTACAAGTCTTCATTTAATGGACTCCCCAGTTCAATGGACATTTCTATAACCTCCAAAACACACACAAGTCAATGCTCAGGGCAAGCTACATGTTCACAGCTGGTTGACCACTCTCTCGCCCACTTGCTGATTTATCTACTGTGCCTACTGAGTCTCATGTGTTAGCTTTGGAGCCTTTTTATGCTGGTTGTACTATTACTGTAATTAATTAGTCTAATTAAATATTATGTTACCATCTTTTTAAAAAAGATTTATTTATTTGAGAAAGAGAGAGAGAACGAGTGGGGAGCGGGGCAGAGGGAAAAGGAGAGAATCTCAAGAAGACTCCACACTGAGCACAGAGCCCAGCACAGGGCTTGATCCCACAACACTGAGATCATGACCTGAGCTGAAACCGAGAGTCAGATGCCCAACTGACTGAGCCACCTAGGTGTCCTGTCATGCGTCTTTAAAATAATAATAATAATAAAAAAAAAATATATATATATATATATTTTTTTTTAAGGTTTTTAAAATTTAATTTTATTTTTTCAGTGTTCCAAGACTCATTGTTTATGCACCACACCCAGTGCTCCATGCAATATGTGCCCTCCTTAATACCCACCATCAGGCTCACCCAACCCCCCCACCTGCCTCCCCTCCAAAACCCTCAGCTTGTTTCTCAGGGTCTACAGTCTCTCATGGTTCATCTCCCCCTCTGATTTCCCCCAGTTTACTTCTCCTCTCCTTCTCCTAATGTCCTCCATGTTATTCCTTATGCTCTACAAGGAAGTGAAACCATATGATAATTGACTTGCTCTGCTTATTTCACTCAGCATAATCTCCTCCAGTCCCATCCATGTTGATACAAAAGTTGGGTATTCTTCCTTTCTGATGGAAGCATAATATTCCATTGTATATATGGGCCATATCTTCTTTATCCATTCGTCTGTTCAAGGGCATCTTGGCTCTTTCCACAGTTTGGCAGTTGTGGCCATTGCTGCTAAGACATACAGATGGCTAACAGACACACGAAAAAAAGTTTATCATCATTAGCCATCAGGGAAATTCAAATCAAAACCACATTGAGATACCACCTTATACCAGTTAGAATGACCAAAATCAACAAGACAGTAAATGACAAATGTTGGAGAGGATGTGGAGAAAGGGGAACCCTCTTACACTGTTGGTGGGAATGCAAGTTGGTGCAACCACTTTGGAAAACGGTGTGGAGATTCCTTAAGAAATTAAAAATAGAGCTTCCTATGACCCTGCAATTGCACTACTGGGTATTTACCCCAAAGATACAGATGTCATGAAAAGAAGGGCCATATGTACCTCAATGTTATTATTATACATTTTTTAAGATTTTTAAAATTTATTTGACACAGAGAGAGCACACAAGCAGGCAGAGGGAAAAGCAGGCTCCCTGCTGATCAAAGAACCTGATGTGGGACTCGATCCCAGAACCCTGGGATCATAACCTGAGCCAAAGACAGACACCTAACTGACTGAGCCACCCATGCATCATCTTTTTAAAAACAAATTGAATACTTGCAATGTGCCAGCCTCTGTTCTTCATGCCCAGAATAAACTGGTGAACAAAGCAACAAAGATTTCTTGTTTCATGTAACTCACATTCTGTGCAAAAAGATATAACCTACTCTTGGAGTTATGTCTCTGAGAACTGAGTTGCGTACTGCCATGAGACTCAATGAATGTGAGTTGCTTAAAAGTTTTGCTTAATTTGATATGGCTGCGACAACTGTAAGGAGATTTGAAAAACGATTGCAAGGATCTGGAAGGATTCCACACTCAGAACACTTCACCAGTATCTTTATAGTTTCGTTCTATTTTAAAGAAGTCAAAACTAGAAATGTATGGACGTGATTTATACAAGAAAAATAATGAAGCCATCCAGTCAGCAAACCCATACCCAAGAAAGGCTTTAGGCATTCATCAAAAAAATAGAGGAAGGAACGGACAGTTACATATTTTAAAGTAAACTGAAGTGCTTAAGTGTTTTCCTTTTTAATGTGGATTTTCACTGTAAGTGGTCTTTTTTGATCAGCAACCCACAGCTAGTCCCACCTGGGTTCAATTAAGGAGTTTCAACTCTTGTTTCTCAAGGGCTGGTGGAATCAAGCACCATCCGGGGAGCTGCAGTCCTGAATCCAAAGTTTGAGGAAGAGGCTCTGGAAATCTGTATTACATAAAACTTATAGGGACTGACTGAGAAAGGTTGGCCACTGAGGGCTATCTTACTAATCAGGGCAAAACCCCTAGGTCCTTCTTAGTCTGGACCTTCAGCCTTGACGATCAGGGCTCAAGTCACCATCTGATGGGAAATCTCATCCTGTCTTTAGAGGGGAAAAACTTTTAGGGGTCTTATTTTGAACTGTGTCAAAGCAGAGACCTAGTATTAAAAGAGATGAAGTCAACGGGCAATTCTTGGTGCCCAGATTAAGCATACCGAGGGGATTAATAGAAGACCCTTGACTTGAGTAGTTTATTATCTTGGGACAGACTTAGTCTATATCAGTGGGTTATATTGCTAAACAGTGTACAATATGATTAAGAGCCAAATCACATGCTACCGATCCTGTAGGGCTATGAGAGACTCAGGGTGGCCGATGGTCTCCGATAGCCCAGGATTAAGGGGTTTCCTTACATGTAGCACTTTCAGTGCTGAAATGGAGACAGCCCCAGGCCAACCGGGAGATCTGGTCCCTAAAGAGAAGGATCCGAAGGATCCCTTTGCTGGCAAGCACAGCTGGGGAAGGCTTTGCAGAGGAGAAAGGTAGCTGAGTGGTGTTGGAGACTAGAAGAATGCATGATAGCCCCGATCTGGGTGGGGGGTAGGGAGAGGGAGAAAGCTCTTGCAGATGCATGGACGGCTCAGAGGTCCCAGTGCTGTTGGTTTAAATCCGGGTATTTTAGACCCAGTGTGTGGTTAGCAATTACCTGGCGTGTTGCCACAAGAGGTGTGACATGTTGCTACAAGAGGGGATCTGCAAAGCTCAAGTGTTAACAGTTCCTATGTGCACCCACCTCCGAGTTCAGGTTAATTAGCTCATGTCTGCAGAAGCTTCGAGTGTGTGCAGCACACCCCGAAAACCCGATATTATTAGCTGGTTAGCACCAGCTAAAAAAAAAAAATTAAAAAAAAATTAAAAACGTAAAATTTAAAAATTAAAAAATCAAAATTAAAAAAAAATGAAAAATTAAAAAAAAATCACATTTCTGCTGCTCCATCATCCGTTATTTCTTCTCAGTTCCTTGGAAAGAGCTGGACGCCTGCGGGTTTCAGCACGAGGCTCTCACTGGAACAACAGGGGCCGCAGGGCCTGACGCTGGGGGCAGTGGGACCACACAGCAGCCCGGGGCCCAGACCGGTTAGCGGTTGGCTGGTGGGTCCGTTTCTGAAGTAGGTGGTCGCCCTCCTCTTAGAGCGCTTTGCATTCCTCCTCCCCACCTCTTCTCTGGTTGTTGGCCTCTCCGCAGATCTCTCTCTGCAGGTGCCATCAGCCTTGTCTATACCAGAGCTGCAACATCACAGACCATAAGATGTTCTAGCCACAGATATGATGTATCTTAATGAGAGCTGGGCTCATGTGGCAGGTACAGCAAAAACACTGAACCACGGGCCTCTCTCCACACTGAGCTCAGGCCAGTAGCTCCCACCCTCCTGGGTGTCCAGGCAAAAGCGCTCTGATGAAGGCTGAACTCTCAGAAGTACATATATGTGTATATGTGCATGTGGTATGTATGTGAGTGTGTGTGTTTTCTGTGTGTGTGTCATATGTCGTCCATGTGTGGGGTGAGTGGGTGTATATGTGGCTGGGTGTGTGTGTGTGTGGGGGAAGGGTGTATGTCGTATGTGTGAGTGTGTATGCATGTGTGTGAAGGTTGTGTGTGCATGTCCGTGTCCGTGTCCGTGTCTGTGTGTGCACACACGAGCATGCACACAGCCTTCTTGGGGGATCCGTGGGAGTCGGTGGTGAACGAGCACGCCAGCTCCCGAATGTGGGTGCAGAGACGTTCCCCTGCTCCTCATTCTGGTGAGAGGGTGAGTGACAGCGCAGGGAGAGGCGGGCAGGGGAAGTCAGCAGGAGCAGAGCCCAGGCGGGCGAGAGGATACCCATATCCAAGCCTGGGCTCCAGCGCCGTCATTGTCCCTCTCCTGGGCAGAGTTAGGGCAGCAGGATTTACAGGTGGATTTCGGCAGGGACAATAACCAGCCTCAGGCAGCCTGGAAGTCTGTGGATCTCCTGGATACAGTTAGCCAGGCCATTGTTGCTAAGCAGTCAGTACAATACCTGCCTTCTTGGTAACCGCCCTTGGCTAGGATTTCATGAATGGTCGGGTCTCACTCCCGTGAGCGGTCCTGCTGGCTTCCAGATCTTTTTTGGGTAATTCCACACTTTGGCCAGCCCACCACACAGGGTGGCCGGAGTGAGGAGTCTGCAAAGCCGATTTGATTTGCTTCAGATGTTTTGTAAAGCCCAGAAGTCAGGGCTACTCCTGCAGGATGGCTGTTAAGAGGTCTTGAAAAATCCACGCGGTGGTAGAATGCACACTGGGCGCTTTCTACGCGACCGTGGAGAAAAGAATAAAGTCTTATTGAACGGAGCAATGGTTTTAAAACCCGGAGACACAGCCTGGGAAGCAGAGAAGCCAAGAACATGGACGTGCTTTCATTGTCATAAGCCCCAGAATCCAAATACCGCTGCCTTGTTGGGATTGCAGACCCCTGGGCTTTCTGTCCCAACAGGCTTAGGCAGGTGCAGCCTGTTCCCTAGGCAGGTGCAGCCTGTTCCCTAGCAGGCAGGCATCCAACATATTCTGAAGAAAAGGAAGCCCTGGGGGCTGCCTGGGGGGCTCAACTGGTTAAGGTTCTACCTTTGCTCAGGTCCTGATCCTGGGCCTGGCATCGGGTCCCAGTCCTGGAGTTGGGCTCCCTGCTCAGCTCTACTTTTCCTCTCCCCTGCTCCTGTGTTCTCTCTCTCTCTCAAATAAATAAATAAAATCTTAAAAAAAAAAAAAAAGGAATGAAAGAGAGAAAAGGAAGTACTACGTTTATAGGGGTTAGGTGCTGTCTAAAGGTGACATCAGGAGTGCCTGGGTGGTTTAGTTAAGCGTCTGCCTTTGGCTCAGGTCATGGTCTCAGGGTCCTGGGATCGAGCCCCACATCAGGCTCTGCGCTCGGCAGGAGGCCTCCTTCTCAAGCTCTCACTCCCTCTGCTTGTGTTCCTGCTCTTGCTTTCTCTGTCAAATAAGTAAATAAAATCTTTAGAAAAAATAAATAAAGTTGACATCATTCTCCTCTTTCATATTGGGTCTTTTAAAACACCACATCAAACGCCTACGAGACGCGTGACCCACGACCCGAGTCTGTAGGATGACACAGAGACATTCGAAGCCACCTTTTCAGATGGGAGAGTGAGTGCCACCTCCCGACAGGACTTCAAACAAGTTGGCCTCTGGCCACTGGCTCTCTCGGGCTGGAAACACGGTGGGGTCTCTTGATCTCTCTGATCTGCAGGGACACTCCTTAGCACTGGTAACCGTCTGACTGTGACTCACTGGTAACCGACTGACTGGGACTCCTTTCTTCTCTCTGCCTTTCATTCTTTTGTCTCCAGAGAAAAATCATGCTTCTGGCAGTCACCAAAGTTCACTCCCGCTTTCCCAACAGTCATTTCAGCAGGAGGAACTTCACGTTGTGGTATTCCTTGTAAATAGGACTTAGCATTTACGTCAGAGCTGGGGCAAAGAACTTTCCGCGAGGACAGATACGTTCTCTGTCTGCGCCATCCAATACCGTAGCCACTACATGGGCCCTTGAGCCCTTCAAATGCGATTTCCGTGACAGAAGAACCTTTTATGTAATTTCAATTGATTGAAATTTACCTCGCTCCCAGGGACTGTGGGCTACACTACGAACCAGCGCCCTTACAGAGCTGATCTGTATACCTCCTGGGCTTTCCACCTCCTTGGGACCCTTCAAATCCAAGTTCAGTATTTTTATTTTTAATTTTTTTTGACCATAAGTGATCCAGGCATGCTTCAGCACCCTTCTCTAGGCTCCTTGACGTGAGAGGAAGTAAGGAAACACTCAGCTCCTTGCCCTGTAATTTCTGCAGCTCTCAGACTCTTTCACGCAGAGGGTGGGGGGGGGGGGTGTGCTGGGCAAGGCTTACTGAAATGTCAGGAGTGTGGTGAGGAAATTTCAGTTCTTTGCCAAGCATTTTGTTTGTTGACGTGACAGGTTTCTTTTTCTTTTCTTTCTTTCTTTTTTTTTTCCTGCATCCGTGGAAGGAGAGCCATGGCTGACCCCGAAACGGGGAGCCTGAAGTCTCAGGTGGGTGATATTTTTCATTTCAGCTTATATATGTTCGAACTCATCTGAGCGACTAGAGTTAGGTAAGCGTGAAGGTATTGCATTATGAACGTCTTAGGAGACAGCCTGTGGAAATTGCAGTTACATAACCCAAGAAGAATCCGAAGAGTCCCGGGTTTGCACGAAGGAAGGCAGCTCGGGCTGGAGCGACGTCTCCAGCCGAAGAAGCATCACGGCTCCAGGACAGAATGATCTGCGATCGGGGAGGTGCTGGCAAGGAGCCGGCTCGAGGGAGATGATTGGCAAGGCTGGATTTGCTCAAAGAGGCTCCTGGGAAAAGAAAGGGACGAGGAATTTCCAGGGAGGAAAAAAGTAAGTTTCACTCTTTTTAGCAAAAGTCCAAGGCAATCGTTGGGCCCTGGAAGGAGAAAGGGGGTGGACAGATGATGGCGCGCACCTGGAAAAGGTCTGCGGTCCAGAGGCAGCTCATCAGTGTCAGGAGAACAAGACAAACAGGGCCGGGCTGTCGACGACGGGGTGTCGCGCAGACACCACGGGAGGGAACAGCAGCCAGGTCTGGGGAAGAGTCCTTGGTTACAACCGTGGAAAGCGTCCCCTTCATTTAACAGCCGTCCAGCCCTTTGAATCTGCTCAGGCTGCTGTAACCAGATGCCACAGCCTGGCCGGTTTACACAACAGTTGTGTATTTTTCCCACAGTCCTGGAGGCTGGGCGCTGGCTGATTGGGTTGCTAGCGACAGCTCTCTTCTGGCTTGTAGGTAGGTCCCTTCTGGCTGTGTCCTCACGGGGCAGGGTAGGGCGAGCGAAGGAGGGAGCGGAGAGATGGAGAGGGAAGGGGAGGAGCAAGAAGTGCAAGGGAGTGAAGGGGAGGGGGAGGGGAAAGAGAGAAGGAGGGAGAGAGGAAGAGGACTCTCCATCCTCCCCTTATAAGGGAAGACCAAAGTGGTACCCTCATGACCTCATCTGACCCTCATGACCTCCCAAAGGCCCCACCTCCTAATATGGGGCTTAGCACTTCAACATATGAATTTGGAGGGAAAGACAAATAGTAAGTACATAATATCAGCTAGTCAACAAATATTTATTGAGCACCTACTAAGTGCTACAATCGTATTGAATGAAACACTGTCTCTACCTCAAGGAACTCAGTGCAAACACACACCACCTAAAGGTCTAAGTGTTCTAGTAGAGAACATGCTGCGAGTGCACAGAGAATGAGGACAGGCTCGGCCTGGGAGGGTATGGGTTAGGGTTATGTGACCTTTGAGGGACTTTTTTTTTCCTTTTCCATTCCCTTTTCCTTTCTTTCTTTCCTTCCCTCCTTCCTTCATCTTTCTTTCTCTTTCTTTCTTTCTTCTTTCATACTTCACTCATCCAATCAAAAAAGTTTATCCAGTGTCTATAAGTACAAAGTCCTATTCTACTGCCCAAGGTTATGATGCTCAATGAGTCAGACAAAAATACTTGACTTTTGGTGATTACATTCTAGAGGAATAAGATAATAAATAATAAGCAACTAGGTAAACTATTACACAGTTTATCATGTTATTATTTCTTTGCCTCAGGTTTATTTTTAAAAAGATTTATTACTGAAGTAGAGTTAACATGTGATGTTCAGGTGCACAACATAGTAATTCAACAATTGTGTACATTACAAGCATCTCTTGAAGGACGAGGGAGGCACAGAGAGGGTGATTCCCAGACAGCTGATAGTCTGCCAAGTCAGGGAGGTGGTCGAGGCACAGTGCGTTCTGATGTTTATGCTGGTGTGTTGCGTCATGAGATTAGGAATGATGGCACGGGCTAGGACAGGTCAGCAGGAGACAACAGCAGAGAGGCAGGTTGGGTTTGGAAGAAGATCCAGATATGCCGTGCTAAGGATTCTGAACCTGATCCCATGGGAAATGCAGAGTCTGAGAGCTAGAGCCGAGTTTTAAACAGGATCTATGGGCAGATGTCTGTGTAGGGCACTAATGGACACTGCATTAGTCGGCAAGGGTGGCCATGACAAAGTACTCCAGGCTGGGGCGCCTGGGTGGCTCAGTGTGTTAAGCTGCTGCCTTCGGCTCAGGTCATGATCTCAGGGTCCTGGGATCGAGTCCCGCATCGGGCTCTCTGCTCAGCAGGGAGCCTGCTTCCTCCTCTTTCTCTCTGTCTGCCTCTCTGTCCACTTGTGATCTCTCTCTGTCAAATAAATAAATAGAATCTTAAAAAAAAAAAAAAAAAGTACTCCAGGCTGGGTGACTGAAACCACAGACATTTATTTTCTTACTGTCCTGGAGGCTAGAAGTCCAAGATCAAGGTGTTGGCAGGTTCAGTCTCTTCTGAGGCCTCCCTCCTTAGTTAGTAGATGGCCGTCTTCTCCCAGTGTCTTCACACGGTCTTCCCTCCAGTGTGTGTGCATGTCTGTGTCCAGATTTCCTCTTCTAGTGAAGACACCCGTCCTATTGGATTAGGGCCCCCTCTAATGACCTCATTAAAAACCTTATCTCCAAATACAGTTCCATTCTGAGGTACCATAGGTTAAGGCTTCAATATATGGCATGGGGCACAATTCAGCCCGTAACAGGTGTCTGTGCTGAAGGTAGTCTGATAACAGACTGGTAAGTAGTGAACCAGTTTAAACTCTTACATACAAATCCACTTAAGTGATGGTAGAGACCTGATGGAGGGGTGGGGACAGAGAGGAGGTGGTAGACTGGGGAGGCATTTGAGAGGAGGGTTGATGGGTAAAAGTAAGGTGGAGAATTTACTAGAAGGGAGAAGTTTGGAGCCCTTAACTTGGCATTCCCATCTCATGTCAATCAATATTTGACACTCAAATGGGTCTGGATGGAAGCTGGTGTGTTCTGGATATAACAGATCCCCCAACCTCAGGGGTCCCAAGGTAGAAGTCTGACAGTTTTTGTCATCATTTCTTATCCCAGAACTTCATCCTGTTAATACATTCTGCTTCTCTATGTGCACAAGGGCTGGAACTACACCTTCATCAGGGCCAAATCCAGGGACCGGTAATATTTCCTCATGTCCCAAAGAAGTGGTTGGTGACAGCTCTCAATTTTGGAAACAGAGTTTTCTAGAAAAAATCATTGGAGGGACCTAGATGCAATGGGAGTAATCCTTTGTTTCCTCTTAAACCCCATCCTTTCTACGTTGTATGTTCTCAGCATTACGGAGACAATTCCTTTACGACATTACTTATATGATCTACTAGTTTTGGACCCATGCCAGAGGAAACCAGACCAGAGAGGTCCCCAGCTTTGTTGAGAAATAGCTTCCAAGCCCGAGCAGCTTCTAAAGTGGAACTTCTAAAGTTTTCCCTTTGAGCCATTGCCCTAGAGTTGAACTCTTCTGCCTTTTCCTCCCCAGAACTCTGTCATGTTGCTGGGCTACCACCATGGTGGTCTTCCTCCAAACCATCGCCAGGCTCCTGGAGCATGGTGACACTAAGCACCAGGGGAGAGGACAGAAGGCAATGAGGGGGAGTATGGCAGGGTTCCTGCTTCCAGGAGCATATGGTCTCATGAGAGAAAAGACAAGCATAGGATGTTGAAATGGGACTCGTGTCTCCATTTTGGCTGAAGCTCCAAGTCAACAGATATACAAAAAAGACATCACAAAGTGAGGCATGTGGTTTCCCAGGCAGGACTGCAAAGGGCGTCGTTGGAGGCCAGCTTTGAGGCCCCTGCTGACCACCAGCTGTAGCTGATATAAAACACTTGAGAGGGGCACCTGGGTGGCTCAGTGGGTTAAGTGTCTGTCTCTTGATCTCAGCTTAGGTCTTGATCTCAGGGTCATGTGTTCAAGCCCTACGTTGGGCTCCATGCTGGGCATGGAACCTACTTCAAACAAAACCAAAACATTGGAGGGGCTGAGAGAGGGGCTGGAGGTTAGCTAGAAGACTGCTTTGAGAGAAATAGGCATTGCACTGAGTCTTCTCCTTCCATGCAGGGGGGTGGGAGGGTGACTTCAAAAGCACCTTTTGTAGGGAATGTCAGGTATTCCCAGGAACTTGGGGACCTCAGGGCACCAGAGTCGGATTCTCATGGGCAAGAGGCTGGCTGAGGCCACAGGGAAGAGGGCTGTGTGCCCAAGCTTGCAATGACCGAAGGCCAAAGACGCATGTTCCCAGTGGACCCGAGGTGAGTGTGTGACAGAGCCCTGGGCCTCTCTGAACACAGCTCTCTGAGAAGAGCAAGAGCACAGAGAAGCTAGAGGCGTTGCTAGGTGACCAGGGGCTAAGGGAGGGCTTTTAAGTGACCATCTGGATGGGACTCTACTGCCTGAGTTACAGGCATGACGGGTGGGAAATATCCCCAGTTTGGGGGAGAGGGAGTAGAGGGAGGCTCAGAGAAGGAGTTGGCTTCACACAGGAACGTGGCCAATGGCTGTTTCCTCTGCCCTCCTCCCTGATTCTAACCTTGGCAAGGTCCACAGTGCAGCCCGCAAGGTGAGAGAAAGAGAGAAGAAACCAACCACATGGTTCCAGGGGCCTGCCAGAGGAGGCCTAAACCAATGGGGAAGGACTTTACTGTTAAATGGAGATTGGACTATGATGTTGGCTGGATGTTGTGAATGTATTATCTGAGAGAAGCAGGAGGCCATAGGGCCTGCCTGAGATTCGTACAGGGGTAGGGAAAGAGCCAGTCCCTCCAGCAGGTTGAACCCATTCAAGCATGGTGTTCTGATTGTACCTAGTGAGCTCCCTGCTTCCCAGTATTGGTACTAGACACACATCATGATGATCTTGCCAGAACAACATGCGTGTCTCTTGTTCCCTCAGCGCTCACTCATGGGACACCTACTATGTGTGGGATTCAGCTGACTCTGGGGAGCAAGAGAGAACCAACCAGACAGGGCCTTGACCCTTTACAGAACTGACAGCCCAGTGGGGGAGGTCCTAGACCCTATGAAGTGAACACACACAGTTCATATTGAGAATTTGGCAAGGGGAGAATCACGAGGGAGTGGAGTAGGAAAGAGGAAAGCCTTCCTGGAAGAGAGAGGACAGGGTTGGGTCCTGCAGAAGCCTTCAGCCTCCAGGGTTGGCAGCAATGGCCAGCAAAGCTCTCCAGATGGAGTGACCAGTGCTTGGGCACATCACGGGAGAAGAGTGGCCCAATTTTGTGACAGCTCAGAATGTGCAAATGGTCAAATGAGTGAGTCTGTTTTATGAACTAGAATACAATAGCTAAATGTGTAGGGACAGAAAATAGATTGGTTATTGCCTAGGGTGCAAGGGGGTGCTAACGAGCACAGGGGTTCTTGCTGGGGGATAAAATTTTCGAAAATTTGATTGAGATGATGGTTACCTTAAATACATGAAACCTACCGAAACCATTGAATTAGACACTTGAAATGGGTGAATTGTATGGTATGTGAATTCTATCTCCAAAAAGCTGTTAAAAAAAAGAAGCTAGTCACGGCATAATAAATATGGATGGTACAATCTGTAGAGAATTCAGAATCCGGCAACCCTAGACAGCATGTCATTTAAGAATAAGTGGCAGAACTATAAAGAAATCAGGTGAATACAGTCCATAATATTGCAATAATTCTTTGTGGTGACCGATGATAATTAGACTTAATGTGGGGATGCTATAGGATATTGTATATCAGTTGTACTTCAGTAATAAAGAAAAAAATCAAGGGAATGATCCTACAAATGTCAGGGAGAGTATTCGTTCTTGGAGGCAGAAGGGAAACAGGTAAATGGGGGGCCACAGATATCACTGGCCATCTATCACACGCGGCATAACTGAGTCTTACTGCAACTGGTGTTTTCACAGGCACGATCTTTATAAAAATAATTGTACGTCTCTTAGGAACAATCTTTTGAATGTATGACATGTTTTAAAATAAAGAAAGAAAAAAGGAAGGATGAGGAAGCCAAATGAGAGACAGAACCAAACGTTACCTGACACTCAGGGTCCAGAGTCCAGCGCACCAGGTGAGACATCGCACTTAACGAAGGAGATGATGGGGAGTCAGTGAAGGTGCTTGAGGAGGCAGCAGAGGGGATCGGAGGGGTAGTTTAGGAAGGTATTCAAGATCTGTGAGCAGGGAATGCCTGGGGTGGGGAGAAGCCCCCCCGGAAGTGACCACAGGGTCTGAGCATGCGCGGTGAGCCAGTGGAGGGTGGAGGGGTGGGGCCATGGGAATAGTGTGAGGACCACCGTGCAGGTGATGGGAGAGTCAGGGATGAAGGGTGTGGGGGACGGTGAATGACAACATCATGGGCAGAGACAGGGAGTCAGGGAGGAGGAGCTGGAAGGAAGGAAAAGAAGATGAACGGTTTAGCTTTGGACATGCATGAAGTATAAGAAACGACTTTATTATAAAATGAGGCATCTCAGGAGATAGCAATTATAACTCTTGGGAAATTGTAGGTTCCCTGGTAATTACGGGGTCTTTCCAAGTTCAGTTTGGGCCAGGTTCCTTGAGGAACTTGCCTGTCCTTTGTAGTTCCAGCCCTCTCCGCATCTCACGCTGATCCCCGCTCCTACTTCCCAAGATGCAGAACAAGATGAATCCTGTTGGTTTAGCCTGCGGGCTTGGCAGTGCTGATTTGAGAAGATGCTTTTTTGCTTCCCAGCTCTGAAATCTCTCCCTGAATAAATTCTTCTTGGATGTCCCAACTCCCTGCTGCCCTGGGAACCTTATCTGGCATAGCTTGTGAGAAGAGCAGAAATGAAGATCCCCAGAGGAAAAGTCTCCTAAGGCTTCCTAAGGAAGGAAGAACAGGCTCATCCAGTTCCAGGTGGGAGGAGCAGGTGTGCCGATGACAGACAGCGTGAGTGAAGCTGACAGGGAGGGTCCCAAGAGGAAGCCAAAGGCCAGATTGTACAAGCCGTTTGGACTTGATCATTTACCCCAAGGGTAACCAAAGCTACTGAAGGTTTTGAAGTAGGGAAGTGATATGATCAGTTTCTACTTGTGTCTAATGAGCATTTACTATGTGCCAGGAATCTTTCAGTCTTTTCATATACACCATCTAATTTAATCTTTTCAGGGGCTCTGTGGGGCTGGATATGAACCATCTATCCAATCATCCATCCACCCGTCCATCCACCCATCCAACCATCCATCCGTCCATCTGTCCGTTTATCCATCCATCCATCCATCCATCCATCCATGTATCCATCCATCCAACATTTTTTTAAAAACTGAAGACAGGATGTGAAGGCAATCTGGCTGTGACATCTGTCACCCAATTGATTGCCAGGAGTTGGCTGATCTGGTTGGCAAGGCAGGTGTCTCCTTCCTCTCTCATCACTCCATGTGTGTCCCTCCTGAAGCTGTGCACTCAGTCGAAGAGGATGACTTTCCCCCATAAAGGAGGACTGTTCTTCGGTCGAGGGTATACCAGTAGCTGCGCTCCTCTGCTAGAACCTCCAGACAAGCTCTCACGGTCCGTTTGTAGGAGAACGTAGGGCAGTCAAGCTTCTAGGATGCCAGATACATCCAGATGAGGTGCTGCAGGTGTCAGTATGCCTTTCTTTTAAAAAATAAGTTAACAATATTAATAAAAAAATTAAAAATTGAAGACAGCTTTGTGCTAGCTGTTGTACTCATGTTCTTTGAACAGATGAGGATATTGAAGGGTCCTCACTCTTAAAAGGCCAAATCAATTCCTGAAAGACTGCAACTAAAAGGGGCTTGGCCAGAATTCACATCTGGGAAAACAGACTCCAGGGCCTGGGCTTTTCCCCCTGCAGGTCCTGGGTGAGTCTTAAAAGTAAGGTTACCTGGGGTCTTAAAATATGAATTGATCTTCAGCAAGAGGAGGCGGTTGGTGAGGTCACTATAAGTGAGATGAATAGAATAAAAGACACATGTGTGGGGGCACCTGGGTGGTTCAGTCATTAAGCATCTGCCTTTGGTTCAGATCATGATCCCAGGGTCCTGGGATCGAGCCCTGAATCGGGCTCCCTGCTCTGTGGGAGGCTTGCTTCTCCCTCTCCCACTCCCTCAGCTTGTGTTTTCTCTCTCTCTGTGTCTCTCTCTGTCAAATAAATAAATAAATCTTAAAAAAAAAAAAAAAGACACATGTGTGAATGAGTTTGGTAGACCTGGTACAGTTTCTCTGCTTTCTTTCTTGCTAACAGAACTCTGGTTTTGGGGGTAGAGAAAGCAAAGTGTGGGGGAACCACATTGTATCCAGTTTCTAGGGACGACTTGTGATTGGTTTTAAGCCAATCATGGCTAAGATAATACTGTTGGGCAGAGACTCACTTTTGTCGCCCCCTTTGCAGCTAGTTGGGAGACATGTGACTGAGTTTTGGTCAGTGAAACAAAGAAGAGGTCTGCTGAAGCCTTGTGAAAAATAGTTTTGATTACCCTGATGGAAAGCAAGAACATCAGCTCTCTTTCTGGCTGCCTTAGTGCATCCTTACTTTGAAAGCAGCCATGGTTCCTGGAGCTGTGGCAGCCATTTTGTGACAAAAAGCCAACAGTGGGTGGCAGGATGCAAAGAGCTGGGTTCTTAATACGCTTGAGGAGCTAACCTAATGGCAGCAAAGCCTTCCCTCCAGACTTCTTAATAAGTGAAAAAAAAAAAAATCCCGAGGAGTTGCCATTTTTTTCCATTACCTGTAGTTGACCACGTGCTAACTAAATGGTAAGCACAGTGAGGAGCAGGCAGGAAGGTAAGAACTTATTTGGAGTGCAGGGCGATGTAAGGGCACCAATGGGAATGTGGTTTTGTTTTCTAATTATTTTATATGTTGTAAATCTTGAAGACAGACTCATTTTTTCTTTCCTGTTTTTATTTTTTCCCACATGTACTCACCCAGCTTCCCCTCCTTTCCTTTAGCCCACACCGAGCCCACATGTGCCACGACTACTGGCTTGGAATGAAGGGGATTCCCCCTTGTTGATCCTCACTGTATCTTTGTCAAGCTATCAAAAAATTTCCAGGGCACAGGGCAGAGAACAAAACTCTTTCATTGTACTCATGAAAACTTTTACAGATGCTTTGCTTATTATTTTGTTTGGTGCCACAAGGGAAGCAGATCATTTAGAAACTTACATGGTCCTTTGAGAAGAAAAAAGACCTCAAGCAAAAAAAAAAAAAAAAAAAAAAAAAAAGTCATAAAAGAATTTGGAGGGGAGAGAAGGGCAGTTGTAAAAATAAAATGACAGAGACAATGGAAGAAAAGGAAAGAAAAGAGACAAAGGAGTCTTTTGTCTCACTGGCATTTTAATGCCCTCACAAGTTAGCCTCAGCAAAGCCTCCATGACCCCTTACCCCCACCCAACACACACTTTCTGCCTAAATCCCAGCAGTGGACTGATGTCTCTTCTATCACTGAAGACATATATCTGAGATACCTAATGCAAATAGCCCCATGGCAGCACTGTTAACTACCTTGCAAATAGCCATTACCCCAACTTCCCTTATTCCAAGTGAACATAATCCCACTTTTTAATTACCTTCCAAAGTGTGGCAGTGCTATTCAGATAAGGATGGCCTTGCAGTGGCTCAGACCCAGAGCCACTGCAAGGAATCTTGTTTTCCCGCCCCAGGGACTGGTTTGTGAATGGGCTTGTTTGTGAATGGGCTTGACACGGTTGTGGCCATTGAGATGAGAGGGGAAGTGGTAGGGATCTTATGGGGAATTTTCCTTAGCTTTTAGAAAAGCTGGGCATTTTTTTTTTTTTTTTCAGCTTCTGGTGTGGATATGTGAAGAGGGGATGCCTGGAACTATGGCAGCCTTTTTAGGATCATTGGAAGAGCCCACTCAAAGGATAAGGCAGCATATTAGGAATTGAACAAAGAAAAACAAAAATAGTCTGGGCTCTTGGTTTTGTTTAGCCTCCATATTAACTGAATCTGGAAATAGTCCTTTTTTGAACTTACTTATTATTTTTAGACAGACTTATCAGAAGAAAGACTGAAGTAAGATGAATATGGAGCATCCTGTGGTACCAGAGAATAAGGAAGTGCTTAACTGCTGCCCCCATAAGGATGTGTCCAAGGGACACAGCTGAAAGACCTTCCAGTGGCCAAAACTGGGACAATTCGAGCAACAAAATAATTGAAGTGTACTGGATTATAACCCAGGGTATAAAATAAATATCCGTGAGTCCATACTAATATAAAAAAGTATGCAAATCAATGAGTAAGAATAGAAGACTCTCCTGTGCAGAAAAATTCCAATTAATTCGTGTAGATACTATATCTTCAAGAAGGAGGAGCCTAACTGCCCACTCCCTAAGTGTGGAATGCACATAGTGACTTCCTTTTAAAGAGTATACTATGGAAAGTGGGGAGAAAAGGATCACTCACAGTGGAGAGTCCTAAAAACATGACCCTAGCCAGGGATCAGGGTCAACATCAACAGTGGTAAGTCGTATTGATATGTTCTCCTGATAGAGTATGATGAGAATGGCATTTTATCTCTCTAAACTCTTATCTCTGGCCTTCCTTCCCCAAACCTGTAACCTCTTTCTAATCATGAGACAAACGTCAGACAAACACGAATTGAGGTATGTTCTAAAAAATTCTTCGTTATTACTCCTTAAAACGATCAAAATCATCAAAAACAAGGAAAATCTGAGAAACTGTCATGGCAAAAGGAGTCCAAGGGGAAATGGTGACTAAACATAATGTGGGATCCTGGATGGGATCCTGGAACAGGAAGAGGATATGAGGTAAAAACAAAGAAAATCTGAATAAAGTATGGACTTTAGTTAATAATAATGTATCAACATTCGTTCATAAATCGTGACAAATTTACCATACTAATGTGAGATGTTAATAATAGGGAAAGTGGGTGGAGGTACTCAGGAATTCTCTGTTCTATCTTCACAAATTTTCTGTAAACCTGAAACTATTTTAAAATTCAAAGTTGATTTAAAAAAAGATTGAGACCAATATTAAGAATGAGAAAGATCCCAATCATTACAGATTCTGCAGATATTATAAGGATAACATCATGAATAACTTAATGCCAATTCATTCGACAACCTAGATGAAAAGGACACAATTGTTAAAGACACAAACCACTATAGCTCACCCAGGAAGAAACTTAATATAACTTAGATAACTTAAATAGCCCATGGCTATTAAGGAAATTTAATATTTAGTTTAAAACTTTTCTATAGAGAGAACATCAGGCTCATTTAACTTCATTGGGAAATTCTATCAAATATTTAAGGAAAAACTATTACCAATTCTACACGAAAATCTTCCAAAGAATTAAAGAGAGAGGAACATTCCCCAACTCATTCTGTAAGTCTAGCATTACTCTGATATCAAAACCAGTAAAAGATATTATAAGGAAACTATTCCCCCCAATACTTCACGAACATGAATTCAAAAATGCTGAACAAAATTTTAGCAAACTGAATCCAACAATATGTAAAGGGGGTAATAGATCATGACTAAATGGGGTTTTTCCTAGGAACTCAAGTTTGATTTGACATTTCAGTGTCAGTTCATGTAATTTATATTAACAAATTAGTAAAATAACAATGAAATAAAGAAAGTGAATAATAATATACATTAACAGAATAAAAAAAGAAAAACCATATGACCATCTCAATAAATGCAGAAAAAGCATTGAGAAAATTCAACAGCCATTCCTGATAAAACTCTCAGCAACTAGAAATAAAAAGGAAGTCCTTCAACCTTTGATAACAGCACCTGTGAAATTCCACAGCTAACACAATATTAACAGGAAGGAGAATGCTTCCCTCCTAAGATCCGGAATGAGACAAAGATGCCTACCACTCTATCCAACATTGTACTGGAGGTTCTATATAGTGCAATAAGGCAAGAAAAAGAAATACATTTAAATTGTTAGGGAAGAAGTAAATCTGGTTTTATTTACAGATGACATGATCATCTTTGTGTAAAACTATATGAAATCTATAGAAAAGATACCACAACAATAAGTGAGATTAGCAAGATTGCAGGATCAATACATAAGACCAATATATAAACTCAATAGAATTTCTATGTATTAGTGATAAAAAAAAATCAGAAATTGAAGATGTTTAAATATACCAATGACAAGACCATAACAAATATGAAATACTTGGAAGTCTAAAGGTAGGAAAGACCTGTCACTGAAAAACGATGTAACATTGTTGAAATAAATGAAAGAAGACCTAAGCAGATGGGAAATATACCAAGTTGATGAATTGGAAGACTCAGTATTGTTAGAATGTTAATGATCTCCAAAGTAATCTACAGATTTAGTGTAATACATTCAAAATCCCACCAGGCTATTTTGAGAATAGCAATTGATTAAACTATTTATAAAAATCCACATGGAAGTGCAAAGAACCCAAAATAACAGCTTCAAAAAATCTGCACTGTTGGAGGACTTACACCACCTCAATTCAAACTAATTATAAAGTTACAGTAACCAAGATACAGTGTGTTACTAACTAAAAACTAGACTAACATAGAAACAGAATAGACTGGAAAGTTCATAAATAGAGCATTTATATGTGTTCTCTCTATATATATAGACAACCGATTTTGGACAAAGTTACAAAGGCATTCAGTGGAAGGGAAAGCATAGTCTTTTCAACAGGTGGTGCTAGAGTAATTAAGTAAATAAGTTAAAAAATTAACTTCAGTCAGTATTATCAGGTACAAAAACAACTCAAAATAGGTCATAGACCTAAAAGTAATACAACTTTTAGAATAAAACATATTTTTGTGATGAATCTTTGTGACTCTGAGTTAGGTGGAAATTTGTTAGATACAACAAAAAGCATGATCCATAAGGGGAAAAAATTGTCAAGATACACTTCATTGAAATTAAGTACTTTTTAGTCTCTTCAGCAAATGGTGTTGGGAAAACTGGATATCCACATGCAAATGCAAGAAGCTGAACTCTTACACCACACACAAAAATCAACCCAAAATGGATTAAAAAATTAGCAATAAGATCCAAAATTGTAAAACTCCCAGACAAAAACAGGGGAGGATGCCCGGGTAGCTCAGTCAGTTAAACGTCTGCCTTCTGTTCAGGTCATGATCCTAGGGTCCTGCGATCGAGTCCCATGTCAGGCTCCCTGCTCGGCGGGGAGCCTGCTTCTCCTTCTGCCTGCTTATCCCCCTGTTTGTGCGCTCTCTCTCTCTCTCGCAAATACAATGAATAAAATCTTAAAAAAAGAATTGTTAAAACTGGGGAGAATCTTCAAGATGCAGGTATTGGCAACAATTTCATCAATATGGCACCCAAAGCACAGGTAATAAAAATAAGTGAGACTACATCAAACTAAAAAGTTTCCATGCAGCAAAAGGAACAAGCAACAGGATGAAAAGGCAGCCTATGGAGTGGGAACAAACATTTGCAAACCTTATATCTGATAGGTGCTTAATCTCCATGTATAAGGAACTGCTAGAACTGAACGGTAAAACAACTAATCACTCAATTGAAAAATAGGCTGATGGAACTGGAAGGACTATGTTAAGTGAAATAAGTCGAGCAGAGAAAGACAATTAGCATATGGTTTCACTTATATGTGGAGCATAAGGAATAGCACGTAGGACCATAGGGAAAGGGAGGGAAAGCTGAAGTGGGGGGGGGGATCAGAGAGGGAGACAAACCATAAGAGACTCTGGACTCCAGGAAACAAACTGAGAGTTTCAGAGGGGGAGGGGAGGAGGAGGATGGGGTAGCTGGGTGATGGGTATTAAGGAGAGCACGTGTTGTGATGCGCACTGGGTGTTATATGCAACTATTGAATCACTGAGCACCGCGTCAAAAACTAATGATGAAATATATGGTGGCTAACTGAACATAATAAAAAGAAAATGGGCTGAGGACTTGCACAGATGATTTTCTAAAGAAGACATACAAATGACCAACAGGTATATGATAAAGTACTCAATGTCATTAATTATCAGGGAAAAACAAATCAAAACCACAGGAGATACCACCCCATACCTGTTGGTATATAATAAGATTAATAGAATGGCTATTATGTTTGTATGTATATATGTATATATATAATGTATGCATGTGTGTGTATTATATAAAACCAAACCAAAAGATGACAAATTGGAATCCTTGCACACTGGCAGGGGAATGCAAAATAGGGCAACTGCTATGGAAAACAGCATGGAGTTTCCCCCAAAAATTGAAAGTAGAAGTGCCATATGATCTAACAATCCCACTTCTGGGTTTTTTCCCCAAAGAACTGAAATCAGGATCTCTGAGAGGTAATAGCATGCCTATGTTCACTGCAGCACTATTCACAATAGTCTAGCTGTGGAAACAACTGAGTCCAATAGATGAATGATACAGAAAATGTGGCATATACTTACAACGAAATACTATCCAGCCTTTAAGAAGGATATTCTGCAAGATGTGACAACATGGATGATCGAGGACATTATATTAAGTGAAAGAGGCCAGGCACAGAAAGATAAATAACACAAATCCACATATATGAGATATCGAAAATAGTCAAACTCAAAAAATCAAAGAGTGGAATGGTGGTTATCAGGGGCTGGGGAGAAGGAAAAATGGGGAGATACTAAGCAAGGGGCAGGAAGATTCAGTCAAGCAAGATGAGTAAGTTTTAGAGATCTGCTCTATAACATTGTGCTTATGGTCAACGACAATGCATTATACACTTAAAAATTTGTTTAAAGTGTAGATCTTACATTAAGTATTCTTACCACATTAAATTTAAAAAATAATGAAATTTTGCTCTTTATAAAGAGCATTCCTATAAGAGAATGAAAAGATAAGAGATATGATGTTTTCAAATCATATCTCAAATAAAGTTCTTGTATACAAAATATATACGAAATGTCAAATTCAATAGTAAGAAAATGATCTATTTTTTTAAATTGGCCAAAAAAATCGAACAGATACTTCAACCCAGAAGATATATGGATGGCAGATAAACACATTAGAAGATACTCAGTATCATTAGTCATCAAGCAAGTCCAAATTAAAACCACACTGAGATATTAATACATATTTATCACAATGGTAACATGTGTGAGTTGCTAAGTAATTATGTGAGTGATAGAAGCCAGACAAAAAAGTACACACTGTATGATTCTAATTTTTATAAAATTTTAGAAAAAGCAAATTTATCTGCAGTAGCAGGAAACTTTTTAATAGGTTGAGTAGGGTGGGGGGAAGTAAAAGGGAGGGATCACAAAGATGCAAAAGGAAACTTCTGGAGGTGATGGATATATTCATTATCCATTATCACTTGTGGTGATGGTCTCATTCATGTATACATATGTCAACACTAATCAAATTGTGCACTTTATATGTAGCTTACTATACCACAATTATAACTCAATAAATCTTCTCTTTAGGAAATAATCACAGATATTTAGAAAATAATCCTTAAGAAATAATCAACCATAAAAATGTATTTATAAAGATGTTCATTGCAGAAATATTTACAGTAGCATAAAAATTCAGAGGTGGTTTCAATGTCCAATCATAGGAAGATGTAAATTTTTCTTC
Organism: Mustela lutreola; assembly: GCF_030435805.1. Classification (NCBI taxonomy): domain Eukaryota; kingdom Metazoa; phylum Chordata; class Mammalia; order Carnivora; family Mustelidae; genus Mustela; species Mustela lutreola. Next base: position 212,579,498 of record NC_081291.1, read on the forward strand.
TACATTACAAAAATAAGTATTACACATTTATATAATGTGAGTTTTGTGATGGAATTTTACTGACATGAGGAAAGGCATGCAATATGTTAATGAAGAAAAGCAGAATACAAAACCTTGAAATGTAATCACAATTTAACTACCCTCTCCCCCTCACACCCACTTGTAGATAAAATTCCTGAAGGAGATGTACCAAAATTGTCTCTGGGTAGTGATATTACAGATATTTTTGCTCTTTTATTTTTATTTTACCTCCATATTTCCCAAGCTTTTTATAATAACCACAATTAACTTTTTTTTTTTTTTTTTTTTTTTTTACCCAGAAAATAATATCTTTTCAAAGACAAAGCATTACCCAGATTGGTGGAAAGATTGATGGATTAATCATCAGCTACAAGATGTCGGCTCCTGTGTGTTGCCGGTCGCCTGCCTGTGCCCACACATTTGTTTGTTGTGGTTTATTTTTGGTTACAACTATTTATTCCCTCCCTGTAGGTGGAGTATATCCACAGACTCAGCCAAGCGTTTGTTTTGGTCAATGGAATGTGAGCGAACATAATGGTGGTCACATCAGAGCAGAAGCTTTAAATGCTGTTCTGTGATTTGCCTTGGCCACTTGGGCTGCTGCTCTCTGCCAGAGAACAGTGTGAGGAAGAGGGGCTGTTCCTTCATTCTGGGTTCCAGAGTGGAGGGTTCCATGGGGAGCAGACCTGAAATCATCCTGTCATCTGGAGCAAAGCCAGAGCTGCCCAACAGCCCTCATATAATGAGCCAAGAAAAAAAGGTTCATTGCTGGAAGCCTCTGAGATTTGGGGATTGTTTGTTACCCAGCAAAAGCTGACCAGTACTGATTGCCCATTATGGATTCTAAGCTCTCAGATGGCAAGGACCAAAGTGTAGCAAAGCACACTTTATTTTTTTTTTTTTTTTTTTTTTTTTTTTTTTTTTTTTTAATTTTTTATTTTTTATAAACATATATTTTTTATATACATATATTTTTATCCCCAGGTCTGTGAATCACCAGGTTTACACACTTCACAGCACTCACCAAATCACATACCCTCCCCAATGTCCATAATCCCACCCCCTTCTCCCCAACCCCCTCCCCCCGGCAACCCTCAGTTTGTTTTGTGAGATTAAGAGTCACTTATGGTTTGTCTCCCTCCCAATCCCATCTTGTTTCATTTATTCTTCTACCCACTTAAGCCTCCATGTTGCATCACCACTTCCTCATATCAGGGAGATCATATGATAGTTGTCTTTCTCTGCTTGACTTATTTCGCTAAGCATGATACGCTCTAGTTCCATCCATGTTGTTGCAAATGGCAAGATTTCATTTCTTTTGATGGCTGCATAGTATTCCATTGTGTATATATACCACATCTTCTTGATCCATTCATCTGTTGATGGACATCTAGGTTCTTTCCATAGTTTGGCTATTGTGGACATTGCTGCTATAAACATTCGGGTGCATGTGTCCCTTTGGATCACTACATTTGTATCTTTAGGGTAAATACCCAATAGTGCAATTGCTGGGTCATAGGGCAGTTCTATTTTCAACATTTTGAGGAACCTCCATGCTGTTTTCCAGAGTGGCTGCACCAGCTTGCATTCCCACCAACAGTGTAGGAGGGTTCCCCTTTCTCCGCATCCTCGCCAGCATCTGTCATTTCCTGACTTGTTGATTTTAGCCATTCTGACTGGTGTGAGGTGATATCTCATTGTGGTTTTGATTTGTATTTCCCTGATGCCGAGTGATATGGAGCACTTTTTCATGTGTCTGTTCGCCATCTGGATGTCTTCTTTGCAGAAATGTCTGTTCATGTCTTCTGCCCATTTCTTGATTGGATTATTTGTTCTTTGGGTGTTGAGTTTGCTAAGTTCTTTATAGATTCTGGACACTAGTCCTTTATCTGATATGTCGTTCGCAAATATCTTCTCCCATTCTGTCAGTTGTCTTTTGATTTTGTTAACTGTTTCCTTTGCTGTGCAAAAGCTTTTGATCTTGATGAAATCCCAGTAGTTCATTTTTTCCCTTGCTTCCCTTGCCTTTTGCGTTGTTCCTAGGAAGATGTTGCTGCGGCAGAGGTCGAAGAGGTTGCTGCCCGTGTTCTCCTCAAGGATTTTGATGGATTCCTTTCGTACATTGAGGTCCTTCATCCATTTTGAGTCTATTTTTGTGTGTGGTGTAAGGAAATGGTCCAATTTCATTTTTCTGCATGTGGCTGTCCAATTTTCCCAGCACCATTTATTGAAAAGGCTGTCTTTTTTCCATTGGACATTCTTTCCTGCTTTGTCGAAGATTAGTTGACCATAGAGTTGAGGGTCTATTTCTGGGCTCTCTATTCTGTTCCATTGATCTATGTGTCTGTTTTTGTGCCAGTACCATGCTGTCTTGATGATGACAGCTTTGTAATAGAGCTTGAAGTCCGGAATTGTGATGCCACCAACGTTGGCTTTCTTTTTCAATATCCCTTTGGCTATTCGAGGTCTTTTCTGGTTCCATATAAATTTTAGAATTATTTGTTCCATTTCTTTGAAAAAGATGGATGGTACTTTGATAGGAATTGCATTAAATGTGTAGATTGCTTTAGGTAGCATAGACATTTTCACAATATTTATTCTTCCAATCCAGGAGCATGGAACATTTTTCCATTTCTTTGTGTCTTCCTCAATTTCTTTCATGAGTACTTTATAGTTTTCTGAGTATAGATTCTGTGTCTCTTTGGTTAGGTTTATTCCTAGGTATCTTATGGTTTTGGATGCAATTGTAAATGGGATTGACTCCTTAATATCTCTTTCTTCTGTCTTGCTGTTGGTGTAGAGAAATGCAACTGATTTCTGTGCATTGATTTTATATCCTGACACTTTACTGAATTCCTGTATAAGTTCTAGCAGTTTTGGAGTGGAGTCTTTTGGGTTTTCCACATATAGTATCATATCATCTGCGAAGAGTGATAATTTGACTTCTTCTTTGCCGATTTGGATGCCTTTAATTTCCTTTTGTTGTCTGATTGCTGAGGCTAGGACCTCTAGTACGATGTTGAATAGCAGTGGTGATAATGGACATCCCTGCCGTGTTCCTGACCTTAGCGGAAAAGCTTTCAGTTTTTCTCCATTGAGAATGATATTTGCGGTGGGTTTTTCATAGATGGCTTTGATGATATTGAGGTATGTGCCCTCTATCCCTACACTTTGAAGAGTTTTGATCAGGAAGGGATGTTGTACTTTGTCAAATGCTTTTTCAGCATCTATTGAGAGTATCATATGGTTCTTGTTCTTACTTTTATTGATGTGTTGTATCACATTGACTGATTTGCGGATGTTGAACCAACCTTGCAGCCCTGGAATAAATCCCACTTGGTCGTGGTGAATAATCTTTTTAATGTACTGTTGAATCCGATTGGCTAGTATTTTGTTGAGTATTTTCGCATCTGTGTTCATCAAGGATATCGGTCTATAGCTCTCTTTTTTGGTGGGATCCTTGTCTGGTTTTGGGATCAAGGTGATGCTGGCCTCATAAAATGAGTTTGGAAGTTTTCCTTCCATTTCTATTTTTTGGAACAGTTTCAGGAGAATAGGAATTAGTTCTTCTTTAAATGTTTGGTAGAATTCCCCCGGGAAGCCGTCTGGCCCTGGGCTTTTGTTTGTTTGGAGATTTTTAATGACTGTTTCAATCTCCTTACTGGTTATGGGTCTGTTCAGGCTTTCTATTTCTTCATGGTTCAGTTGTGGTAGTTTATATGTTTCTAGGAATGCATCCATTTCTTCCAGATTGTCAAATTTATTGCCGTAGAGTTGCTCATAGTATGTTCTTATAATAGTTTGTATTTCCTTGGTGTTAGTTGTGATCTCTCCTCTTTCATTCATGATTTTATTTATTTGGGTCCTTTCTCTTTTCTTTTTGATAAGTCGGGCCAGGGGTTTATCAATTTTATTAATTCTTTCAAAGAACCAGCTCCTAGTTTCGTTGATTTGTTCTATTGTTTTTTTGGTTTCTATTTCATTGATTTCTGCTCTGATCTTTATGATTTCTCTTCTCCTGCTGGGCTTAGGGTTTCTTTCTTGTTCTTTCTCCAGCTCCTTTAGGTGTAGGGTTAGGTTGTGTACCTGAGACCTTTCTTGTTTCTTGAGAAAGGCTTGTACCGCTATATATTTTCCTCTCAGGACTGCCTTTGTTGTGTCCCACAGATTTTGAACCGTTGTATTTTCATTATCATTTGTTTCCATGATTTTTTTCAATTCTTCTTTAATTTCCCGGTTGACCCATTCATTCTTTAGAAGGATACTGTTTAGTCTCCATGTATTTGGGTTCTTTCCAAACTTCCTTTTGTGGTTGAGTTCTAGCTTTAGAGCATTGTGGTCTGAAAATATGCAGGGAATGATCCCAATCTTTTGATACCGGTTGAGTCCTGATTTAGGACCGAGGATGTGATCTATTCTGGAGAATGTTCCATGTGCACTAGAGAAGAATGTGTATTCTGTTGCTTTGGGATGAAATATTCTGAATATATCTGTGATGTCCATCTGGTCCAGTGTGTCATTTAAGGCCTTTATTTCCTTGCTGATCTTTTGCTTGGATGACCTGTCCATTTCAGTGAGGGGAATATTAAAGTCCCCTACTATTATTGTATTGTTGTTTATGTGTTTCTTTGATTTTGTTATTAATTGGTTTATATAGTTGGCTGCTCCCACGTTGGGGGCATAGATATTTAAAATTGTTAAATCTTCTTGTTGGACAGACCCTTTGAGTATGATATAGTGTCCTTCCTCATCTCTTATTACAGTCTTTGGCTTAAAATCTAATTGATCTGATATAAGGATTGCCACTCCTGCTTTCTTCTGATGTCCATTAGCATGGTAAATTCTTTTCCACCCCCTCACTTTAAATCTGGAGGTGTCTTCGGGCTTAAAATGTGTTTCTTGGAGGCAACATATAGATGGGTTTTGTTTTTTTATCCATTCTGATACCCTGTGTCTTTTGACAGGGGCATTTAGCCCATTCACATTCAGGGTAACTATTGAGAGATATGAATTTAGTGCCATTGTATTGCCTGTAAGGTGACTGTTACTGTATATGGTCTCTGTTCCTTTCTGATCTACCACTTGTAGGCTCTCTCTTTGCTTAGAGGACCCCTTTCAATATTTCCTGTAGAGCTGGTTTGGTATTTGCAAATTCTTTCAGTTGTTGTTTGTCCTGGAAGCTTTTAATCTCTCCTTCTATTTTCAATGATAGCCTAGCTGGATATAGTATTCTTGGCTGCATGTTTTTCTCGTTTAGTGCTCTGAAAATATCATGCCAGCTCTTTCTGGCCTGCCAGGTCTCTGTGGATAAGTCAGCTGCCAATCTAATATTTTTACCATTGTATGTTACAGACTTCTTTTCCCGGGCTGCTTTCAGGATTTTCTCTTTGTCATTGAGACTTGTAAATTTTACTATTATGTGACGGGGTGTGGGCCTATTCTTATTTATTTTGAGGGGCATTCTCTGAACCTCCTGAATTTTGATGCTTGTTCCCTTTGCCATATTGGGGAAATTCTCCCCAATAATTCTCTCCAGTATACCTTCTGCTCCCCTCTCACTTTCTTCTTCTTCTGGAATCCCAATTATTCTAATGTTGTTTCGTCTTATGGTGTCACTTATTTCTCGAATTCTCCCCTCATGGTCCAGTAGCTGTTTGTCCCTCTTTTGATCAGCTTCTTTATTCTCTGTCATTTGGTCTTCTATATCACTAATTCTTTCTTCTGCCTCATTTATCCTAGCAGTGAGAGCCTCCATTTTTGATTGCACCTCATTAATAGCTTTTTTGATTTCAACTTGGTTAGATTTTAGTTCTTTTATTTCTCCAGAAAGGGCTTTTATATCTCTCGAGAGGGTTTCTCTAATATCTTCCATGCCTTTTTCGAGCCCGGCTAGAACCTTGAGAATTGTCATTCTGAACTCTAGATCTGACATATTACCGATGTCTGTATTGATTAGGTCCCTAGCCTTCGGTACTGCCTCTTGTTCTTTTTTTTGTGGTGAATTTTTACGTCTTGTCATTTTGTCCAGAGAAGAGTAAATGAAGGGGCAGGTAAAATACTAAAAGGGTGGCAACAACCCCAGGAAAATATGCTTTAGCCAAATTAGAAGAGATCCAAAATCGTGAGTGGGGAGAAAGGGGATAAAAAGAGGTTCAAAAAGGAAGAAAGAAAAAAGAAAAAAAAAAAAAAAAAAAAAGAAAAGAATTTTTTTTAAAAAAGAAAACACCTAAGAAAAATGTAAAAAAATATATATATATATTAGATAAACTAGTAAAAAATCGTTAAAAAAGAAAAAGGTAACAGTTAAAAAAAAAAAAAATTTTACCCGAAGGCGAGAAAAAAAAAAAATGAAAAAGAAAAAATTAAATTAACTGCAAGACTAAAAAAAATCACAGGAAAAAAGCCATGAGTTCCGTGCTTGGCTTTCTCCTCCTCTGGAATTCTGCTGCTCTCCTTGGTATTGAAACCGCACTCCTTGGTAGGTGAACTTGGTCTCGGCTGGATTTCTTGTTGATCTTCTGGGGGAGGGGCCTGTTGTAGTGATTCTCAAGTGTCTTTGCCCCAGGCGGAATTACACCGCCCTTACCCGGGGCCGGGGTGAGTAATCCGCTCGGGTTTGCTTTCAGGAGCTTTTGTTCCCTGAGCGCTTTCCGTAGAGTTCCAGAGGACGGGAATACAAATGGCGGCCTCCTGGTCTCCGGCCCGGAGGAGCCGAGAGCCCAGGGCCCCACTCCTCAGTGCGCCCTCAGAGAACAGCGCCCAGTTACTCCCGTCTGCCTGACCTCCGGCCGCGCTCCGAGCTCACCGAGCCTGCGACCGGTTCAAGGTAACACGGAGCTGCGAGCTTACTGTCGGCTCTGTCTCTGTAGCCGGCTTTCCCGTTCCAATACCCGCAAGCTCTGCGACACTCAGACACCCCCGATCCTTCTGTGACCCTGCGGGACCTGAGGCCACGCTGACCCCGCGTGGGCTTCGCCCCGGTTTAGCCTCTGGAGCGATGTCCCTCCGCGGAACAGACTTTTAAAAGTCCTGATTTTGTGCGCGGTTGCTCCGCCGCTTGCCGGGAGCCGGCCCCTCCCCCCGGGGTCTATCTTCCCGTCGCTTTGGATTCACTTCTCCGCCGGTCCTACCTTTCAGAAAGTGGTTGTTTTTCTGTTTCCAGAATTGCTGTTCTTCTTCTCTTCGATCTGCCGATGGATTTTCAGGTGTTTGCAATCTTTAGATAAGCTATCTAGCTGATCTCCGGCTAGCTGAAGCAGTCTCAGCTTGCTACTTCTCCGCCATCTTGACTCCTCCCGCAAAGCACACTTTAGTGGTGTGTATCACCAAATCTAGAATTGAAGTCAACAGCCTTTTCTTTCTTTCTTTCTTTCTTTCTTTTTTTAAAGATTTTATTTATTTATTTGACAGAGAGAGCACAAGTAGACAGAGAGACAGGCAGAGAGAGAGAGAGAGAGAGAGGAAAGCAGGCTCTCCACTCAGCAGAGAGCCTGATGCGGGACTCGATCCCAGGACCCTGAGATCATGACCTGAGCCGAAGGCAGTGGCTTAACCCACTGAGCCACCCAGGCGCCCCAACAGCCTTTTCTGCCCTAAATTCCACGTTGTGGGGTGGAGGCGTATGGAAGGGGGTGGGGGCTTAGATGTGGAGTAAGGGAATGCCTGACCAGGCTGCTAAAGGTGGGGAAAAAAAAAGAGAAGAAAGAAGTAAAAAAGAAAACTCTGGAACCAGAGTAGTGGGATGAGAGAATGGAGTGAGACTGTGGGGAGGGAAAGAAGCAGGTGAGAAAGATGAAGAGGGAGGGATGTGTATAGTCAAGAAGCCGCACAGATGATACGTTGTTGCAGTGCTGTTGGTGGGGGCAGCCAGTTGCCAGGCTCCTGGAGAATGCGGGAGTAAATCGCTATGTCCTACACCTGAAACTTAAAAAAAGGAAAAAAAAAAAAAGTGGAGCATGGTTTTCATCTCAGTCCCCATAGGTGGTATCCTTCCTGCTCTTAAAAATGGTGCTGGTGTGATCTCTTCCTCAAATGCACCTTTCACCTAATTTCCTTAACAAGAAAGTGGAAAATGGCCCATGTTGGGTTTGATAGAAGTACCTGCTGTCCTAGCTGCTCAGGACCCTCCAAGGGCCCATGTTCCTTTTGTATCTGAAGGAGGGCATCCCTTCAGGTGTTCTCGTGTAGTGATTCTTTCTGGGCACTTGCCTCTGATTTTTCCTTTTTCTCTTAACCTGCCTGTCTCCAACCTCCAGGTCAACTCTTTTCCCTTCCGTGTGCTAATTTCTCCCAGGAAATGTACTAACATCTTCAACTTTGTGCACAGCCCCTTTTTTCCCACGTTGGAAAGCAGGATCATTCGATGCCCTTGGCCCAAGAAATTTCACTGAACATTGAGATGTAGGTGGAGAGAATTTAAATTCATATTTAATAACCAGCTTGCCTTTTTTATACTTAAACTTTTTTTTCAAAAGAAAAAAAATCTAATTATGCATAAGAGAAATTCACTTAGAATTAATTCACTAAGAATTAAATTGAAAAAAGGTAAGGATGTTAACAATCTCTTTTAAAAAATAATTCAAATTAGAAACACTAATTATAGGAACTCCTTTATATAACATGAAACACAGTTCTCTGAGGCAGGGGGAAGAGGGCTGGCTATAAAGCAGATTCACGAAGAACAGTATCTGATTTCTGGGAGAATTTGTGTGAGTGAGGCATAAAATTTCACCTGAGAAGGGACTGCCCAGTTCTGTGGATACACAGTGTGATTGTTTCTGGGGAGACCGAAGGATATAATATGACACACATTTGATTCTGGGATTAAGACCCATGGGTTTAGCATCTTGGGCTTCCAAAGTCAGGAAGGAAAGAAGCAGGAATGCTTGACTAGTCCCTTACAGATCAGGAACACACAGTGAGTGAGTGATACAGCTGGGATTTCTGACTGGGTGTGTCCTGCCCAAGATTTTGCTTTTTGTTCTTCCCTGATCTCTCTGAAGACAGGCAGGAATCTCATGAGGATTTGGGGGTTGCTGCTTTCTGGCACCTTATCAAGGTCATCTTGGCCAATCACCAGATAGAAGGGTAAAGATGAGGCATTGAACACTGTTTTTCAAACCATGGATGGTGTTCCATTCTCAGACTGGAATTCAAATTTTAGAGCATCTCTATATGAATTTTTAAATGAACAGAAGAGAAAATACTAGGCTTCATTGGATGCATGCAGAGGGAGTGTTATGGGCTGAACTGAACCCTCCCTCTCCCCCTAATTTAAATGCTGAAGTTCTCAGCACCACTACCTCAGAACATGACTGTATTTGGAGACAGGGTCTTGAAAGACATAATTTAGGTCGAATGTCATCATCAGAATGGGCCCTAATCCAGTATGACTGCTGTCCCTATAAGAAGGGATTAGGACACACACAGAGAAGGAAGACCATGTGAGGACACAGGGAGAAGGAAGTCATCTACACACCAAGGAACGAGGCTTTGGAAGAAGCCAAACTTGCCTACACTTTGATCTGAACTTCTGGCTTTAAGAACTGTGAGAAAACATCTGTTGAAACCCTAGTCTGTGGGACTTTGTTATGGCAGCTCTAGCAAATTAATACAAGGGGTAAGTATTATTCTGTGGACTTTTAATTTCAATTATACACACACACACACACACACACACACACGCACACTATTACTCTAGAATTATAGACTAAAATTACTGACAAACCCTGGGTTACAATGAGGCCACCAGATTTCCGTATTCAGGAAGCAAGCCTTACACCCCATCTGTAGGTGTGGAGGTTAGGACAGTGGTGATGGGACACTGACCCTTTCAGCCAGAGCAAGCAAAGTCTACCTGTGGCATCTTTTGTGGCAAGAAAGAGGAGCCTTTGACTTGGCAGAAGGAAACTCCTCTTCTGTAGGTGAAATCCAAGGTTTCTCTTTTATCAGGGCAAAAATAATGTGTTAGAACAAAGCAACACTGTCTAAGTGGAAACTATTTTTATGTATATATGTATGTATTTTTTAGAGCAAGCAGCTCATTACCTAGTGAGTTCAGCCATTTGGAGTTTACCCAGGAGCAGAGAAGAAAGTCAGAAAGTTTACAAGTCAGTAAGCCTCCATGTCATAAAAATCCATGACCTGAAGTTCACCAGCTGTATTCACAGGAAAGCTCTTCTGGCCCTCATACAATTTCTTTATTCTCATTTTAGACCTTAGCAGTTGAAAAAGGAGTGTTACTTTAAAACGTTTTGCATGATACCATATTTATTGGCCCAAGTCAGGGGTGGATTTTCTCCTTAGGTCAAGCCTAACTTTGGGTGCTGGGGTAAATATGTCAGGACATCTAGAAGCCCAGAATTCTCCAAGAGTCATTTTTGTTTCTCTTTATTTTCTATCTAAAAAATATGATATGATTTGTAGATACAATCATGCAGATTTCTGCTGTGTTGGCAAGATGATTTACTTTTCGCATGGGTCTGAGCAGACAAGATCACGCTCCCAACTTGTAAGGAGCCTGCTGTTGGAGTCCACTTAGAAGGAGGACCAAGTGCTGGGCCTTTCTGGGACCTCTAGCTTGGGGAAAATTTGACTGACAGCAACAGGGTCCAGTCACATTCCCATTACCTGATTGGGCCGGCTCAAGAGACTTGCCCCATTCTGTTTTTTGAAACCGATTTCTCTCAAAAGCTTCACAAGCATACATGTGTTTCATTTGTTGCAATACTGTGAAATTTACATTTCCGCAGGAAGTACACCAGCTTTCATTTCTTGGATACAACACTTAGTGGTATTAATTTAATTTGGCTTTTTTCCCCCAGAAAGAAAGATAAAAATTATAAATGGTGAGGATGAGTAGTGCCAGGCTTTTAAAGGGGGGAATTCAACCAAGGCCTCCCAAGACTCATCAACCAGCATTCTAGGATCTTAGTTAATACGATTCAAATTAGGCATATTTCACTCAAGCCCAGCAGTCTGGTTCCTAGTTTATGGCAAACTGGAGACGGCAAATTGGAAAGACAGGTGTGCTGACAAGAGTAAAGATGACAGCTAACAGATTAATAAGATCATGACAACCAAAACATTAGAGCCAGACTTGGGAATTTGGGAAGACTTTTGGTGAAGGAACAACCCACCCAGCATACCTTAGTAGCTCCCCGAGGGCATGGCTGATTCAGCTCAGAATGTCACCCTTGAGTAATCAAGAAGACAAATGCTGATGTCATCAATTAATGACAAACAGTCTCTCCCTAAGAGAACTTTAACCAAGCTCCTCTGAACCCCTTTCTTGATGACACCACCACATTGGTCCTGTCCTTTCCAGGTCTGCAAAGCCAAGTTGTAGCAAGAATCCTGCTAAGTTGGTTTAGAGAGAATCCCTCCACTCTTGATTCCTTGGTCATCTTCAATATCTGATCAAATTCCTCATCCCCTACCCTTGACACCTGCTTACTCTGGCCAGCCTTCAGCAAGAATCCTCCCACCTTTATTATTATTATTACTATTACTTATTTGACAGACAGAGATCACAAGTAGGCAGAGAGGCAGGCAGAGAGAGGAGGAAGCAGGCTCCCAGCCGAGGAGAGAGCCTGATGCAGGGCTCCATCCTAGGACTCCGGGACCACAACCCGAGCCGAAGGCAGAGGCCCTAACCCACTGAGGCACCCAGGTGCGCCGAGAACCCTCCTACCTTTGACATCTCTTCTTTTTTTTTGGGGGGGGTATTATTTTTAATTAATTTATTTTTTTCAGCGTAACAGTATTCATTGTTTTTTGCACCACACCCAGTGCTCCATGCAATCCGTGCCCTCTCTAATACCCACCACCTGGTTCCCCCAACCTCCCACGCCCCCACCCCTTCTTCATGATAACGTTAACTCTTCTTGATAACTTTCCACCCACTGGCCATCTCACCTTGCCTCTTGGCCATCAGTTCCCACCCATTCTTGTATTAGGAATTGAACCCCATCTTTCTCCCCTATTGGGATTGTCTTGACGCCTAGTACAATAGTCCTAAATAAAGTCTTCCTTGGTGTTTTAACAAATGTCAGAATACTTTCTTCTTTCTTCTTTGAGAAGAGGAACCTGTCTCAGAGACTTGAATGTAGATGTTTGCCAGGCTGGTTCCAGGAACTTTAGGCACTAGCTCCTACCCCACTTCTGAGGAGCACAAATCTGAGAGAGGGGGGCTAAGATGACTCTATTTTGAGCTGGTTTATACCAAAGGCAGGGATGTATAAGTTTTTTACTGACAAGAGTTCCCAGGTGAACCCCAGCCCATGATCACTTGGCAAGTGTCTTGTCATGGAGTGGGGCTGTATCCCCAGAGTTAGGGATGAGTTTTTCTAATTGTCACAGAGGTACCATCAGTTCACTAAACTGTGTATCTATGGGGCTCATCCTCCCTAAGGGTCATGTTTAAACACTTGTCAGAGGTGTGGTTTGGAAAAGTCTGAATGAAGATTTGGGTTGGATAACAGGGCAAAAGATAAATTTGCCCAAACACATTCAGTAGCAAATTGGCTATGGAAAGAAAAGGTTGAGTCACCATGTAATGCCAGTGGTTCTCAAACATCAGTGTGCACCAGAATCACTGGGGGGGGGGTAGATTCCCAGGAACCCCCCTACCACCAGTGATTGGACTCACTGGGATCTGAGAGGCAGGCAGAGAGAGAGAGAGGAGGAAGCAGGCTCCCTGCTGAGCACAGAGCCCGATGCGGGACTCGATCCCAGGACCCTGAGATCATGACCTGAGCTGAAGGCAGCAGCTTAACCCATTGAGCCACCCAGGCGCTCCTGGGATCTGTGTTTTAAATATGTGCTTATATGATTCTGGACCCCACACTTTCAGGGTCATCATTTGGGAAGCTTGCATAATCTGCTTAAGGAAGGAACTGATTTTTAGTTTATAGAAGGTCCTTACTTTAGATTTTGGTTGTCAAAGGCAAAACCTTTGAATAGAGTCTGGAAGAAGACATGATCAAATATAGTGTAGTGCTTGTCATTATGCATAATCAAGTAGCAGGAATCTAGAAATTGTTGGATGCCTGTGAAGGAGGAGATGCTAAGAAGATGAAGAGAGGAGAGACCTAGCAACTTGGTAGGGAGCCAAGGCTTGAGGAGAAGATGGGCTCAGCAAAGTTCCCAGGGATGGGAATAAACAAGAAACTTTCTGGAATGGTAATGTTGGATATTTGAATTTGCTTACTATTATGAGTTATGATCTCTTTCTTTTGCCCTGGAACTCTCAGTAGGTCTGTCTTCCAAACTGGTCTTGTGCCATTAGTTATTTATGGATAAAGAAGAGGCCCAGCCTAGGAACCAATGTGGAAACAGACCTGAGGACTTTAGTTAGGACGCAGGAATAGGCAGAGAAGCTGGCCATAGTATGTCCCAATTCAGAGGGGGTGAGCCATGAATCCCGTTTCTCCCTGAAGGCCCTAAAGCAGGTCTTAAGATTAAGTACCTCGATCAGTAAAGAAAAATTTAAGGCATGGAGCACCCCCCATATATGTATATTTTAAATTAATTAATTAATTAATATTTATTATTTATTTTAAATATGCGTTTATATTACTACACTACTGATGTTACAAAACACATGTCAAAATCGAGGTTAAAAAAAGAAGGGATGGGACATCAACACGGGAGTTCTAACAATTTATGCTTGTGTCCCAGGGGGCTGGGCTGAGTAACCCCTGGAGCATGTGGGTTTCATCTTGGAAAGCCTGACCTTAAGGAAGGTGACCCTTTAAGCAGAGGAAGGATGCCTTTGCTGCTCTGTGGACAGGACCTGTTTAGTTAGCAGACACTAGGACTATAGGTGAACTCTCACCTATATTATAGGTGAAGGGTATGGAAGGAAATAAGGTCTACGCTCAGGCCAAAGGATGGTGCCGTATGTATCTCTCAGACTTTGTTCTGTAGCACTTCCATCAGTCCACGGAAGAATACTTCCATCACACCACTTGTAATCACTAATTAAAAGGGAGGAAAACCCCTCGAATTCCTAAGGGCACCAATCTTAAGACATTCAATTCTTGGCTGCTTAGCATGTGCTTTGGGGCTTTTGACCAGAAATCTCTGGGTTCTGGGGCACCCGGGTGGCTCAGTCATTAAATGTCTGCCTTTGCCTCAGGTCATGATCCCAGGGTCTTGGGATCAAGCCCCACATTGAGCTCCCTGCTTGTCAAAGGCCTGCTACTCCTTCTCCCACTTCCCCTGCTTGTTTTCCCTCTCTTGCTGTCTCATTCTGTCAAATAAATAAATAAAAACTTAAGAAGAAAAAAAAAATAAATCTCTGGGTTCTTATAGAGACAAGAGCAGTTTGGTTATGGTCCCCTTCACCGGGACTTTGGGCCCTAGCTTTTACTTTTCTTTAATTTTTTTATTGTGGTAAAGTTCGTATAACATAAAATACGCCTTTTTAATAACCACTGTAAAGTGGCATTAAGCACATTCACAATGTTGTACAACCATCACTATGTCTGGTTCCAAAACTTTTCATCATCCCAAACAGAAGCTTCATAACTATTAAGCAATAAGTCTCCTTTCTCTCCTTCCTCCGGTCATTAGGAACTTTGAATCTACTCTCTCTCTCTATGGAGTTGCCTACTCTAGGTTACTGCATACAAGTGGAATCATACAGTATTTGTCCATTTGTGGACATTTCACTAAGAATGATGTTTTCGAGGTTCCGGTATGTTGTAGCATGTTCTAGAATTTTCTTCCTTTTTATGGCTCAGTAATATCCCATTGTATGGACAGACTGTATTTTGTCCATCCGTTCATCTGTTGATGAACACTTGGGTTATTTCCACCTTTTGGACTATTGTGAATAATTGCACAATGAATACGAGTGTACATGTATCTGTTTGAATGTCTGTTTTAAGTTCTTTTAGGTGTAAGAATAGAATTGCTGGGTCATGCTGGGTCATATGACAATTCTATGTTTAGTTTTTTGAGAAAGTACTAATTTGTTTTCCACAATGGCCCCACCATTGTACATTCCGAATAGTAAGTATGAGGCTTGCAATTTCTCCACATCTTTGCCAATATACTTTTTATTTCCACTAAAAATTATTATAGTCATTCAATTAGGTATGAAGTAGTATCTCATTGTAATTTCTATTTGCATTTCCTAATGACTAATGACGTTGAGCATCCTTTCATGCCCTTATTGGCCATTTGTATCTTCTTTAGAGAAATGTCTATGCAAGGCCCTTTGTCCTTTAAAAAAAAATGGATTGTTTGTTGTTGTTGAACATAGGTGTTCTATATATATTTTGATATTAAACCTTTATCAGGTAGATAACTTGCAAATATTTTCTCCCATTTTGTAGGTTGTCTTTTGTCTTTTGATGGATAAAATGTTTTCATTTTAGTCAAGTCCGGTTTTTGTTTTCTTTAATGGCTTGTACTTTGGTGTCATGACTAAGAATCCATTGCAAATCCAAGGTCAGGAAGATTTGGCCCTATGTTTTCTTCCAAGGATTTTACGGTTTTAGCTCTTATATTTAGATCACTGTTTCATTCTGAGTTAATTTTGTATATGGTGTAAGGATCCAACTTTATTCCTTTGCATGTGGGAATCCAGTGGTCCCAGAACCATGTGTTGAAGAGATTGCTCTTTTTCCCATTGAATGGTCTTGGAATCTTGGACCCTTTGCCAAAAATCAATGATTGATATATATATCGTCATATATATACATGTATGTATATATATCCCCCCACCTGGACTCTCAGTTCTACTCCGTTGGTTGATCTCTATGTCTATCCTTATGCCAATCCCACACTGTTGGATTACCTTAGCTTTGTAGGTGAAGTTTTGGAATTGGGAAGTCTGAGTCTTCTGGCTTTGTTTTTTTTTTTTTTTTCCAAGATTGTTGGGCTCTTCAGAGCCCCTAGTAATTCCATATAAATTCAAGGACTAGATTCTCCATATTTTTTTTTTTAAAGGTTGTTGGAATTACAACGGGGTTGTGTTAAATTTGTACATCACTGTGGATCTAGCTCTTGCTTTTCTCCTGGACTCTTAGGACCATCAAGAAGCCTTCTCACCTCATTCCTGAGGGGCTAAACTTGAAACTTCTTAGCCAGAAGGCTTGTAACTGCCCAGCACTCTGTCCATGGGGAGTTTGAAGCAGTTAGCCAGTCAGAACATTCAGTGCTTATCTTTTCTCCCAGTACTGACTGAGTGCATCCTTCAAAACACCAACACATCTCTCTCTCCATTTGTTCCAGCCTGGAGATTACACTTTAGAACCCACTGTCTTAGTAGGCTGATGAATCATCACCCAATTGAGGAACTGAAATTGAACCAGCTGGATGTTTTGAGGCTAATTGGGAAGCACTGAACTAACTCTTAGCTTTCCAGTAACTCTTCCCCTCCTGTAAATGTATTTTCGTACTTTTGTAGTTAAATATATTCTGTAATTCATATATGTATTGACTAGGAATGCATTCAGCTGCATGTAACAGAGAGGGAATATTCCCATACAATAAGATGTCTGAAGGTAGGTGTTTCCTGGCAGGAGTTCAGGAACTCAGAGATTTCTAGGCTAGCATCTTTGTAGTTCTTTTTGCTTCTCTCTTATGATCTCAGGATGGCTTCGCCACTCCAAATATCACGCCCACTTCATAATAGGAAAGGGTGGGAGGGGCACCCCAGAGCTTATATTAAGACAGATGCTTTCCTAGAAGCTCACAGAAATCTCCCCATTATATTTTGTTCTTTAGAATTGTGTCTCATGGCTATGTGTAGTTGCAAAGGAGATGAGAATTTAGGGAACAGGATTGTCATGACTGTCGGCCAATCCTGATCCATTGCTTGGAGCTGGGCCCATTACTTTCCTAAACAAAATTGGGATTCTGTGGGCGAGGACTAAGAAGAAATAGGATGTCAGGATATACTAGTAGATGCATATACATATTTATACATATTCTTTTATTATATGTTTCCCTAAGACTTTCTATGTCTTGTGGACTTGTTCTCATCTCTGATATTCTAAGACTACCAGAAGTCATCTTCTCTTTATTTTCCTTTTGGACCTACATAGTGGTTTGGACACATAGTGAGTACCCAATAAATATGGGGTGATCTCACCAACAGACAGACCAGAAAGTTGACTTCTTCACCTTCTGTTGATCAAAGTCTGATTAGGTTAGTGTAGAGAAGTAGGGCATGGCCATTCTATCGGGCTATAAACAGATCTGAGTAGGGTTACAGGCTCTGTGTCTTTAAAACCTCAGTTCACACCATCCATGATATGCTTCCTAATTGTATCCTTTAAATGTTAAAACACTCTTTTCTTGCCCTTTAGGAAAAAATGCCATGTTTCAAAAAGCATCTCATCAATGATTCAATCAAAGAAATGTCTTAATGAGAACATAAATAGAAAAAAATTCCCCAACATTGTATTTGGGTAGATTTCAACAGCTAATTTATATTTAAAATATGAATATAAATCAAAAGGCTAAATACTGGAAAGTCAAAAATATTCCACATTTGACATTAAAGTCAGGGAATTGATCACATTTGCTGAGTGTAGCTTATAAAAAGTGCTAATTTATGGTGAAGTAATTAAACAGGGAGACAGATGGAGAATCAAATGAGTTTTCCCCACATCCAAATTTGCATACTGTTTCTGACGGTGCATACTCTCATTGCTCTATAAGGTGGGCTCCAGTATTGGAAGAGCATGAAGAGCTATTTATGTCAGTTTTGTTCAAACATCCCCAAAGAAAGAAAAGGGGAATTATACAGAACTGCAGACAGAGATGAAATACAGAGCTCAGTTAGAGATGTCCTCTCTTGGTCCTTATTCATTCCTTTTGGTTCCATTTCATGGTGAAAAGAACAGGCCACTGTGGAATAATGCAACACTCTCTTTTCTCCATTGTGTAGTAGAAAATGTGCTGGTCTAGGAAATGGAAGATTATTTAATTTCAGTTTTGGCAGTAGCCAGCTATGTGACATTGGGCAACTCTCTCGTTGAGTTCAAGAACCATTGCCTTATTAGACGTTGAGTTTAGTGTTGGCTAGACAATCTCTAAACAGTATTGAATAGTGAAGAAAGCAAGGGCTCTTTTGATCTTGGATCAACCACATGCTAGCTGAGGAATCTTAGACCAATGACTTTAACCACCACTGTGTGCTCCAGTTTCTTATCTGACTAGATCATCTCTAAGCAGTATAGAATGTTGGAGAAAGCAAGGGTTCCTTTGATCTTGGATTAACCACATACTACTTGAGGTATCATCAACAAATTGCTTTAACCACCACTGTGTGCTCTAGTTCATTATCAGCAAAATGGGGCTGTTGGGTGGTTTCATGCAAAACCCTTCGAGAGTGCCTGACCTATAATAAGTACCCCTCAAAGTTAGGTGTTTAGTATCTCTAAGACTGTCTCCTACACTAAGATTCCATGAGTCCATATATCTGTCTATTCTCTGAGTCTGTGAAGGAAGGTAATTTAATGATAGCCACGCCAGCCTGCTCCCACCCTGTATCAGACTTAGCAATTTCTGGAAACCACTACCAGAGCTTATTTAACTATCTGAACTTTATTTACCCTGCTCTTGATGGCACAGTACCACCAGAGAGAAAGATTGCAAGCTCTCCCAGTTCAGACCAGTGCTCATACCCACCAGAATTGTGCTCAGAGTGGCCAGTGGAGCTTGCAGAAGGAAACCTTAACTGTCTTCTCCATCTTCCCTGCCCTTTCCCTCACACTTGGCAGAAAGGATCTGGGTGTCTACGTCCCTGGAATAGCATGAAGTGCAACTCTGTGATCTAGACTTGGGCTGTCAGATGCCTCCCCTCAACCCACACACACTCCAACACAGAGGGTGCCTAGGAGAGAAGCAAATCCTTCCTTGATGTTTGCAGAGATCACTTTGCAGACAGTGATGATCAGAGTGAGCAGAAGCCAGTTGGTTTTACCATCCATTTCACTTTCATTCTTGTGTGGTAGTCCATTGATAGGGATGACAGAAGTACCAATGTCTTTAAAACAAAGTTCTAGAAGATGTCCATGGTGGACATCACTGTCCGGCAACCCGTTTGTCTTGCTTTCCTAAAGTTATCTTCACTTTTTTTTTAAAAAAAAAAAGATGTAGCTTTTTTTTTTTTTTAAGATTTTATTTATTTATTTGACAGACAGAGATCACAAGTAGGAAGAGAGGCAGAGGCAGACAGAGAGAGAGAGAGAGGGAGAAACAGGCTCCCGATGGAGGGCTTGATCTCTGGACCCTGAGATCATGACCTGAGCTGAAGACAGAGGTTTAACCCACTGAGCCACCCAAGTACCCCTTCACTTACTTCCTGATGTCTTACTGAGATAGCAGATCAAGTGGTCCTGCCCTTCCCTGCCCAATCCAGGTCCAATCCAGGCAACTTGGTTCTCCTCTGACTTTAAATCCTATGCAAAATGATAAGAATGGGTGCTGGGAATCCTTCATTGGTCTCTCCAGTTCCACTCTCTAGCCATCCATTTGCCCAATGTCTCAGAAAGTTGATCTTCACAGCCTACATCAGTGGACGTCCTTGACTTCTGTATTCCATCTAGGTTTGGCCGGTGGAATGCACTAGCAGGAGGTCAGTGGGTGGAAGAAGAGTGAACTTGGGATTCTTTTTCACCTTCCTCCCTCCCTGCCAGGCACTGTGGTTTGGCTGTTCCTCTCTACGAAGGCCTCCGTTCCATAGAGCAGCCCCAGAGATTAATCATTTCCTTCCAGTTTAGTAGCAGCACAGAGTGGCAGTCCTGATGATCACTCTTAAAAAAAAAAAAAAAAGTGTCAACGTGAGTTCAAAACTGGTCCGGAAGCTCTGCAATTGTTGTTGTTTTGTTTTTAAACATCAGAACTAATTTATAACCTCTTTCTTTTCTTTGTTTTATAGTCAAAGCATTATCATATTTAGGGTTGTCTCTTTCCCCATTTAGACCTTAAAGTCTTTTTTTTTTTAATAATTGCGATATAATTATCACAAAATTCACCCTTTAAAGAATACAATTCTGTAGATTAAGTCCTATTTCCAGAATTGTGCAATGATCTCCACTATCTAATTTCCAAACATTCTGTCATCCCATCAAAAAGAATCATACCCCTTAAACAGTCCCTCCCCATTCTTTCCTTCCCCCCAGCCACTGGCAACCACGAATCGGTTTTCCTCCCTCCCTCGCTCGCTCCTGCCTTCTTTCCTTCCTTCCTCTTTTCTTTCTTTCTTTATAAGATTTTATTTTTTATTTGATAGAGAGACAGAGAGAGAGAAAAAGAGCACAAGCCGGGGGGATGGGGTAGGGGAGAGAAGCAGATTCCTTGCTGAGCAGGAAGCCCGATATGGGGCTCCATCCCAGGACCCTGGGATCATGACCTGAGCTAAAGGCAAATGCTTAACTGACTGAGCCACCCAGTAGGTGCCCCATGAATTGATTTTCTGTCTATCAGTGTGCCTAATTTGGACATTTCATGTAAACTGAATCATACAATAAGTGGTGTTTGTGACTGGCTTCATTCACATGGTGCAATATTTTCAGTGTTCATCTGTGTTGGTAACACATATCAGTATGTCTTTCCTTTTTATGGCCAAATAATATCCAATTGTAGGCATATCCTGCATTTTTCGAATCCTTTCTTTGGATGATGGGTATTTTATTTATTTTCACTTCTCAGTTACTATGAATGAATGGTGCTATGAGTATTCAGGCACTAACTCTTGTCTGAACATGAGCTTTCAGTTCTTTTGGGTATATACCTAGGAATGGAATGACTAGATCGTATGGTAATTCTGGCTTGGCTTTTTGAGGAATCATCAAACTGTTTTCCAAAATGGCTGCACCATTTTACATTCCCACCAGCAACATGTGAGGGTTCCAGTTTCTCCACATCCTCATCAAGACTTGTTATTGTCTATCTTTTGATTATAGTCATCTGAGTAGGTGTATCTCATTGTGGTTTTGATTTACATTTTTCTAATGACTACTGCTCTTGAACATCTTTTCACGTGTGTATTAGTCATTTGTATGTCTATATGTTTATGTTTTTATTGGGAGAAACATCTCTTCAAATGGTTTGCCCATATTTTAACTGAGCTTATTTATTTTTATTGTTGAGTTATAAGAGTTTTTTTTAATTTTAGGTACAAAACCCTTATTAGATATATGAATTGCAAATATTTTCTTCCATCTTGTGGCTTGTCTTTTCACTTTCTTGAGTGGTTGTTCTTTGAGAAACAATAGCTTTTAATTTTGATGAACTCCAATTTATCTATTTTTTTCTTGGATTGCTTATGCTTTTAGTGTTGTATCTAAGATAAGATCTTGTATCCTAAGATCCTAGGAAATTCTTACTCACTTTATATTCCATATTTCTACTCTTCCATGAAATTCTGAGGAGCTATATTAGATATTCTGACTTCATTTTCCAAATCTCCTTATTTTTAATATTTATTTATTTATTTATTTGAGAGAGACAGAGAGAGAAAGCATGAATGAGAGGGAGAGGGAGAAAAAGACTCCCCGCTGAGCAGGAAGCCTGATGTGGGGCTCAATCCCAGGACCCTGAGATCATGATCTGAGCTGAAGGCTGGTGTTTAACTGACTGAGCCACTCAGGTTCCCCTTTTTTCCAAATCTCATAACAACCTTCTGTTTTTCTTTCTGTTTAACATTCTGAGCAATTCTTTCACATCTATCTTCTATTTCCTCAAGTCTTTTTTCAGCAGCATCTGATCTGTTGCTTTTCTATTGAGATTTAATGTCACTGAATATATTTTGCATTTCTAGAATTTCTACTTGTCTTCTTCTCAAATCTACTCATTTTCTTTTTTAATTATTTGTTTGCTTCTTAGGTTTTCATTTCTCCCGTTTAATTCTTTACTTGTTTTTAGCCTACTTAATTCGTATTATTTTCCAGATTGTTGATTATCTATCTATTTATTTTTACATATTTTATTTATTTATTTGACAGAGATCACAAGCAGGCAGAGAGAGAGGAGGAAGCAGGCTCCCTGCTGAGCAGAGAGCCAGATGTGGGGCTCGATCCCAGGACCCTGAGATTATGACCTGAGCTGAAGGCAGAGGCTTTAATCCACTGAGCCACTCAGTCACCCCAGATTGTTGATTTTTTAAATCTTCAACTTTTAGGGTCCTCTAATCCTCTTGTTTCTTTTGTCTCACGATACCTGGAGGTCGTATATGTATACGCATGTGTGTGCATAAAATACATATTTGTAAGTTCATCTTTAGCCAGGCTTCTGTTTTGTGGAAGTCTACAGAGGTTTCCTTGCAGAGCATCTGAGAGAGCATATTTCATTTTCTTCTGCCATGTTTTCTTTTTCTAGCCCAGAACGAATTTTTATATTAATTTCCAGCATTGATGTTTCCTGGCCTCTACAATTACCATAAATTAAAATCTCAGATGCATGAGGCAATGACCTAAGGTTTTTACTTCTTTTTATTTTTGACCCAGAGACCAAGCAGAAAACAGACGAGCTTTCTGTCTAAGCTACTGGCTGGACTGATGGATGAAGTCTTTCTGGTCTACCCTTTGGCTGACACTACAGCTATTTGCCAATCCCGCTGCATATAAGGGGTTTGGCTCCCCACTCTTCATCCTGTCCCAGACCTCAGCACCTAGCCCCACATGAACACTGAAATCCACGTCCCTTCATTATTTGGACCAACAACTACCTTCCATTCTGTTAGAGCGTCTGTTCCCTGGGCAGTTTTCAGCTCTGTCTCCCATGTGGCCCACTGGGATTTCTACTTTCTTGTCAGTACAACTATATATTTGTAAGAGTTTTTTTTTTTTTTTTTTTAAACTATGTTTTAAAAAGGCGGCATATCTCGGATTTCACTGAGGGAGGTTTGTGTTATTTTGGCTTGCCATCTTGTCCCTCTCCATCCCTGTTTTGTTTTGTTTTTTAAAGATTTTATTTATTTATTTGATAGGCAGAGATTACAAGTAGGCAGAGAGAGAGAGAGGAGGAAGCGGGCTCCCCACCGAGCAGAGAGCCCGACGCGGGGCTCGATCCCAGGACCCTGGGATCATGACCTGAGCCGAAGGCAGAGGCTTTAACCCACTGAGCCACCCAGGAGCCCCCATCCCTGTTTTTAAAACCTTTTTGCTAACAGACCACTGTTACTGGAATAATCTAAGTGTTAAGCTTACCATGTCTAGCAGGCTACACTGATGGGAAGAGAGAGAGATAATAAGGAGGAGAATTCTTGTTACAGTGAAGGTATCATTTGAGCTGGTTCACTAGGGCTTATTGGTGCTTTAGTCTTCTCAAACAAAGAGTCCAAACACCGGGGGCTGACTTATTGTTCTAGGATTAATTACTTGATGGATGAATTACTAGATCTTTTGTCTTCATTCCTCTTCTCTATTTGTTAACATCTCTACTGTTGGCTGGACCATGGAAAAAGCAGTCATTGGAAACATTTAACAAAACTATTTAATAACAGGGTGCCTGGGTGGCTCAGTGGGTTAAGCCGCTGCCTTCAGCTCAGGTCATGATCTCAGGGTCCTGGGATTGAGTCCCGCATCGGGCTCTCTGCTCAGCGGGGAGCCTGCTTCCTCCTCTCTCTCTCTCTGTCTGCCTCTCTGCCCACTTGTGATCTCTCTCTGTCAAATAAATAAATAGAATCTTAAAAAAAAAAACTATTTAATAACAATCATTACCATTAAGAAATTATTTTATTTTATTTTAATTCCAGTGTAGTTAACATACAGCATTGTATTAGTTTCAGGTCCATCATCAAGATCTTTTTTTTTTTTGAAGATTTATTTATTTGAGAGAGAGAGAGAGAGAGAGAGCAAGCACACAAGCAGGGGGGAGGGGCAGAGGGAGAGGAAGAGATCCTCAAGCGGGCTCCCACCTCCTCCTGAGGCTGGAGTCTGATGCGGGGCTTGATCTCACAACCCTGAGAACATGACCTGGGTTGAACTCACAGGCACCCAGTCATGAAGATCTTTTATGGAACCGTAATTGGAAAGACACAGGAACAACAGGCCAAAATAGGATGTGAATCTTCACCATCTCTGCTCTTGTCCTCTCCGTCTGTACATGTGAATTTGATAAGTGAACCCAAAACCTCCGACAGGACTCTTCTATTACTATGGGAACTTTACACTCTGTTCTACAGAACTATGGCATTCTCCAGAGAGTCCTTAAAGAATCCTGGAGGAAATAATCTATCTGTTTATTTATTCTACAAATATTCACTGAGGGTTGGCCAGATGTCTGGCACTGAGTTGAGTATGGTCTTTGGGGAGATAGAACCGCCAAGTTTCTGGCCTTCACTCTTTCAGTCAGAGCAGCCCTGCTGTATCTGTTTTATAGTTGGCGTTCTGGGGAAGGAGGTTCTGCTGTTCAAAGAAAGTTCGAAATCTTCTGTGACTGACTGAGTACACTTATTTAAAAGAAGTTTCTATTAAGCAGCGCTATTTTGGGACCATGGCCTCATAGTTATATGTATAAATAAACCGTACATCTAGCACAATGACGAGCACATTGTAGGTGTGTGTGTTAATTCGGGGTGGCTATCTTCCGCTGGCATGAAAAAGTGACCCCAAACACAAAAGGTTTATTACTTGTTGACGTTATATGTCCCTTGCACATCTGTGGCTCGTTTTCACATGTCATCCTACTTTGAGACTCAAGGTGACACAGCAGCCTCTGTCTGGAACTTTGCTGGCCCATGGCAGGGGGGAAGGAACATGGCAGAGCTTAACACTGGCTCTGAGAGCTTCTGCCTGGAGACCACACTTACCACCGCTATGGTCTTCCCACTGGTTGAAACAAATTATACAACTTTGCCTTATGTCATTGGCACAAGGAAATATAATCTTCCTGTAGGGAGGGGCAGCAAATATTTGAGAGTGATAATGCAAAGTGCCATGGTACTCAGTAAATATTTGTTGATTAAACAACTCTATGCAATAAATAATCAATCAGGTACCAATGTATTCTCAAATCCCAGCCACAGAAGTCAGTCTCTCTGAGTAGAAGTCCACGACTGTGTGCTTTTGTGAATCGTGAGAAGAGCTGAAATTAGGTTAAAAATCATCTCGAGACTTTCATGACCACAACACAGTCAGAGCTACTCTTCCACACTAAGGTAACAAAACTGTAACATCCATTCCCCCAATGAGACAACCCTTCTGTAAATATTAGAGGGAAAAAGGCCAGGGACTTCTTAGGATTAAGAAGAAATTTGCATCAGCAGAAGGTCAGTCTGTAAGCCCCAAGGAGTTGAAGAGCTTAGTTCGAGAGCCAGATTGTATAAACCAGGGCTTAAAAAGTAATCTGGAGGCATCCTATGTAAAACAAATTGTCCGCCAAGAGGAAGCCTCAAAGGGCGGCAAAATATGAAGGAATGAAATGGTTTCCAGATGACCATGAGCATTTTCTTGATTGAACCAAGACCAATTTATGAAATCATGTTTTCTGCGAATCTATGATTTTCCACTTTCATGCAAAAATATGAAGGAAAGCATCCAGAAAATTTCGATGTCGCCTGGATAACACAGAGGAAGCACGCTTCTCTGTGCGAAGAGTACGTGAAGGAAAGCTATGGTTGGGCTCAGGAGTGAAAGTGATTGAAATCTGTCTCACGTTATCTTTAGCAAAAGGGACTAACAGTGGTTCTCAAAGCTGAGGAATGCAGAGATGGATTTGGCCTTAGGTACGGCTGGGTGCAGGAGTCCGTGCAATGATGTGTGGTCTTTGTCTCTGTCTCCCTGTCGTCCTTGGTGCTGTTTGGCTTTATTCCGCAGGCTGGGTCCATCCATCCAGGTTTTCCGCACCTGGGCCTTGATCTTTGCACAACTTACGCGCCTTGGCTGAGCATTCCAACATTTCTAGAGCTACTTGCAGCAGAATCAGGTCTCAGCCTGCTGGCCTGTGTCTGTCTTTCCTTTGCAGCTGATATGGGCCTTTTTGTGAGCTCCCACCAAAGCCCTCTGGCTTTTGCCATCTGCTATCTGCTGCGGGTGACCAGCTATCTGTTTCCTATTCTCCTTCTGTGGGGACACCAGCATGACTTAGCACCACCCAGGCACCTACCCTGCTCTTGCTGTAGGCTTTGTCCCCCTATTTTTTAAAGATTTTATTTACTTGTTTGGTGGGAGAGGGAGAATTTTTTTTTTTTAAGATTTTATTTATTCACTTGAGAGAGAGAGAGAGAAAGAGAACGAGCAGTGAAAGAAGCAGGTTGAGCAAGGAGCCCGATGTGGGGCTTGATCCGACAATCCTGGGATAATGACCTGAGCCAAAGGTAGATGCTTAACTGACTGAGCCACCCAGGGTGTCCCTTTCTGCAGCACTCTTGACCTTCAGGCTTTCCTGGTTGAGGGAAACACCAGCCTGCTGTGTCTCTCCAGCTGTCGGAGATATAGAGCAAGCTCTTAGAGTGGTCCCAGGGGAGGCCCTTTCCTTAGCCTTGGCGGGAGGCACAAGCTCCCCATCACCCTTGTAGGGGAGAGAGACTCCAGACTTACCAAACTCCTCTCAGAAAATCCTCCTCTAGCTGCAATCTTTTTTTTTTTTTTAATTTATTTTTAATTTATTTTCAGCATAACAGTATTCATTATTTTTGCACCACACCCAGTGCTCCATGCAATCTGGGCCCTCTATAACACCCACCACCTGGTACCCCAACCTCCCACCCCCTGCCCCTTCAAAACCCTCAGGTTGTTTTTCAGAGTCCATAGTCTCTCATGGTTCACCTCCCCTTCCAATTTCCTCCAACTCCCTTCTCCTCTCTAACTCCCCATGTCCTCCATGCTATTTGTTATGCTCCACAAATAAGTGAAACCATATGATAATTGACTTTCTCTGCTTGACTTATTTCACTCAGCATAATCTCTTCCAGTCCCGTCCATGTTGCTACAAAAGTTGGGTATTCGTCCTTTCTGATGGAGGCATAATACTCCATAGTGTATATGGACCACATCTTCCTTATCCATTTGTCTGCTGAAGGGCATCTTGGTTCTTTATACAGTTTGGTGACCGTGGCCATTGCTGCTATGAACATTGAGGTACAGCTGGCCCTTCTTTTCACAACATCTGTATCTTCAGGGTAAATACCCAGGAGTGCAATTGCAGGGTCATAGGGAAGTTCTATTTTTAATTTCTTGAGGAATCTCCACACTGTCCTCCAAAGTGGCTGCACCAACTTGCATTCCCACCAACAGTGGAAGAGGGTTCCCCTTTTTCCACATCCTCTCCAACACATGTTGTTTCCTGTCTTGCTAATTTTGGCCATTCTAACTGGTGTAAGGTGATATCTCAATGTGGTTTTAATTTGAATCTCCCTGAGGGCTAGTGATGATGAACATTTTTTCATGTGTCTGATAGCCATTTGTATGTCTTCATTGGAGAAGTGTCTGTTCATGTCTTCTGCTGCGATCTTACTCCTTCACACATCCTATCCTGTAGAGAGGACAAGGGTCACAACCCCATCTTGAGTCACCCTTCTGCCAACCCTTCATGGCGTTCCCACGTGGTGCAGGAGATGTGACATCT
Organism: Mustela lutreola; assembly: GCF_030435805.1. Classification (NCBI taxonomy): domain Eukaryota; kingdom Metazoa; phylum Chordata; class Mammalia; order Carnivora; family Mustelidae; genus Mustela; species Mustela lutreola. The sequence goes on from NC_081291.1 coordinate 212,607,053, forward strand.
GCTTTCTTGAAGACCCTGTCACAATAAGACAAAACAGCTCCACTGTCACTTCCTGTCCCCTATTTATGGTTGAGGATTTAATATCTGACACAGTGGGTATTTAAATCAGAAGGGGAAAGAGCAGCCATTCAAGAAACGGTCATGGGACACACGGTTATCACCTACAGGGAAAAATTAAATCCGTCTTCAACACCATTAATACGAATAAATTGTGTCAGGCTTAAAGCCCTGGTTTTAAAGTATTAGCTGGAAATGGAGGCTAATACGTTCATCCTCAGCACTCTTAAGAGACAAAAAGCAAAACCCACATACACACACACGCACATACACACACGCGCGCACGCACACACACGCACACACAGACACCCACACACGGTTTGACCACATCTGTGGAGGCTGGGAAAATATGCCTCACAGACCCCCAATTACGGGGATCCTGACCAACCCAGGGCCGCATTGTTGAGCTCTGAAAAATCCATCATAAATGGAGCTGATGCCACCCTTCCCAAGGGCTGCTCTGGGGGAAGTGACAGAGCACAGAGGGGACACTAAGACAGCCAGTTCCTGGGAGCAGAGCTGGCTTCCTGGGCACAAGACCTATGCCATCCCCTGGGACCCCACACTCAGAAGGGTCCTGTGCTTGGTTAACCATCCCACTGTTAACAACTTTCAACAACGACAACAACAACAAAAAGAGAACGCCTACGAGAGCTGGCTGCTCTTCCCCTCCAAGGCTGCCTGGACACCCCACCCCCCGCATTCCCCGCCCTCCTTGGGGCATCTTGAAGGGCTCTGCCTGGCTCCTTACCCCCTGCATCCCCACTGGGTGTGGACATCAGGAGGCCCAGCCAGAGCTGAGAGTGGCTGAGAGGGACGGGGAGGGCATGGCCTCCCCCAGCTGCCTCTTGGATGGGGGCTGTTGGCCGAAGGGTCGCTGGTCTCCGCCTGTGGCCGCCTCCTGATGACGCCCCTTGGAGCCCAGGGCCAAGAGCTGTGCCACCTTCCCGAGCCCGGTGGGGACGTCCCTTCCTCGAAGCCCTCCCGCCTCCCTGCCCACACTCCTTGTATTGTCTGTTCTCCCTTCGCGGACTCACCTTCCATTCTCCATCCCGGTGTGCCAGCTGTTTCTAACGGGAAGGAACCTCCGCGTGACACACTTTGATATTTTAGAAGATGATATTTATCCCTTGTTTCCCCTAATCCAAACTGTAATTTATACTACGGGCACAAAACTTGGAAGTGGGAGCCCAGGGCAGAAATGCAGGAGGGCTTGTCCTGGCTCTTCTTCCTTTCTGGGCGCTACCCCCAGTTCCTAGGGGATTCCGACTTGGCTCGGAGCTCCAAATGCATCCATGTGCTGACCCCCCAATTTACATCCTCCTCTAGTTCTTCTCTTCTGAGCTCGGGGTTTGCATGTCTAAAAGCCTATTGACATCCACCCGGCGTCTGATGGAGCTCCCGATCTCTGCACCCCACAGTCCAGGCTACCCTCCCCCATGACACTCTGCTCTCTTCACCAGGCTGGCCTGTGTGGTGGTCAGGCACCCCCCCCACCCCCCCACCCCCTCACCCCTGGCTGCCAGAGCCCCACACGTGGTCACGGTTGACCATGCTCCACCTCTCCCCAGACCCCCCTCCCTGTCTACATGGAATCTATCACCAAATCCCGTCAGCCCAACTGCCAGGGTAGACATCAAATCTGTCCCCCTCTCCTTGCTCTGTGGCCATGCCCCTCACCTAAGGGACCTTTATCGCTCATCTGCATGAAAGTCTTTTTCGGGTCTTCCAGCTTCTGTCCTTTTCCAAAAAGTCAGACTTGCATGTATAGGTTTTAATCCTGAGTCAATGTATTTGTATACATGTGTGCAGTGGGGATTTAATTTTATTCTCTTAGGTGATAACCGTATGTCCCAGGAGCATTTCTTGAATGGCTGGTCTCCTGGGTCCCAGCATAAAAATCGTCGCTCTCACTGGTGTTAGAACCAAGTTCAAACTACTTCCCGTGAGCTGTAAGCGGAGCCGCTGGGCACAGCCGGGTGGGTTGAGTCCTGCTGCGTGGTCAACGGGGCGGGCTGGCTGACGTCCAGTCTCGTCTCAGCTTTGGGTCCTGCTTCAGGGTGGACCTCCGCTCCGAGGTCGGGGTGCCTTTCTCTAATTTGTGCCCGGTGCCCTGGCTGCCATGTCTTAATGGCTCAGCCTCTTCTGCTCTCTCTCCGGCCTCATCTCTCACTGCTCTGCCCCTTGTTTCCAGGGCTCCTGCCCCAGTGCTCCTGCCCTAGTGCTCATTCCTACCTCCGTGCTAGGGCAGCTGTGGGTCTCTTCATCTTGACTGCTCTTCACAGGACTTACTCATTCTCAGTCTTTGGGTGTTGGTCCAGAAATTGCCTCCTCTGAGGTCTCCCCTAACCACCTAATAAAGTGACCGTCCTAGTGTGCACACTTACTCCACACACCTGCTTCGTGATTCCATCAATATTTAATAAATGCCCACCACGTGCTAGGCATGGTCTATGTTGAAACAGTGAATCCAACAGACAAGAATTGCTGCCCACATGCATGTTCCTTTGTAGTGGTTAAGAGTCAAACAGCAGATGTGACAGTTAATTTTGTGTCACTTTGGTGAGGCCGTGATGCCCCAATTTTTGATCAATCACCAGTTTAGATGTTGCTGGGATAATATTTTTCAGACATGATTGGCATGGACATCTGTAGGCTTTCAGTAAAGCAGAGGATACCTCTCTTGTTGGTGGGCCTTGTCTAATCAGTTGAAGAACTTAAAAGAAAAGACTAACCTCCGCCTGGGGAGAAGTATTTCTGCCTCCAACCTGCCTTAAGACTTCAGGCAGGCATTGACTCTTCCCTGGGTCTCCAGCCTGCTGCAGATATTGGACATGCCACACCTCCACAATTATGTGAGTCAATTATTATTTTTTTTAAAGATTTATTCATTTATTTGATAGAGAAAGAGAGAGGGGCAGAGACAGGCTGATCAGGGGAGGAGCAGAGGGAAAGGGAGAGAGAATCCCCAAGCAGACTCCCCACCGTGGGGCTCAATCCCAGGCCTTGAGATCATGACCTAAGCCCAAATCAAGAGTTGGATATCCAACCAACTGAGCCACCTAGGTGCCCCATGTGAGCCAATTCCTTAAAATAAACCTCTTTCTCTCTCTCTCTCTGTCTCTCTCTGTCACACACACACACACACACACACACACACACACACACATTGTATTTGTTCTGTTTCTCTGGAGAATCCTGATGAATACAACAGACAAGATAAATCAGAAAAATAAATGATCTAGGACACAGATAGTAATAAATGCAATGGAGAACCCCCTCATCTTCTCCGCTTCCTTCTCTGCAAGGATCTGTAACTGTCTCTTTGATGTCTTTCTTGTTGCCTACCTTGTCTATTAGAGTATCGTTCACGGTTACGTGCTGTTCTGGTTATCTCTGCTGTTGAATGGACCAAGTGGATTATAACAGTACCCACTTGATTGTGCTCACACATTCTGTGAGTGAGGAATTTGGGAAAAGCACATGGGGATGAGTGTTCTCTGCTCTAGCAAGTGTTAGACTCAGTTGGCAAGACTCAGGGCTGGGGGCTGAAAGGGCAGAGGCTCAGGAGACATTTCTCAGGGGGCTTCTTCATTCATCCGCCTAGTCCCTGGGCTGGGAGAATAGGTCCAACTGAAACTTTGCCAGCAGCACCTACACATGGTTTCCCATGTGACCTGGGTGTCTCCTAGTATGGTAACTAGGAGGGGGTTTTCTCCTTCTTTCCTTCCTTCCTTCCTTCTTTCCTTCCATCCTTTCCCTCTTTCTCTCTTTTTTACAGATTTTATTTATTTATTTGAGAGAGAGAGAGAGCATGAGTGGAGGGAAGGGGTGAGGGAAAAGCAGACTCCCCGCGGAGCAGGGAGCCCAACACTGGGCTTGATCCCACAACCCTGGGATCTGGACCTGAGCCAAAGTCAGACGCTTAATGGACTGAGCCACCGAGGCACCCCGAGAACGAGTTTCTAAGGGCAGTCTTCGGACAGTTTGGATTCAGAGAGAACCAGAGAGAAGTGCCTTGGCCTGTTACAACCTAATTTCCAAACTCACAGCATGCCACCTCTGCTGTATTCCAGAGGGGGAAGCAGTCTTCAGTCCAGATTCAACCGGAGGGGACACAGATCTCTCCATCAGAAAAGATTTAAAAAATGGATTAAAAAATGTGGCATGTACACAACGGAATGGTATTCAGCCATTTAAAAAAAAAAAAAGGAAATTCTGCCATCTGGGGACAACATGAATGGACCTCATGAGCATGATGCTAGGTGAAATAAACCAGATGGAGAAAGAAAATACTCTATCTCATTTATTATGGAATCAGAAAAAAATCCAAACTCATCCAAAAAGAGAATTGATCGGTGACCGTTGCCAGGGGTTTAGGGTTGGAGAAAATGGGGGTTTGTGGTCAAAGCACACAAACTTCTAGTTCTAAGAGAACTGAAAAGAAATATCGGGAGGCTTTTTGAAGAGATCTGGGGACCTCATGTGCATCATGATGAAGAGAGTTCACAATACTGTACCGTATACTTGAAAGTTGCTAAAAAAGGAGTGCTTGGGTGGCTCAGTTGGTTAAGTGACTGTCTTCTGCTCAGGTCATGATCCCAGGGTCCTGGGATCGAGTCCCACATCGGGCTCCCTGCTCAGCAGAGAGCCTGCTTCTCCCTCTCCCTCTGCCTGCTGCTCCCCTGCTTGTGCATTCGCTCACTCTCTCTCTCTGCCAAATAAAACTTAAAAAAAAAAAAAGTTGCTAAAAGAATCCATCTTAAGGGTTCTCAACACACACACACACACACACACACACACACACACACACACACACTCTCAAGGTAACCGTTTGATGATGGAGGTATTAAGCAACCTTATTGTGGTCATTATTTCACTATTATATGTATACCAAATCATCACATTGTACACCTTAAACTTGCACAATGTTATATGTCCAGTCTACCAACAAAGCTGGAAAATTTTCAGGTGATGTTTTCAGACTCTCTCACGTGCTTGGCACCTAACTCAGTTCCTAGCACATAGAGGATGCTCAACAAATGGTTGTTGACTACACACACAGAAAAGCCCAAGCCAAACAAAGTAAATGTTACTTATTCTCCTCCCTAGAGACAGCCACTATTAAAATATGATTCCATTATATTTTCAGCAAATGGACTATAACGGCACATGTTCTTTTTGCTTGATTGCTTCTGTAAATACCATTGACATTATAATATTTTCCACTTAATAGTATGACTTTCCCATGGCCACAAATTTTCTTCTACCTCACTATAAGGCTTTGTAGTTAGCTGCACATTTTGGGGGGTACTGTATTTTATTGATTTGATCTGCCAATGTGAGGCAAATGGATTTTTCCCAGTATTTTGTGATTAGTAAATACTGCAATGAATGTATTTGTTGCGGGGCTTTGAACTTTTCTAGGAAATCTTTTAAGGATAAATTCCTAGAAGTAAAATTCCTGGGTCAAAAGGCATGTATGTTTCCGAGATCTCTGACATATATTCATACAATATGATTTTCTCATTTCTGAGGAATCAAAACTGAACATTCAACAAAAGTCATGTTGGATGTTTTGAAATAAACTTATTTTCTTCAGAACAATAAAGCATAAATGTGTTTTCATCTATTCTAAATGTTTATCTTTATGGCTTTTGCTTTTATTACAGTTGGTATTGCAATAAATTCAGAAGTGCTTCTGAAAAGAAATATCAGGAGGCTTTCTAAAAATATCACATCTTTGCAAAAATGTTCAGATTTAAGATGGAGTGTGTCCCAAGCAATTCAATCCCACTGCAAACCAATTCATCTCACTTCTAAGGAGCAAAGAAAATTGCGTGGTGAGAGGCGTGACTGTAGCACATTACCCATAACGGCAAACTTGCTTGAACAAGACCCGAGAGTCTAGATGTACACGAAGAGAAAATTCACATTTTTAGCTTCATGATGGTGGTATGATGCCATACCATGATGGTGGTGTGACTGAACCTGGTAGTAGTCCATGAGTTTTAATCTTATCAGAGATCATCCAGTTTCTTGCATTTGTGCACACATTTAATTATATTAATGGTGGGTGTTATACTGATGCATAGTCTAATTTTTATAGTCTCACTAAAGTTGCAGAGTAAAGAAGCATGCTTCCAAATATTGTATCATACCATATGTCATATATCATATCACACAACTGTACCTGCATTTACGATTTGTGATCTATGTGTAATCAAGCTTTCCTTAAACTTATATTTTAAATTCTACATGCTTAAAATTTGCACATTCTATGAATTGGTTCATTTCACAATATGTCAAATTTAGCTTGGCTAGTGTGGTGCCTGACTTCTTTAATGTACCTAGAAGATGGCCTCTAATACGTACATCTATATATTTCTATATCTATCTGTCTCCTTTAGAGCAAATGCTATTAGTGGATAAAATACTAAAGGGTCCAAGTTTTATATTAAAAATAAAATGATTTATAGTAATTTTCTTTTTCCTAAGTTCTAATGAAATGTAATTAACATATAACATTGTATTAATTTAAGGTGTACAATGTAACAATTTGACATATGTATATATTGTGAAATGGTTACTACGATGAGTCTGGTTAATATCCAGTACTTCATATACATAGCGTGACTTTTTTTTCTAGGGATGAGAAGTCTTAAGAGCTACTGTCTCAGCAACTTTCAAATATACAATATAGTCCTGTTAACTATTTTGTACTTTTGATCATGTTTGTACTTTTGATCATCTTCAGCCATCTCCTGCTGACTCTCTCCCTGCCTCTGACAACTACCAATCTCTTTGCTTTTATGAATTTGTTTGTTTGTTTTTTAGATCTCACATAAGTGCATCATATAGTATTTGTCTTTCTCTGACTTATTTCACTTAGCATAATGCCCTCAGGGTCCATCCATGTTGTCCCAAATGGCAGGATTTCCTTCTTCTTTTTATGGTGAATAATATAATATATTATTATATAATGTGTTATATAATATGTAATCTCATTATTTATTCATTCATCTGTTGGTGGACACTTAGGTTGTTCCCATGTCTTAGATATTATAGATAATGCTGCAATGAACATGGGAACACAAATATCTCTTAAGATAGTTGGTTTCACTTCCTTCAGAAGTAGAGCCAGGAGGAGATTTGCTGGATCATAGGGTGGTTCTAGTTTTCATCTTTTGAGGTACCACCATACTGTTTTCCAGGGTGGCTACACAAGTTTACATTCCCACCAACAGCATGCAAGGCTCCTTTTTCTCCACATCTTTACCCATATTCATTATCGATGAGTGATGCTGGGCTTCGTTTCACCTACCTGTTGGCCATTTGCATATCTTCTTTGGAAAAAAAAAAGTCTGTTCAGTTCCTCTGCCCATTTTCAAGTCAGTTGTGTTTTTTTGTTGTGTTTTGTTTTGCTATTCAGTTGTATGAGTTCTTTCCATATTTTGTATATTAGCCCCTTGTCTGTTATATTATTTGCAAATATTTTCTCCCATTCTTTAGGTTGCCTTTTTGTTTTGTTGATGGTTTCCTTTGCTGTATAAAACCTTTTTTTTTTTAGAATGATGTAGTCCTATTTATCTATTATTGCCCTTGTTGCCTTTGCTTTTGGTGTCAAATCCAAAAATCATTGCCAAGACCTTTGTCAAGGACCTTACTGCCTATCTTTTCTTCTCGGATTTTTATGGTTTCTTATCTTCAAGTCTTTGATCCATCTTGAGTCGATTTTTGTGTATGGTGTAAGATCGTGGTCTGGTTGCCTTTTTGTGTGTAGCTATACAGCTTACCCAACACCATTTATTGAAGAAGCTATCCTTTCGCCATTGTATATCCTCTCCTTTTTCATAAATTAATTGATCATATATGTAAGGGTTTATGTCTGGGCTCTATTTTGTTCCACAGATCTATGTGTCCATTTTTATGCAAATACCATACTGTTTTGATTGCTATAGTTATGCAATATACTTTGAAATCTGAGTACATGATTCTTCTAGCTTTTTTCTTCTTTGTCAAGATTGCTTTACCTATTTAGAGTCTTTTTGCAGTTCCATACAAATTTTAGAATTGTTTTTTCCATTTTTGTGAAAATTACCCTTGGAATTTTGAAAGGGTTTATATTGAATCTGTAGATTGTGTGTTAATAATTTTAACAATACTAATTCTTCCAACTCATGAATGTGGAATATCTTTCCATTTATTTATGTCTTCTTCAATTTCTTTCATCAATATCTTTTTTTTAAAACCAACTTTTGTCGCTCCCGCCAGCAAGAACAACCTGGAGACACGGAGTGACAAGCTTGCGAATCTTTATTGTTCTCCCCTTACCGGGATCTTTACCCCTATTTATATCCCCTCTCCTCCCATCAGCAGACTGTACATGTGAAAGGAAGCCTGATCAACACTTAGCATGATAAAAAGCACGCAGTGTCCTGGGCTACCTGTTCTGGGCATAGCCAATCATCTTTCAGGTGGTGCGCAGGTCCTCTGTCTGGCGGCAGGAGCAAGCGCCATGTTGCGTATTATGTACATAGCTGCCCCCGACAAACTTTGTGATTTTTTTATTGATGAGCAACAACTTCCATACTCTTAGAGATCACTAAACTGTGTATAATTAGAGATGAAGCATTATGGAGGATCAGACAGTAGAATTAAACAGAGCAACTTAGGGAAATATCAATCTTCATTATTTTGCCCATTTTTCATTACATGTATGCAGAAGCATGAATGCAGTTTGAAATCTTTTAATGGCAATAAAGTTTGCAATCACCCATCTATGTGGATCTTTCATCAGTACCTTAGGGTTTCCAGTATACAAATCTTTCACCTCTGGTTAAATTGATTTCTAAATATATATTTTTTTATATGTAGTTGTAAATGGGATTGTTTTCTTAATTTCTCTTTCTGACAGTTTGTTGTTAGTGTATAAAAACATAACTGATTTGTGTACGTTAATTCTGCATCCTTGACTTTATTGAACTTTTTGAGTTCTAAAGTTTTTGGTGGAGCCTTTAGAGTTTTCCACATATAATATATCATCTATATATAATCATCTGCAAATAAAGTTTTGTTCTTCTTTCCTGCTTTAGATGCCTTCTATTTCTTTTTTCCTTTCCTCTCTCTCTCTCTCTCTCTCTTTCTTTCTTTCCTCCTTTCTCTCTCTCTCTCTCTCTCTCTCTCTCTCTTCCTTCTTTCTTTCTTCTTTCTTTCTTTCTTTCTTTCTTTCTTTCTTTCTTTCTTTCTTTCTTTCTTTCTTGTTTATTGCTCTGTCTAGTACTATGGTGAGTGGAGGTTTTTGTCTTGCTCCTGATCTTAAAGTAAAAGCTTTCAGTTTTTCACTGTTGAGTGTGATGTCAGCTGTGGGCTTGTCATACATAGTCTTTATTATGTAGAGATATGTTCCCTCTATCCCCGGTTTGTCAGAAGCTTTTATCACGAAAAGATGTTGAATTGTGTCAAATGCTTTTTCTGCATTCATCGAGATGATCTACAGTCATTTTCTTTGGCAGGATTATTGCAGTAGCAGATGATTCTTTTGTACCTGGGTTCTTTTTCAGTGACACTGTCACTGTTCCTGATGCCAGCCTTGAATAGATAGCACTGAGATCTTCATTGAGTAGGGGTTTCCTGCTATGTCTTTCTAAGATCTTGCCCTTTAAACGTGTCCTCTTTCTGTGTCAGTTATGTGATTTTTGGCATCATGAAGAACCCTTTGACATAGTTTGAGTGTTGGTTTAGCTACAGCTTTCCATGCCTGAGTTTGTTACTATGGGCTCAAATCTTGCTTTCTCATTTTCCTCACCAGTACCTGAGGGAAATTGGCACTTTCTCCCAGTTACTTCTCTGGGCTCTGGGAAGAAGGTGAAAATCTTTGCACGAACGGGGTATAAATTGAGTTGAAAAGGTAAAATAACTATGAGTGAGGGGTTTTTTTTTGAGTCACTAAATTCTACCACTGGAACTAATAAAAATATATTATTTAGCTAGCATAAATACATAAATAAGATTAATAGAAAAGATTTGAAAGCATAAGAATAGAGACAAAAATAGATGCATTCTTTTTGTCCGTTAGTAAAGTCATTAATAAAATAGGTCAGTGAAAGATGAAATAAAAAATAAAAAATAAACAACTTTTTTTCAGATCAATTCAAATTAGTTCACTTACGTTCATTCAACAGTTTCATTCAACTTTTTTTTTTTTTTTTTAAGTCAGACCAAGCAAATTTCTGTAATACCAAGGTATATGTCCTTTGTATCAGGGAGGACTTTGGGACCAGAATAATTCAAGGAGTATGCATTTGAAACAGGTGTCCTAGCTGGGTGAGGTCAGCAAGGTTTCTGGGATGTTTGAGCTCTGAGGGATAACCTTGGACACTTAGGAATGTTCGTATTACTTCCTGTCATTTTTATAGGATTCAGAAGGTCCTTGGCAAAGAAATTTCCCTACGTAGTGATAATGGCTTATATCCATAACTCATGATTCCGTGAAACCCTGGAATTGAGCACGTTTCCTGCCCCCTGTGAAGAGTTCCACATGTTTCCAAGGTCCCCACACCACATTTCAGGCCCATGTCATAGTTGTCTGATCCTACTTACAGTTTGTAAAAATTATGAAAAATATTTCCAAAATATCTTTATGCTTTTTTTAAAAAAAGACTTTATTTATTTGCTTGACAGAGATGTAGGAGAGAGCACAAGTAGACAGAGAGGCAGACAGAGAGAGAGGGAGAAGCAGGCTCCCCACTGAGCAGGGAGAATGATGCAGGGCTTGATCCCAAAACCTTGGGATCATGACCTTAACTGAAGGCAGGCACTTGCCTACTGAGCCACCCAGGCGCCCCCAAAATAACTTTATTTTTAATTATAATTTCAGGAAGCCCAGAAACTTATGGATGGCATAAATAAATTGAAATAGAAATACTCCACTGTCTCAACTCCTGAATGACAGCTCCTTCTCACATTTCTTTTTCCTGAGGATGAAATGGGGGGAGAACACCCAGTGTTTCCTCTCAGCCTATTTCCATTGAGTTTTTGCTTTATTCTTGGTGCTGGGGTATTTCTTCCCTGAAATATCTTCAGCCTTCTCTTAGAGGCAAATGCACACCATCGGTAAGTCACCAAAGCTTTATTTTATGTCTATTTCCAATAGTACTGTTTACTGTATCACCGAAAAGCTGTAATTTTGACTTTAAGCAAGGTAGACCTTTCAAGGTAGACCTTGAAATCTTTAATACATTTTTTGCTACAAGTCTGGACTCAGAACTGGCTATTGTGCATTTAGACTTGTTTCTATGTTATAAGCATCAACGTGCCTATTTTCATGGCTTCTCTTTTGAGATTGGTTGATATGTTGAATTTTATGCTTTTGGTCTAAAAACGGCATGTAGTTTCCAGATTTCTCTTATTTTTCATGTCCATCTTGGCACTGGAGCTCATTTATCTTTACTGTTGTAGTTTCATCTCCCTATTAAGGCTTAGAGCCTCTCCCTCTTGCTTGAGGATAACACAGAGCCTTGGTCTAATCTCCCCTCCTGGCCAAGAGGCCAAAAACTAGGGGATAAGTCACAGCATAACAAAGCCAGTGAAGTGCTGGTCTGAATATGGGAGCAATGTGATCATATGTTGAAGAAGCTGTAGGACCTAGCCAACATGTGCTGGCAGAAGCCAAACAAGAATGGAAAGAACTGGATTTGCAGGTGCTGGAACAGAAAATTGGATAAGGAAGATCTCATCAATTTGGGAACACTGTCCTGGGATACTGGGTCGAACAAGCTGGGAAATGTTTTTGTTTTTGTTTTTGTTTTTGATCTGACATCAAAGGCATAGACAACAAAAGTACAAATAGGGAGATGGGATGCCTCAAACAAAAGCTTCTACAAAGCAAAGGAAACAATTAACAAAATGAAAAATCCACCTACGGAATGGGAGAAAATATGGTTCATGTATCCAATAAGGGGTTAATTTTTGCAACATAAGAAACTCATGCAACCCAACAGCAAGGAAACAGATCATCTGATTTGAAAATCAGTGCCTAGGTGGTGCCTAGGTGGCTCAGTCGGTTGAGCATCTGAGTCTTAGTTTCAGCTCAGGTCATGATCTCAGGATGGTGAGATCAAGCCCTGCATCAGGCTCTGGGCTCAGCACAGAGTCTGCTCAAGATTCTCTCTCCCTCTCCCTCTGTTCCTCTTCCTGCTTGTGCATGAGCTCTCTCTCTCTTTCTCAAATAAATAAATAAATAAATATTTTAAGAAATGAGCAAAGGACCTGAATAGACATTTCTCAAAAGAAGATGTACAAATAGCTAAGAGGTACATGAAAAAGCGTTCAGTTTCACTCATCATCAGGGAAATGCAACTTGAAATCACAATGAGATACCATCTCACCCCTGTTAGAATGGCTATTTTCAGTAAAACAAAAGCTAACAATTGTTGGGGAGGATGTGGAGAAAAGGGAACCTCGTGCAGTGTTTGTAGGAATGCAAATTGGTGCAGCTGTGATGGAAAACAGTATGGGGGCTCCTCAAAAAATAAAAAAAATGAACAGAAGTACCTTATGATCCAGCAATACCACTTCTGGTTATGTATCTGAAGGAAATGAAATGACTATCTTGAAGAGATATCTGCCCTCCCATGTTCATTTCAACAATACTCACAATAACCAAGATATGGAAACAACCCAGGGATGAATTCAGAAAGAGAAGTGCATATAGGCAGCGGAATTTATCTAGCCATAAACAAAAAGGAAATCCCGGCATTTGCAACAATATAGGTGAACGTGGAAGACATTATTTTAAGGAAAATAAGCTAGAGGCAGAAAGACAAATATTGCATGTTGTCATTTACTTATAAATCTAAAATTTAGATTTTGAAATCTAAAATTGCCTATCTCGTAGACACAGAGAGTGGAATGTAGTTACCAGGGGCTGGGGAGGGGCATATGAGGAGAAGTTGGTCAAAGGGTACAAAATTTTGTTTACACCGTATAAATAAGTTCCAGAGATCTGACGGCCACGATGTAATGAGAGTTAACAATGTTGTATTGTAGACTTGAAATTTGCTAAAAGGGAAGATCTTAACTACACATGTACAGAGACAAGTATGTGTGGTGATGGGTGTGTTCGTTAACTTGATTGTCCTTAACACTTCAGAGTTCAATATATAAAACCATCAAGTGGTAGTCCTTAAATAGATGCAATTTTAAATTGTTAATTAAAACAACAAAATAGGAGGAAAAGATATTAAGGCTCCCACCTTTCCCTTTCTTAAATATCACTGCATTTGGGGGAAGCCAGCTGTCTTGGCAGGAGGAGAGTTGAACTGCCCTTTGGAGAGGTCCTATGTGACCAGGGGCCGAAGCCTCCTGCCAGACACCACATGAACTTTTCAGCCGTGCATCTCAGGACTGGATTTTCCAGCCCCAATCAAGCCTTCAGCTGACTGTGGCCCCAGCCCACATCTTGTCTACAACCTAAAGAGAAATCCTGGTCTGGAATCTCCCATGTAAATCACTCTCAGATTCCTTCTCCACAGAAACTCTACAAGATCAGGAGTGTTTATTGTTGTTTTAAGCTACTAAGTTTGGGGGGCAGTTTGTTACACAGTAGTATATAGTTAATACAGGGAAATGCCCAAATATTTCAATGACTCTTTAGGTCTGAATTGCTATCCAGACACTTAGATCCTCATCGTGGGTCCTTCCTCTGTTAGAGTGGAGGCATATGGGAGTAAGATAATAAATGGGGTCTTGGGGCACCTGGGTGGCTCAGTGGGTTAAGCCTCTGCCCTCAGCTCAGGTCATGATCCCAGTATCCTGGGATCGAGCCCTGCATTGGGCTCTCTGCTCGGCTGGGAGCCTGCTTCGTCCTCTCTCTCTCTCTCTCTCTGCCTCACTGCTGGCTTGTGATCTCTGTCTGTCAAATAAATAAATAAAATCTTAAAATAAATAAATAATAAATAAATAAATAGATAGATAGATAAATAAATAAATGGAGTCTTGACCCACATCCAGTGCGTTGTGGGTTCACCATATCCATGGACTCATGTGGTGATGCTTCCAGTTTCCACATGTACAATTGGAATGGGTGTATGTAGTAACTGCCACAACCACTACCTTGATTATTTGGCTTGTGGGGTAAAAGGTCTTGTAGCGGGAAAGGCCAAGACAGCTGGGCATCCCAAGAAGAACAGAAGAACACAAGAGATTAGTTCCATCCTGAAGGACTTAAAGGATGCAGGTACAATGGCCCCAGCATATCTCATTTCATTCATGAGCCTGGCCCCGGCAGGAGCCACTAGATCCCGGACCATGACAGTGGCTCGCTGCAGACCTAGCCAGAAGTAGCACAAATCAGTGATACTATGTCTGGTTTGACATAGTCGATGTCTGACAAAGTAGATGAGTGTAGTCTTCAATGCATGGTATGTGGCCCTTGGTCTGGTGAATGTATTCTTTTCCATCACTATGGGAAAGGACAAAAAAACCCCACAATTTTCATTCATTTAGAACAGATAATCATATCTATTTATTGTTTTCCTTCGGGTTAAGTTAACTGTCTCATTTTCTGTCATATATAGTCTGAACAGGACTCCCTGAAGAGGACTATAGCAATGCCTCCTGCTGATCCCATAGAAGCAAGAAGTAGCAAGTGTAGTGGGAGCATTGACGAGTCATGTGAGCTCCGGATCATGGAAAATAAACTTGTTTCAGAGGACTGCTACATCACTGTACGAATCCAGAGGTCTGAGGATGGCTGCAATGAGCCCTCCATGAAAAAGGACACATGACTGCCTCTCCCATCTCCCACCACAAAGAAGGAAGCACAGTGTTTGTAGGTCCTATAATTCCTGGAGGTGGCGTTTTCCATGCCTGGGAATATTCTTCCAACCCATAGACTGGGTTACACGAAAGGCTGCCCACTGCCAGGCCCAGTGGAAGGATCTGGAGGAGATCCAGAATATAGAGCCAGTGTGTGGTCTTGCTTGGGCCATTGGAGCCAGCAGATCCTAGGTTCCTAGGGACATTAGTCCCTAGGCTAAGATCCTAGGAAAAGACCACTGTGGGCAGCTTATAGTAGGTCCCAGTCGGAGAATCCTAGAGTAGATTGGCCATGCCATTGTAGTGGGGGAATTTCACATCCTTTAGAAAAGAGCTCATGGGGCATTGCTCCTGGACCCCAGTAGAGAGAGAGCATCTGGACCTGGGACCCCCAGTGACCATGCCTCCAGAGCTGCTCATCACAGGTTGGGTTCTGTCCGAGTCATTAGATTAGAAGACCACCTGCGATCAGCAGCCTCCATGGCTGGGTAGACATGAGGTCTCCAGAAGCGACTGTGAGCAGGGGGAGGGGAGGGCCGGCACAAGCCCGACGCAAGCTACGTGAGCACGCAGCTTGCGTCGGGCTTGTGACGTTCACGTAACGTGAACGCTGCTCAGACCTCTGTAACCTGCACCACTGTCTCCACCACCAGCTCACACCCGTGGCTACACTGGGAAGCGAGAGCCCCTTAAGACATACTGACGTTGGAGGAAAAAACACGAACTTGGTTCTTGGAAGGTGTGTGTGTGGGTACACACCAGAAATAGACTGTGACTGCGCTCCTGCTGCCCACGGATTGGCCTTAAAGACCACAGTGAAGGGAATTCCTTTGAATGGGTGGGGCTTTCGTGGTGCCCCTGGTTATCTCCCTGGTCTAGATGGAGGGTATGACGCACAGACCCCTGGGCAGTATCACATGACTGGGTCAGGCGATCAGAGGCCTGGTGTGGGGGGGACTGGAAGGTCAGGATTAAGGGTGGGCTGAGGTAGGGGCACGTGGATGGACCTAAGACAGTGGGCACAAAGCCTAGAGGTATTTACAGTCACGCCCATGATGACTAGCAAACTACCCCCTTGAAGGAAGAGGCTTTAGACGACCCCATCACTTCAACTGTATTTATTTTATTTATTCATTTATAAATTCATTGTATTCTAATCTACCTCCCAGACACTTTGCATGTTGGTTTAAGACAACAATAACCAAGATCCATGGTCTCCTTCACTTACATCTGTCACCTTCACTTACATCTGCCTTATTTTATCTTTGCCACCTGTCCCGTGAGCTATTCCCTTTAGAGATGCAGAAAAACTGATGATCGCAGGTGGTAAGTGTCCTGCTCGAGGTCACAGAGCCAGCTGGTGAGGAAGGTTCTGGTTTCCACAGTAGCGTTCTGTCTGGGTTTGCCCTGGGCCGCCTCCCCTTGCCCTGGAGCGAAAGCGGAGCTGAGTCAACCAGCAGGGGGCGCCCGCCTCTTCTCGGCCGCAATCAGCCTTCGGGGAAAGTCCCCACAGGTGGCTGGGGACTCCGCTGGCTTCCCGACTGCCCTTCCTCTCACCGCCTCCCCACCCGCTGGTCACAGTTGAGAGTTGTCCCACTGAGTGTGCTCCCTCTCCAGGTCCCGCTGCAGACCCGGTGATGTCACCGGCTTCTGCCCCGACCCCAGCAAGAAATGGACAGGCAGTAGCATCCGTAAATGGAGGCCATACATTTTAAGCCTTTAGTGCTAATAATAGCCTTTCCTTTCCTGCCATAATACAAATGTGGAGCTTGGTATGGAGGTTTATCTTTGTGGCATGAATATTGATTTTTTTTTTCAAATATGTCTTTATGATGCATGTTTTCTCCAGCAGAACTCTTTACACACACACCCCCGCCCCAATTTTCTCATGTATTATGGTCTCCTCTTCTGCAGCGGGAGACCCTGTGAATTAAGAATTCATTCAACCACAACAGATTTGTATGGAGTTCTTCCTAAGTGCATACGAGCACTTTAGAAAAAGCCCAGCCCTGAGGGAGCCTCCATCCTATAGGAAGGAAGGCCGAAAGCAAGCAAAATAAACAAGGGAGACATGGGTTTTGTCACGTGGTGTTAAGGGCCACGGAGAAAACTCAAGCAGAGAAGGGCAAATAGGGGTTTGGGGGAAATTTGCATTGCAAATGAGGAGGTCAGACTTAGGTTTTCCAGCAAGTGACACTCCAGCAAAGACCCACAGATGGTGAGAGAGCCGGCTCTGCAGGTGTTTGGAAGAAAGATATTCCAGGGAGCTGATGAGGGGCAGGGCCCACTGTGGGCGCAGAGTGCAGGCCAGCGTGGTGGGGGTAGCGAGAACAGAGAAACTGAGGTCAGAGAAGTGGAGAGACCAGGGAAGGAGTATGGGTCCCTCATAGGGCAGGATGCTTCGTAGGTCATGGGAAGGATGTTGCGTTGACTTGACATGATCTGGGAAAAGCCCCTTCCCAATGAGAAATTCATGCAAGAAGAACTGGTCCCGAGGATTATGTTGTGAGGGCCTTTTCCTATAGGACAGTTGACCTTCCATTCCTTCTCAGTAGCCTCTGTCCAGAATTTGGAGGGAAGGGGCAAACCTCAAAATGTGGAGTCCGGAAGCCTTGGGCTCCCCTACCGCTGGGAGGTGAGGGATACCGTTTTTTGTACTGAAACAGCCGGGACATTTGGCTCTTGAGGACTGATGGGAAACATTCATGGTAACAGCCTGGCTCTTGAAGGGCCAGCTATCAGCCTTTTGCTCAAATTCCGGTCCCAAACATCAGCTCAGAGGTGCTGGGGAGCTGTCACAAGAGGGTGGGCTTGGTGCTACGGCCCACGCTCCATCACGCTCCAGGAGTCCGGGGCTCTCCCCTTTCTTGCTGGAGTTATGGGAGGTCCCAGAGGTGTTGCTGAGCAGATGTGCACAGGGGTTGGGAGACAGAAAATTCCTTGCTTCTTGGACCTGAAATTCTAGAGGGACCGAGAGACAGTAAACACATAAGCTAGATGAATGGCACGAGGAAACGCTGACCTGGAATGGGGGTGGGTGGGTGGGGAGAGGGTGGCTTTCTGATGCAGACGCAGAGCCCTGAGCGAAGTGAGTGACACACCAGTCCAAGTTCTAGAAGCCACGTGTTGCCGGTGCAGGGAGCAGCAAGGGCCAAGGTTCTGATGTGGAAAAGAGCTCAGTGGCTTGAAGGAAGAGTGCGAGGGAGGCACAGCTGGTCTCGGGGGCCAGGCGCCGAAGAGGGAGGCACCACCAGGATGAGTCACTTGGGATATCTTTTCGTGGTGGTGGCCTGCGAAAGGGTTTGGGGTGGCAAAGCGATGTGAACTGAATCCCATTTTTAAGACATGGTTTTGGCTTGGGCGTGGAAGCTACACGACTCTGGATTCAGGGAAGAGATCCAACCTGGAGAAAAGACTTTGAGTTCTTCCGTAACAGGGACAACTGTGCTGGTGGAATTCTGGGGCATTCTCCAAGGACTTCCCTCGGTGTTGTGATGAGAGTATCAAAAGAGGTGTTGATAAAGGTCACCTTCTGCCTCTAAGTGCCAGGCACCAGGCTGAATGCCTCGTGTACAGCATCTCATTTAATCTTCATGCTTCCTTAACATCCCAGCTCTACAGATGAAGAAAACCAAGGCACAGAGGGGTGGTGAGTCACGATTCATTTTCAGAGAAGTACTTCACTGTGGGGTGTTGGCGGAAGAGCCTGCTCACCAGCACCACACCAGGCTGCTTCCACACACGCCTTTCCTTCAGAGGAATGCTTCTCTCCTCAGCCTCACACTGTGACTGACACTCAACATCGGGGGGTTCGTGAAGGAAGAGTGGGGCCTTGAACTCTGGGGACCTGGGTGCAAACGCTGCCTCAAGTATATATTGGAAGCCTGGCTTGGGAAGAATGATCGAGAACAGAGTTCACAAAATGTCTTCCAGGCAGCATGGATCCACTCCTGCCTGCTGTCTTCGCTTTGCTCTCCGCGTCCCTTGCCCAAGTCACCAGCCAGCTTCTGCCTGCCTCACCCCCTCTAGCCAACTTTCATTTCCTGCCCGTGCCAGCCTGATTACTTCTAATTGTCTTTGACTGCTTCCAGCTGGGTCTCTGAGCTGGCTGTTCTGTGGGAGCAAAGAGACAGTCGCCTGCCATCTGGAGGGAGGAGATGCGGCAGGAAGATGGCAAGGAAGGGAGCGGTGGGGACAAGTCAACGGACAAAGCTTTCCAGCCCGCTGGAGCTGGTCATGTTTCTTAAAGGGTTAACTCATCCAAAAGAGACAACGGCGACTCTGGCAAGACAGGAAGTTTGATTTGTTGACTCCCCACCCCCCTCAACCAAGGCAACCAACAATATAACTGCAAAGGCTTTTGGAAACTTATTAGACATGTTCTTCCCCAAGACAGATGGAGTCTCTCAGTCAGGAGCCATCAAACTCTACTCACTGGAGAATCAGCGAGCCGCTTACTTTCATTCATTTGCTGAGCAAGTCTTGGGCACTCAGTTAGGTGCCCTGGGGCAAGTAAAATGTAAGATAAGACACAGCCCCTGTTTTTAGGGAGTGTAACAGAGAAGAAAGACCCTCATGGTAAGGAATGCAGGGCATAAGGAGAATGTGAAATCAATGACCTAGAGTAAGGGAGGGAAGCAGTGATGAGCCTCCTGCAGCTGTCTGATGGGGGGGGCATCGTGGGAAAGGGGACATCTGCACTGGGCAGAGATGGGGGGGGAGGCAGCGGACTGGGGGGTAGGTGTGGCGTAAGCAAAGGTGCAAAAGCCCGATCCTCGATGAAGACAAGTGCCAAAGAGATCCCACAGGAGGATGAGAAATCTATAGAGAATTCAGAGTAAATCTTGGATGCTGGACTATTGCTTTTCAACCAGATGTTTTCTGCATATCTATTATGAGGGCAGTAGATTGTTTTGGGTACTAATTTGTCTTACATAAAGGAATTCCTTCTCAAACCAGATCATTTCAGAGAATAGGACCTGTAGTTCAAACACCGGTTCCTAAACCCAGGCAAGCATAGGGTTTGGACTTCTCTTTGGCATCCATCCCAGCTGATGGAATTAGCAGTGAACTTGAATCAAACCCAGGCATCAAAGGTTGAAAAAGATTTAATAGGCCTGGATTTTCTCTCTTCTTCACCCCTTTTCTGACCTCTACCTTGAGAGGATAATTAAAAGGAAAGAAAAGTCTCTATTTTACTGTAAACATATTTCACCATTTTTGTGCCTGAAGCTGAATTTATTATTATTATTATTATTATTTTTTTTTTTTTTGGCCATGAAGAAACTTTGATGAACCGGCTCTGAAATTTGCCTTATACCATAAAAAAGGAACTTCCAAATTTTCATGCAGAGACAGTGGCCTAAATTTTTTTTTTTTTAAACATCACATTCTCTTGGGTGCCTGGGTGGCTCAGTTGGTTAGGCACCTGCCTTTGGCTCAGGGCATGATCCCGGACGCCAGGGATCGAGTCCCCTGTTGGGCTCCCTGCTCAGCGGGTAGCCTGCTTCTCCCTGCTCCTGTCTTCTCTCACTATCTCTGTCTCACTCTCCAATAAATAAATTACATCTTTAAAAAAAAAATGAAAACCTCACACTCTATTAAAACAACATTGGGGAAATTCCAAAATCTTTCCTGAAAGAAGATTCAGAATGATTATGATCCCAAAGGGAGTCCGTACTTCTTCACCAGACATTTGTTGACCGTTTTACTTTGCAGGACACCAGGGCTGGTCATACAGCTCCCCCGTTCCCTCCACCCCATGTTACTGTCCTCAACTCTGATTGTTGAATCAGACACGTTAAAGTGATTGGACAGGCCTTGCAGAAATTGTGCGGGTGGGGTGTGGGCATAGTCTCAAAGCACAGCAAGAAAAACATTTGAAAAACATGTAATGTTGGCAGGTGCCTGGGAGGGCATAGTGGGTAAAAGTGTTCCACTCTTAGTTTCAGCTCAGGTATGATCTTTGATTGTAGGATAGAGCCCCTGGTCAGCTCACCCCTCAGCCAGAAGCCTGCTTGAAACTCTCTCTCCCTCTGCTCCTCCCCTCTGTGCTCTCTCTCTCTCTAAAAATAAATAAATAAATCATGGGGCCTCTGGGTGCCTCCGTGGTTTAAAGCCCTTGCCTTTGGCTCAGGTCATGATCACAGACAGGGTCCTGGGACTGAGCCCGGCATGGGGTCTCTGCTCCGAGGGGAACCTGCTTCCTCCTCTCTCTTTGCCTACTTGTGATCTCTGTCAAATAAATAAATAAATAAAATCTTAGGGGAAAACATCGTAAAAAAAAATGTAATTCTGGAAAATGTAGACAATAAGACTGACAGAAAACACAAGCTTAGTCGTTAAGGAAGCTAGTGCCTTCTAACTTCTGAGTAACAGACTATAGCATATTTAACATTTGATCTATTCAAGAGAGGCGTTTCTCTGGGTCGCTTTTCCGATGGATCAGAGAGCCCCCACCTGGATTGATGAAGGCGGTGTCCCCCCCCCCCCCCCCCATCTCAGAGCGCTGACGGGGATCTCGCCACACTCGTTCACCGAGGGGTCCATAAAGAAGGAACTAGGTTAGGACCGAATTTTCCTTCCAACTCTGATGTCGCACCCGGGGTTAAGTTTGCATTAAACGCTGACGCCTTTTATCTAGCCGCTCAACAGGTAGTGTTTGGTAAATGCTTCCCCTTACTTACTCCCCCCTTCCCCCCCACCCCAAGCTCCTGCCTCCCGAGATTCCTCGTTTGGGTTCGGGAAGGCGTTGCGGACGCAGGAGAAAACCGGAGCCGTCAGGACAGCCGCACTTGTTTATGAGGGATGAGCACGGTCACGGCGCGCTCGGAACAAAAGCCTTGAGGAGCCGGGGTGGCGGGGGGGGGGGGGGGGGGGCGCCGATCCAGCTCCTCCGGCCGTCGCCGGCCGCGTTTCGGTGGAAAGCAAAGGTGTAAACCTACACGCAGAGGCAGCCGGCGCCCGGGTTCCTCCGTCGCCGCCGCCACTACTATTGTTGCGGCTGCTCCTCCTCTCACACGGCAATCGGGTCTGCGTGCGAGCCCGGACAGGCGCCCCGCAGCCTCCCCACCCCTCCTCGCAGTCCGCGTCTCTCCATCCATCCAGGGTCCGCAGGGCCCTACTGTGTGTCGGGCCCTGGACTGGACCCCCCCGGCTCCTAAGCCCGGTCCGCGGGGTTCCAGAGCTCTCCCTCCGCCCTCCCCTCCCCCTGCCCCGGGTGGGTGCGGCTGGGGGTGGATTTCATCGCGGAAAGGTCCAGAAAGCCCAAGCCCGGAATCCGGACGAGAGGCGCAGCCGGAGGTAGCCCGACTGGGGCGGCCCGGGAGCGCGCGTCTCCGAGGCCGCGCAGGGTCCCCCTGTCTGGCGCTCAGGTGACTCCGCCGCCCACTCCGCCGCTCCCCTCCCAGGGCCCTCCCCTCTCCGGCGAGGGTCGAGTTTGGCTGTTGCGCGCGGCGAAGGAGGGGCTACGAGGGATTTGAAAGTGCACAGGCTGCGGAGTGGAGCTCGCATCTGTTCCCGCCGCCCGCGACCGGATTGAATTTCTGCAAATTCAAACTGAATGGGGCTTTCTTCTGCTGCCTTCCAGAGGGCGCCTGCAGCCCGCCGCGCGCCGCTCTCGGGCGGGAGCCGTCCCTCCGTGCACAGCTAGGGCGAGCGAGCCGGCCCCGAACCCGTGCGGGCCAGCCGGCGGCTTCAGGGCGGAGGCTGCGGAGGCGCCCGGGCTCCGGGACCCCGCACCCGGCACCCGACCGCGCCCCCACCCAGCCAGCCCGGCTCCCGGCGCCCGCGAGCGGGGCCGCTGGCATCAGCCGCCGGACGGGACCCGGCCGAGGTCCCGGGGCGCTGGCAGGGGCCCGGGCGACCCTCCGAGGAAGAACTTCTCGGGGGCGGGTCCCCGGCCCCCGGTCGCCCGCTATTGTCTGCGCGCGGTGCTCGGCGGCGGCCCGGGGCGCGGGAGACGCGGGCCGGGCGGGGCCGGGCCCAGGGCGGCGGCGCAGGAGCCCGGACAGCCGGAGGCGGCGGGGCGGCGAGCGCGGGAGCCGAGCCGAGCCGGCGGGCCGCGGTCGAGCGCGATGCCGGCGGCGGCCGGGGACGGGCTGCTGGGCGAGCCGGCGGCGCCCGGGGGCAGCGGCGGCGCCGAGGACGCGGCCAGGCCGGCGGCGGCCTGCGAGGGAAGTTTCCTGCCGGCCTGGGTGAGCGGCGTGCCCCGCGAGCGGCTCCGCGACTTCCAGCACCACAAGCGAGTGGGCAACTACCTCATCGGCAGCAGGAAGCTGGGCGAGGGCTCCTTCGCCAAGGTGCGCGAGGGGCTGCACGTGCTGACCGGAGAGAAGGTGAGCCGCCCGGGGCGCGGGGTCCCCGGGCCCTCGGGGCGGGAGGAGCGGAGGGGACCCCGCCGGGAGCACTGCGCCGGGAGTCAGGCGGCGCAGTCCCGGCCGGGCCCCTCCCCTCCCCTTTCCCCCTGTCTTTCCTTGCGGGTGGGGAGAGGGGACGAGTCCGTCGCGCGCGCACGCCCCCGCGACCGAGCGACCGGCCTTTCCCGAGGGGCGGAGTGGGGTCGGCTTCCCCGGGGGGCGGCTGGTTTACCCACGAAGCTACCCGCAGCCTTTTTGCTCCTCGAAGGGCGCCGCCTGGTGGACGCCAGCGCGGGGGTGGGGTGGGGTGGAGGTGCTGCGTTCTTGCGGCCCCGAAGGGGTCCCGGATGCGTGGAGCGGCAGGAGTCAGGCTGTTGTGTCGCGTGGGCCGTTCCTCTGAGGGTGGGGGAGCCGCTTGGCCAGCCCTTGGGGAAGCTTAGACTCTGATTCCCCTCCTGGGCTTCGGAGGTGAGGCAAGGCCGAGACTCCCAGGGACGTTTTCCACCTGTAGGCTGGCACAGCTAGGGAAGTTTTTCGTGCTCAGATGAGGGTTTTCTGCCTCCCCGTCCCCCGATCTCACCCACCCCTCCGTTCCCCAGCCGTGTCCATCTCCTTCCTCCATCCCTCCTCCATTCTCTTCAGCCACTGGGTGGGAGCTGCAGGCACCGAACTACACACTGGCATCCCCAGGCTTTGGGGTTTGGGAGGTGCCTTCGATCTTCCAGGAAGAAGAGAAAGCAAAGGAAGAGCCCCAGAGACCGAAGGGGCACAGAGCCCCCACCAAGAAGTTAGATGGTTGTGAACCCCTGGCCAGGTGTTGCCAGGGTAGCTCTAAGTTGTAACTTGGATCTGCGAGAAGAAACCCAAGATAGGATGACTTGTTTTGCAGGGAGTGGCCCAGACTCTGGGCCACCCCAGGTGGTGAGGCTGCCTGGCAGCTGCCCAAGTTTTGGGGCAAGCTCATGGTCATCTCAGACTCAAGGCTTCCCCTTCTCCTTGTCTCTCCCCCCCCCCCCCCCCAAGGCTTGGAGTCTCCCAGCACTGGCCTGGGAGTGGCCCCTTTTGGTGGCTCATTGGTCAGGGAGGGATCAGCATATGGGGTAGAGGGAAGCTGTAGGTTTCCTACCTACCCTTCTGCCCATGGACTTGGGATCCTCTGCGCAGCCTGGGAGTTCCTGGGAGTGCCAGACTGTGGAGCTCCGATTCTAGGGTGAGCTGCCTTGCCTTCCTGTCCCCAGCCTCACCTAACTTTGGTTTTCCTGCTCCTTTTCCCACTGGGTTCGGAAGCCGCTTGCATTTGAGTGCAGGTCTCCATCACCATTGTTGTTTGTCCTCTCTCCCTTCGGTGCTCCCCATTCTGGTGGGGTCCCTTTGTTTTGCATAGGTGGGGTTAGAGGGAGTAGTCTAAAAAGTGCCTCTTGCTTGAATTTCCATGTAAAAAGGGAGTGCACAGAATGAACTCACTGAATTGAGTAACTTTTCAAAGACGTAGAAAAAACACTCCTAACCTCATTCTAGTCCAAGGGGAGCACAGCATACTTTCCTCCTTTGGTTTGCAGTGGGCCGGCCAACTTACACATCCGGCTGGGGTGCACGGCCGAGGCCCCCTCGCCAACTACAGCGGGCTCACTTCCCCATGCCTGGGCAAATTCCTGTTGGCATGGGTAGTAGACCTTTGTTTTTCCTTTGAAACATACAGGATTCTGTCTGGTTTCGCACGTTCCCTCTTGAAACTTAGCAAAAAGAGACGAGACTGGACACTGACAGCATATGGCCAGCATTAGCGGCACATTCATCTCTCCTGGCTGGCTGCTTGGCCTCGGCTGGCTTCTCTCTCCACTTTCCCATGCCCCGTTGTGCCTCCGGCTCCTCACTGGTGTGTTTTGCTCCGTAACATAAGGCTGTTGGCCTTGGCTGAACCAGGTGAGGATGCACTCCGAGCTCAGGCTTCAGGAGCTCCGTGCTGGGCCCAGAGGACAGGCTGGAATGCAGGGAGGTCTTGCCCAAATGGGGTCCAAATGGGCGTTCTGTACCCCTAGGTGTCCATGTTCTTCCTCTCTCGTTTTATCTTTCTTTTCTTTTTTTTTTTTCAAGATTTATTTATTTTAGAGAGAGTGTGCAGGTGAGCTGGTGGGGTGAGAGGGGAGCGGCAGAGGGGGAAAGAGTGAGAATCTTCAGCAGACTCGCTGCTAAGCAGAGCCAGCTGGAGGCTTGAACCCACAACCCTGAGATCACAACCTGAGCTGAAAATCAAGAGTCAGACACTCAGCTGACTGAGCCACCCAGGTGCCCCTTGCCTTAACCTTTCTTAAGTGAATCTCACCCAGTCTCCGGAAGGGAAGGAGACCATTAACTGGCTGTCAAGTTGTCATTCTCGACGGCTTGATTGGCTCTAGTCCTGAGAATCCGTGCTTTGGGAGTACAAGCATCATGAGAAATCTGGATTTTAGTTCACTTAATTGCCGGCTTTAAGGAAACAATGGGTGTGATTCATAGCTTTTATCTCCCAAATCCAACACCTTTAATGCTTAACTAACAGATTAGGGTTTTGGCAGATCGCAGAGATTAAAATGTGTGTGTGTGCGAGGGCACACACATGCACGTGCATGCATGACCTTGGGAGGGATTACTGAGTTCACAAGCCCCCATCCGCACTCGCCTTCTGCATATTGTCTTACTAAGCCCAAACGGAGGTGAAGTCAACCTCCTGCTATGTGCAGCCTTGCCCTCTTTTCACAAGGGGAGCAGTGAGAGGGTTTTCAGACTGGCGGAGGGGTACTTACATGAACGTAGCAAGGGGAGACCTTAAGGTGACAGTACCCTGGGGGAAGGGAAGTGAGGTGTCCCTCCCAGGGGGTGATGTGAATGGCCCTTTCCAGCCTCTGCTCCCCAATACTGCCCCATTTTTTGGGGTGTATACTTTGGATAGAGCCCTCCACTTTCATCCTTGCCTTCCTTTTTTAAAGGACATAGACCACAGCGGGAGGGAAACTAAGTCATGAGCACTGCAGTAAGAAATGGATGCACAGCCCCACGCCGTCCCTGGAGGGGCAGGACCCGGGGCATCTTGTGATGGGGAATCCATTCATGCAAAAGCTGAAAGGTGGGATGGAGAAAGGGAAGAAGAGGGGGTACCCACATTTGGCCTGCCTCACGGTTGCACTCAAACTATGCACTGCATTTTGTGTGATCTGTGCCAAAATCCAATGTGCTGCTGGTTTAGGTGCATAGGATGAAGGGGTATGTGTGTGTGTGTGTGTGTGTGTGTGTGTTAATTATGTTTTACCTCGGTGCACATTTCCAGAAAGATTTGGGCAATATCCTCTCTCCCTGGCTTGCTGGGAATTAATGGTCCAAGATGACAGAAAACCATTGTTCCCTGACTTTCATCTCAGCCTTCAATCCTATCTCATCAAGAAGCTTCCTTCAGCCACTGCTGTCTGCTGGGCAGTCTTTTGCCTGCCTTTTTCCTCTGAAGTTGTTTGAAAGTCATTTGGATCAACGTGGCGCTGTTGCTGCTTGAAAAAGAAAGAGTGGGTTTGGGTGACATCTACTTTTGTCCTCCTCTAGCTTTGAGTGGATGTCATCTCTCTTCATATGGCTTTAAAAATAAGTAATTCACTTGGTCATGTGAGATGCTTAACTGGTATGTTCTTAGGGCACAGTGTCTGTGACTCCAGGAAGCTGATGATTGGAGGAGGAAAAGGGACCACAAAATCGGATTTTGAAGAGAATTCACTGTGGCTTTGACAAAGAACAAAGTTGATGAACGGGGGTATTGAGTGATGACTTTGAAAGACCCAGAGAGGCTGTGCTCGCTGCTCCTGAAATTGGTCCCCAATACCTATGCATTGTATCATTTTGGCACATAATAGGTTATTAGTACATTTTTTTTAAAAGACTCGCTAAAAGAAAGTTGGAAAGGCTGACGGAGAAAAGCATGGTATATTTCAGGTAGAGAGCTAGTTTTAGAGGCAAAGCTATAAAAAAGGGACAGAGGTTGATGCCACAGAGGACCTCCTTTTGTGTTTAAGTCTTTCTGAGATACAAAGTTGGGTACATAAATGATTGGGTAAGATGTTTAAATATCTTGTTCTAACCCTTGGTTAAAAAAAAAACCAAACCTGTTTGTCACTTTTGTTGGAGCTATTTCAGGGCTAAAAATAAGGGTTGCCTGCTTAGTAAGTTGCCAATAATTAGGCTTGGAGCACGACAGTGCCAGATACCTGGAGTGAAGGAGTTACTAAAAATACAATTTACTATGTTTTGCAGAACAGGAAATATGACTAATTTTAGAGATGGCCTTTTGGCAGATCTGTTTTTAGCAAGTGTTTCTGAAACAAACAGGTGCTAAATCCTGTGTATATATATCTATATCTATATCTATCTATATATATATTTTTTGAAGTGCTAGAAATTTAGGGGTAATAGCTCTGAGGAACAAGAAATGCTTAGAGAACTGGAAATTCCTATTAATCTGCAGCAGGGATTTCTTGGCAAGAAGGAGGCGTTCGGTGAAAGCACCTGCTCAGCCTGGCGTGCGTGACAAGGCAATGCCTGTAATTTCCGAGATTGGATGCCGCAGTTGCGGCACATTCTTTCTGAACTTCCTGCCCTGTCTCATCTTTTTGAAGTACGCGTGAAGGGTGGAAATTGGCACGTAGGGCTCCATGCTTAGTGTTCGTCGATGCGCAGGTCCCGTGGGCTTAAAAGGGAGCTTAGGGATCGGCACCACAGTGCTGCGTGGAGCCCACGGAGAGCGGTCCAACCCTCAATTTTCTTTGCAGGTGTTGAGTCACGGTAAGGGCTGGGGGTCGGAGCTTGAGGACGGAGATCTGCACGCTGGGAGCGAGTGGCAGCTGCGTCGTCTGCCCCAGGGAATGGGCAGGCTCTGCGTGTCCTCAGTGACTGGGTAGTTTGGGCATGAAATATCCTTTCCCTTGGGACATACGCCCCCTCTCCATTATTGGGGGTAACCTAGTGACCTGCTCTCTTGGCTGATGCAAATGCATAGACAAACCTGCAAGCCTTATTCTTAGCAAACTGGCCAGAGCTTTTCTTCTGCTCAGCCTGGGCCCTCCCTGGCCACTTCCACATGCGGACCTGAATTGAATTTTTGGGCTCTCTATTGGGGGGCCGCTGTCTGGTAGGGTGACTGGTAGGAAGGAGGTGAGCCACGGGGCCTGAGTAGGACCCGAGGAGGTTGATAATGTGTTGGAGGGAAGGAAGGGCTACTGCCTCTCCTTGATCACAAGGACCAGCCCTCAGGGGTGTGGTGTAGCGTGTTTTGTGGTTTATCCGGTGTCCTCAGTGCATTTTCTCACCACACGCTTGCAGCGGCCCTGGGCAGCTAAGAAGCCACTTGCTGGGGCTCTTACTCCCTGTACGGATGATGCGGAGGAATGGGGAGTAGATTTTTCCCTCTGACCTCCTCTTCTCTCCCCTGAGGGCTGCATAACAAATAACCATAAACCAAGTGGCTTAAATTTATTCCCTCCCAGTTCTGAAGGCCAGGAGTCCTAAATCCACGGGTCAGCCGGGCCGGGCCCCCTCCGGAGAGTCTAGGGGAGGATCCTTCCTTGCTGTTCCTGTTTCTGGTGCTCACTGCCCAGCCTTGGCATTCCTTGGCTTGTGGCTATGTGGCTCCAGGCTCTACCTCCGTCTTCACATGGCCTTCATCCTTCCGTGTGTCACCTCTGTCTCCAAATCTGCGTCTCCTTATAAGAACACCAGTCCTTGGATTTAGGGCCAACCCTGAGCCAGTAGGACCTCGCCTTCCCTTGATGGCATGCAAAGACACTGTTTCCAATAAGGTCCCGCTCACAAGTGCTGGGAGTGGGACCTGAACATGTCTTTTTCTGGGACCCAGTGCAGCTTGCAGCGCCCATGAAGACTGTGAGGCTTGTGTTGCCTGGGGTTTCCTGGGAAGCAGGCCTTGAGATGGACAAGAATTTGGTCTCTGGGAGTATCCTCACATGGGGACTTTGGAGGGGAGGGAAGGGGAGGGAGGGGCAGAGCAGCATCGGGCAGGGGGAGGAGTTGGGCTCCAGTGCATGGGGTCTCTGCCCGGGCCATGGAGCTGAGATGGTCTTACACAGGTGTCTGAGTTGGTGTGAGGGGACCTGTCACTGGAGGGGGGCTGCCCTGGGAAGGGGGCATGGCCTTGGGCACTTGCCAAGGGCCATTTCTGGGGGGCTCACAGCTGGGAGTCAGCAACAGCAGGGAGGAAATTCCTTAGCCTTGAAGCGGAGGAAGCTGGGAAGCAAGCCCGGTGTCCGCGGGACAGCTCTGAACCCATGTCCCATAATCTCAAAGGCAATAGATAGAACTTATGGTGGCTGGCTGAAAAAAAAGAAAAAGGGGACTATTGTGGGAGATGAGAACCGTTAAAGGAGCAGTGGCCCCCTCTTGACTCGGACATAACATGCCCTAAGTGTAAGCACCTGTGTAGAAATACGGCTTGGGCCCCTCGGGCTGTTTTGTCTACCCAAGAAAGCCCCCTGGGGAGCAGTGCTGGTGGCAGGAATGGCTGGCCTTGGTGTTTGGAATCACAGAGGTCAGCATGACCTTGTCACTCTCTCCCCGCTTACCCCCAAAGAGGCTTTGTCTTCCCTGAAAGTGCTTCTCATCCCCTCCATTAGTTTGCTGGGGCTTTTGTAACCAAGTGCCACCAACTGGATGGCGTCACCACGAAGTTACTGTCATAGAGTTCTGGGGGTTAGGAGTCAAGATCAAGGTGCTGGGCGGAGTTGGTTCTTCCTGAGGGCTGTGAGGGAGAATCCACTCTGGGCCTCTCTTCTTGGCTTGCAGATGGCTGGCTTTTCTCCCTGTGACTCTTCTGTCGACTTCCTCGTATGTGAGTCCGTCTCTGTGTCTGCATTTCCCAGTTTTAGGAGGACACCGGCATGTTAGGTGTCTAATGACTTTAACTTGATTACTTCTGTGAAGACTGCCCAAACAAGGTCACATTCTGAAGCACTGGGGGTTAGCACTTGCTAGGGTCCGAATGCTTGGATCCCCCTAGAATTCATATCCTGATGCCTACGCCCCAGTGTGATCATATTTGGGGGTGGGGCCTTGGGGAGGTGATTAGGCAGGAGGACGGAGCTCCCACGAATAAGACTGGTGGTCTTGTAAAAAGAGACTACAGAAAGCTCCCTTGACCCCTGCAAGAACACAGCAAGTAAACACAGCACCAGACACCGTACCAGACCCCAAATATGCCAGCGCCTTGATCTTGGGCTTCCAGCCACCAAACCTGTGAGAAATAAATTTCTGTTGTTTAGAAGCCAACCAGCCAATGGCATTTTATTATAGTAGCTAGGATGGATTAGATAAGGCTTAAACACATGAATTTGGGAGGGGGTGTTGAAATTCAGTCCATAACACTGCCTGACCCCATGGTATGTATTTATGTGTGGATGTGTTTACTGTTTGTCTCCGCCCTGGACTGTCAGCCCCATGAGGACGGGCTCACTGCTCTCTCCCTGGTGTTTAGAACCTGGAACAGAGAAGGTCCTCAGTCAATATTTTTTTTAGTGCATCAGAGAATGCTTTGATGTCTCCCAGGACAGGAGGGCAGGGTCCCAATGACAGTGCCCAAGTTAGCAGGGACTGACTGCCAGCACCGTGTCTCCGCTCCTTGTAGCTCGAGGGTCTGCCTGTGTGAGGATGTGTAGAGGGGATGGGCTGTCCAGGTGGCGTTCCTGGGGAAAAAATCCCAGCCCCGGAACAGCTGTGCCTTTGGCAGTGATTTAAGGAAGGCACCTAGACATCGGAGCGATAGGTGACCAGCCAGAAGCAAACAAATATTTTGCAATGTCACGGGACTGTTAATGGACCCTCAGCTCTTTCCTGGGAAAATGTACCAGCGCTGCAACAGATGGGCGAAGTTGCTATTTGCAAACATACATTTTTTTGGATGTTTCCCATGGAGATATATGGAGGTTTGGATCTGTCTCTTTGACTATAATTTTTTAATAAGTTTATCAGTCTCTGAAGCCAAATGGCTGCCAGAACACTTGGCAATCCTTCTTGCTCCTCTCGCCTGTTCTCTGAGCCGTTGGATGCTTTTTCGTCTCCCTGTTTGCGTTACTTCTTACATTTTTATCTCGTTGTCTTATATCCCATCCTATGGCTTTTTGGTGAGGGGTCTGGCTTTCTTTCAGCCTCTGTTTAGCTACTCTTGTTCCATGACATCCTCTCTTGGTCACTTTGTGCCCTTTGCCCGAGCTCTGTGAATAGAACACGGGAGACGGACGACAGTGATGGGCACTCATGGAGCACGGAGTGGGGTGCTGGGCCACAGAGGGAACACCTGCCCCCTTGGGGAGTCTTGCTGTTTCTGTGGAGGATGAAATTACACTCCCAGCGAATCTTTTGTCTACCTCGAGCAACACAGGCATTTCGGGAACTCCCGAATCACCAAAACTCTACAGGAAAGGAAAGAATGCCTGCTCTTGGCTCTCCCCACGCAGATATAATAATCACGAGCATTTACGGCTCTCATACGGTCTGCTAGGCTGTGTCCTGGATGCTTTGCTGCATAATGTAATTTCTCCCTTACAGGGGCCTTTTGTGGTAGGTACTTTTGTATTAACTTTGCAGAGTGACCCGCCATCCCGTGGTGCCCAGGGCGCTCTCAAGTTTAGCAATGAAAATCCCACATTTTGGGAAACCCGTCAGATCACGGCAAAACCAGATTTGCTCAAGAGAACAGATCATCAGAGTGTTGGGAATCCTACCGAGAGTTTTCGAATAAAAGTTTTAGTGAGCAGCTAATCGGGTCATGAGTCAGCAATGAATGACCCAAAGCCCAAAGTCCTGGGCATGGCTGGGGGGTGGTGGGGCGCTGCTTGTTGAGGATGACATTCTCCTTGTGTGGTCCCGGGTAGTGAAGGGTCCGCTTCCCACCTGTTCGCTTTACTGTGCCGGGTTCACCGTTCCCTCCGAGTCTTGGAGCATGGGCAGCGATTGTGGTCTGCCACCTTTTATAAGTTCACTAGGACATGAGGATCTTGAGCCTTGCACGCACGTGCGTGGGTGTGTATGTGTGTATCCTGTGCACACATAAATATCTATACAGGTACGCCAACGTGTGTGTATCTATATTAAATAGAAAGCACATCATACTATGCTAAATATAAATGCATAATTTTTTAACAGCAGATTTTCTTTTTAAGATTTTATTTAATTATTTGAGAGAGAGAGAATGAGAGAGAGAGAGCACAAGAGGGGCTAGGGTCAGAGGGAGAAGCAGACTCCTCGCTGAGCGGGGAGCCTGATGAGGGACTTGATCCTCGGACTCCGGGATCATGACCTGAGCCGAAGGCAGTCACTTAACTAACTGAGCCACCCTGGCATCTTAGTCTTAGTTTTGGTACCTTTCCTTTGTGTTGGAGGGAGGAAAATCTCCGCGAGGGGAGAGAGGAGTTTGGGTCAAATGGTGAAGTTGCGTTGAAATCCATGTCTTCTGCAGCTCACCAAACAGTCCCTTACAGTCTTCTCATAAAACTGCCCTCCTGCAAGAGTGAACACAGGTTATTTATTAAAAACAAAGGAAAACACCCAGGGCTTTCACCGTCCTTATTATGCAGACCAGCTGGACCTTGACCAGCTTTTTCCAAGCTCTGTTTGGGCTGAGAAGGGGTATCCGAGGCAAATGAAATGAGGAAGTGCCCAGGTGAGGAGGGCAGGCTGGCTGTGGGGTGTGGGAGCGGAATGTTCTAGAATTTTATCGGAGCCTCACGTTAGTGAAACCAAGTAGATACAGGTAGTGTTCTCACGGATGTAATCTGGTTTTCAGTTGGAATTACTGCTGCCCCGATTAGAAGCCTTGCTTTCTAAGTGCAGTCTTTATTCCGGGGTGAAAATTTAATTAGAGAAAGTAGTCTCTGACTCAGTTCTCAGTTGAACATTTGTATTTAGGAATACTAAAAACAACAACAAAAAACTTGTTTTGAAAACACTTCTCCAGGTTTCTCAAGTGTCATTCCCACAGGATGACATTTCATTCTATTAAAAGCTAACATTTGTGAGCCGTAGTTACAATTTCAAGCCCAATTTGGTGTAATGTTTGAAATGTGAATTTTCCTCTAGAGGGAATGGCTCTATGACTCTTGTACTCTCACCTGATTCATGACTCTGAGATGCCCTTTTCCTAGATCAAGAATGAGGTTTCTTTCTTTCTTTTTTGTCATAGAAGGCCTTTACATTCAAGCATCCGAGAGTGTGTGGACTAACAGTTTCTTTCCAATCACCAGACTTAGAAGACTGTCTTCCAGATTTCCAAGGGGCATATTTATTTAAAAATAAATATAAATCATATATTAGAAACCAATTTCTTCAGATGACCAACTGTAAATATTTCAAAAATAATTTTTAAAAGCATTTTTGGGGGCACCTGGTGGCACGCAGTGGGTTAAGCATCTGACTCTTCGTTTCAGATAGGGTTAGGATTTCAGGCTTGTGAGATGGAGCCCAGAGCTGGGCTTCCATGGTCAGTGCAGAGTGGGTGCCAGAGCCTCTCTCCCTCCCCTCTCCCTTGCCCCTCCCCCTCTCCCTGGCCCCTCCCCCTCCACTTGCCCCTCCCCCAGCTCCTCCCCCAGCTTGTGTGCCTGTGTTGCGCGCACACACAATTACACTCTCAATAAACAAACAAAATATTTAAAAATAAATGAGTAAAACTACTTTTGACCAGGTATTTAAGTGTTTTAAAATTCTTTAAACCAGGTCAGTCACAGGTACATTCCAGAATATCTGAGGTTATTATTCAGTTAGGCCCTGGGCTAATATTTCCTCATCACCATGCCCTTTTCTTGCATAGCTACTTACAGACACCCTCATCATCATCAACTCAGCCCCTTGCCACCACACTACCCTAATCACACTTCATTGTCTACTTCCATTTTTTTTCAGATGCCTTAGAACAATGGTCTTTTTTTTTGTTTTTTGAGTAAACATGAGTTTTTATCTGTGGTTCCTTGTGAGAAATAAACAGAAATACAAAGAGGGAAATAAAAATCAGTCATCATCGCACAACCCAGCAGTAATTGCTGTGAACATTTTTGGGTGTTTGGGTTGCGTACACGTGAGCAGAGCTATGTATACAGATACATGTACACATAGTTTATTTTTTCCCCTTTGAACCCATTTGCTACAAAATTGAGATTCCAGCGTTCTGATTACTCTCCCCCACCTTAATGTGAGAAGATTTTCTCATGTTGTTAACTATTCTTTTAAAATAAAATAAAATAAAATATCACTTTTTGGTGATAATTAGCATTCCATTATTTAGAGTTACTGTAATTTTACAACCTCGTTCCCAGCTGTTGTCCATTGAGGTTATTTTTAGCATTTCCCTACATAAATGATACTGTGTTACTATCCTTGGATGTACATCAGGAAGCCATTCTTTAGGATAAATACTTAGAAGGCTTTTGGCATATGGCCAAATTGCACTTTGGAAAGATTTTATCAAGTGACACAATCTATGGAAGTGACTTTTAAAAAAGTGCATTTTGGTAATTATTAGGGATAAGCATAATTTGTGTACTTGATTGTACTTCATCTACTCATTATTGCTAATATCCCACCCCCTGTGTTTCTGTTTGTCTTGTTGATTTCTGCAAACTTTTTACATGTTAAGGATATTAGTTGTTTATTTTTGATTCTTTGAAAATATTTTCTCCTAATTGGTCATTTGTCTTTTGACTCATTTTGTGTCTCCTTCTTTTTTGAGGGAGGGCAGATAGAAATTTTAATTTTATCTAGTCCAACCAGTTATTACCCCCCACCCCGGTTTTCTCTTATTTTTTAAGCTTAAGTAAACTAGAGTGTTTGTTACTAGTTTGGCTTTATAAATTTCTTATTGCTAAATAGTATTAAGACTCTTGCCAGTGTTTCATTGTTGTGTGCAGAAAACTCTTTGTGTTGTTGGGTGGGAATTTTTGACTCTATTTTTTACCTAGTTGCAGTGGAATCTAATGGTATCATGAACTAAAGCACAGGCTTTAGGGGAATGCCTATCTTGGGTCCCTATCACCTTTCTACTACTAAGCTGTGTGATCTTGGGCAAGGTATTCAAAGCCTCCAGACTTTAACTTCTGTGTCTACAAAATGTTAATAACTCTGGACGCTTGGGTGACTCAGTCGGTTAAGCCACTGCCTTTGGCTCAGGTCATGATCCCAGGGTCCTGGGATTGAGTCTCATATTGGGATCCTTGCTCAGTGGGGAGCCTGCTTCTCTCTCTGCCTCTGCCTGCCACTCTGCCTGCTTGTGCTCTCTCTCTCTCTCTCTCTGACTAAATAAATAAATAAATAAAATCTAAAAAAAAAAGTTAATAACTCTAGGTATTCAATGGGGATTTGATATTTTATATATATTTATATATACCTGAACATAGAAACATATATGTACATATAGATAATGCATATACATATACATGTATGTGATGTACATATATATAATATGCAGTGTACACAAATATATTTTATATATGTATGTGTGTATAAAGCACATATTTATTCTGAAAATATATTCAGTATCGGCGCACCTGGGTAACTCAGTGGGTTAAGCCTCTGCCTTCGGCTCAGGTCATGATCTCAGGGTCCTGGGATCGAGCCCCACATCAGGCTCTCTGCCTCTCTGCCTACTTATGATCTCTATCTGTCAAATAAATAAAATCTTAAAAAATACATATATATATTCAATATTATGTCAGTGAACAAGTGGCAGTTGGTTATTCTCTTCTGTTAGACTTTCCCTTTTGTATTTAACCTTAAGGTAGGTGTGAATGAGGCTTTTTCAGATGGTGAGAAATAGATGCTCGCTGAGTTTATCATGGGTGATGGAGTTTTTTTTAATGGTGTCTACAAGAGACTCGTTTTTTAAAAATTAATTATTTTTATTAACATATAATGTATTATTTGCTCCAAGTCTGTGAATCGTCAGGCTTACACAGTTCACAGCACTGGGTGACGGAGTTTTCTTTTAGGTGTGAAGGGAAGTGAGGAAGATTAGGGCTGTGCTTCTCAGGGCTGCAGTCAACACCTCCCTGAGGACCTGATGGGCCACTCAGCACCCCAGGGGGCCTAGATGCCTGCATTCCTAGGATCCCACTTCCCTCCTCTCTCCTCTGCCTGGAGCTTCCAGCAGCTTCTATGGCTAGTTGAGAATATTCCTTTGGCCACCCTCCTCTCTGCCTCACAGCTTGGTACTATTGATGGCTTCTCTGCTGATTGGTTTTTACTTCCAGCACTTTCTGAGTATTACTGGATCCCTTACCTTTCTTAAATTGGTGACAGAGTGCTAGGAAGGTATGATCTTTGAATCCTTACTGGCCTTACTTTCTGGTCACCTTCTCGGGACAGAGCAGCCTTTAACAGTAGGAAGTTATTTTAACGATGAAAGAAAGAGGAAATCTAATGGTAATTCCCCACCGAGTTATCAGATCGGTATGGTGTGGAAAAATTTATTGGACAACTTAATTCCCGATGTTTTGGTTTGGTAGCCAACTCTGTACTCAGCACTCAACAAAACATGTTCCTGTCTTTAGGGGTTATGATTTCTTCTACATTTGTGGTTTTGAAGATACCACGCTACGTTTGCCCACTGGCTCTCTGTTAGAAGTCCCCGTTATTTCTGCTGTGATCTAAGACCTCTTTAGATTCCAGGACTGGGATGAGGGTTTTGTCTTGGACTGTTATCGCCAAAATTTCTGTGTTTCCGGCTCTTAGAGTATCTCACAAACTTCCCCCAACCCAAAGGCTCCTTTATGCATGTACCTTTCCAGCCACATTTGGCTGCCAGTTTGGTCCCAGGATGTGCGAATAGACTATCGATTGTTTCCTGCTGCCTTTGGGACAGGAATACTTCTTGAATTAGGGCTAATTTTGGAGTTTAAGTATTAAATGTCAGATTTTGAGGAAAGCATGTCTGAGATCTCTTTGTTGTGGAAGAGAAGGTCATGTAAGGCTTAGGGGAAGGGAGAGGAAAACAGAAAAAAGCTGATGACTTCTTGCTTTTTGAAATCATTCCCTCTACACCCACGGAAAACCCTTCCCATTTTCAGAATGTCCTTTTAAAGATAGATTTCCTAATCTAAAGCCATTTGCTAGGTGTACTATGAGGTCAGAATGGTCACTGCTGGAGAAGTTTTCCAGTTGTAACCAATTTTTTTTAAAAAAGCGTTATCTCGGGACACCCAGTGACTGAGTTGTTTGAGCACGCCATTGTTGGTTTTCGGCTCAGATCATGATCTCAGGGTCCTAGGATTGAGCCCCACGTCAGGCTCTGCACTTAGGGGGGGAATCTGCTTGAGATTCTCTCTTTCCCTCTCCTCCTGCCCCTCCCCCAACTTGGACGCATGCTCACCCTCAAATAAATAAATACATCTTTAAGAAAATGAAAAAAGCATTATCTTGGGGCGCCTGGGGGGCTCAGTTGGTTGAGCAACCAATTCTTGATTTGGGCTTATGATCTGGGAGTCAGGAGATCGAGCCCCATGTGGGGCTCTGTGCTGGGTATGGAGCCTGCTAGAGATCCTTCCTCTCTCTCTCCTTCTGCACCCAACCCACTCGAGCTTTCTTGTGTGTTCTCTCTCTCTCTCTCAAATAAATAAGTAAATAAACCAATAAATAAAATCTTTTTTTAAAAAAAGCGTTATCTTTACTTGGTCATTGGAGATGATCATGTGTCTTTTCATTAAAACATTTATTGATTGCCTTCTTTATGCAGAGCTGCTGGGAACCAGTATGGGCTTTTGTGTGAATTAGAAAAAGGTATGACTAGGCAGACCGTTTAGAAAAAGGTGTCCCCTCTGGTAGACCAGTTGGAAAAAGGGGCTTCCTCTAAGTGGCTGTGGCTCCATGATGCCTGATTTGGTAAGCAGAGTATTTCGGGGGGGGAAAATTTATATATACATCAGAGCATACAGGATGGCAAGCCAAGCAAGCCTGGGTTTCTGTCCCAAATGGCCTCCTCCGTGTTTGTGGTTTTGTGTTTGGGTGTTTGAAATTTTTTTTTTAAAGATTTTATTTATTTGACAGAAAGATCACAAGTACCAGAGAGGCAGGCAGAGAGAGAGGGGGAAGCATACTCCCTGCTGAGCAGAGAGCCCGAGGCGGGGCTCGATCCAGGACCCTGAGATCATGACCTGAGCTGAAGGCAGGGGCTTAACCCACTGAGCCACCCAGGAGGCCCTGTTTGGGTGTTTTTGTGAAAGAAAGGCACAAGAATCAGATCTGCTCTCAAAGTACACTAGATCCCAGAGTGGGAATGGAGCTGTGAACCCCACACAGAACTTACAGCCTTACGGTGAGAATTTTTCCTTAAAGAGTGACAGAGTAAGTGTCCTCGGGGGTTTTAGAAAATCTTAAGTAAAACTGCAGACTCAGTCCTGGTGCCCGTTCAGAGAAGCCCACTTCATTGCTTTGCCGGAGAAGAGAAAGATAAGCAAGAT
Source organism: Mustela lutreola (assembly GCF_030435805.1). NCBI lineage: Eukaryota > Metazoa > Chordata > Mammalia > Carnivora > Mustelidae > Mustela > Mustela lutreola. The sequence goes on from NC_081291.1 coordinate 212,645,748, forward strand.
GAGAAACAAATTCAGGTCTGTTTGAGTCACTCACTGCCCAGGAGACATAAGACATACTCCAGCAAATGTAACAGTTAAGATCTTGGGGGAAATGCCCTTCGCTGGAGCCTCAAGCCCTGTGACCCCGTCTGTCTCCGGAGTCATCATTCAACCTGATGGAGGGGCCCGGGGCTGAGACTTCCTGTGTGTCGAGAGCTATAGCAGCTGCTCGGCTGGGGCCTGGGAGCCCCTGCTCTGGGAGCTCCAAGAGAAAAATCCCCCCCATGTGCTGATCGTTCATCAGTCCCCTCTGAACAGTTCCTTCCTTGGATGGGTAAATAGTGTGACAGTTTAATAAAGGGTCAGTGACTGTTGCTTGCCAGTGGAGAGAGTCAAAAGCAAGGGTCTTTCAAAAGTGGTGTTTTTTTTTTTTTTTCCCTTCCCTGGAAAGGCTCATGATGGTTTTAGGTTTCTCTGTGTGTTATCTGAGAGGCTCATCCGTCTTGGTGTGACCGAGGAAAATTTCAGCATTAGGAAAGTGACTTCTGATTTATCACAGACAGCTGGGTGGGCTGTGCCTCACTGGTGCCCGGGCAGAAGCAGCCTTTGAAATATGGCAGTTCAGCCTGGCTTCTGTGTCCGGAAGAGCTCGTGAGCTGGTGTCTGGTGTTTTGTGGGGCTTGTCAGGCTGCCGTTGGCCCGAGAATCCCCACGTGGAGGCTCATGTCTCGCGTCTGTGTAGGTGTTTGTTGAGGCTGAGTGGGGTCCCCCCAAATTCCTACGTTGGAGTCCGCACCCCTGGTTACTCAGAATGTGACTATATTTGGAGATGGGGCCTTGAAAGACGTGATTATGGTAAAATGAGGTCAATTTGACTGGTGTCGATCTAAGAAGATGAGATTGGGGCACAGACACACACATAGAGGGAAGACCATGTGAGGACACAGGGAGGGGGCCGCCATCCCCCAGACCAGGAGAGCGACCTCAGAAGAAGCCAGCCCTGCCGACACCTCGCTCTTGGACTTCCAGCCTCCACGGCTGTGAGAACATAAGTGCTGTTGTTTAAGCCCCCAGTCTGCGACATTTTGTCACGGTGGCCCAGCAAACAAACACAGTGATTATCTACCCCTATTTGCTGGGGGTCCCGAGCGCCAGGGCCAGCCTCAGGAATCACACTGGGCTGCTTCCCTCTAGTCAGTGGTGTTGGATCCACGTAGGATAATGCCTGGAAACAACCCCCTCCCTCAGTAAGGAAGTTAATGTTGCTGATTGAACTCCGGGTTTGTTTTTGTCGAGTGATGCCATGTGCTGTCTGATTCCATGTGGGAATAGTTCAGTCAGTCAATCAACCAACCAATCAACCAAGCAACCAGCTAACCAACCCCCTGAAAAGTTTGTGAACTCAGTGCCAAGAGTATTTCTGTTTTCCTGATATATTTACTTTCTGTAGCCTTCAGAAGACTAAAGTGTTTTAAATTTCTAAAGGAATTTCTTTCTTTTTTTCTTTTTTTTTCTTTTGGAGAGCGAGAGAGAGCATGGGGGAGGGGCAGAAGGAGGGAGACAGACCGTGGGGAGGTAGAGCTCACAGGAATACAAATGAGCCGAGGGGGGCTGGGGAAGATGGAGGACACGAGTCACTGCTAAGACTGGACAGGAGCAGCGGGGAAGACGGAGAGGGCGATCAGGAGGCACCGTGCTCAGTGGCTCTGAACTGGGCATGAAGCATCCTCTGATGGCTTGGAATTCTCTCTCTCTCTCTCTCTCTGTGTGTGTCTCAAACAAACCAATATATTTGGTTCTGAAGGCTGGAAGTCAAAATCAAGCTGCCACAGGTTCCTTCTGAGGGCTGTGAGGGAGAATCTGTTCTAGGTCTTTCTCTGGCCTCTGGTAGACTCTGGTATCTCTTGGCTCATAGAAGACATTTTCTCTGCATATTCCCTCTGTGTGTGTGCCTGTCTGTGTCCAAATGTCCCCCCCCCCCTTTTTTAAAAAAAGATTTTATTTATTTATTTGACAGAGAGAGATCACAAGTAGGCAGAGAGGCAGGCACAGAGAGAGAGAGGGAAGCAGGCTCCCTGCTGAGTGGAGAGCCTGATGCAGGGTGCCCCCAAAGTCCCCTTTTTATAAGGACACAGTCATACTGGGTTAGGGCCCACCCTAATGACCTCCTCTTCTCTGAACTTCGCCATCTGCACAGACCCTCGTTCCAAATGAGGTCATGTATCCACAGGTATGGGGGGTTAGGACTTCAGTGTGTTTGGGGGAGACACAATTCAGTCCATCACCGCCTGCTAGGCTTTCTCCCCTTACCCTGTCTTATTCATTCACTAGCCCCAAATGGCCTTGGGACCCTCCAAACAAAGAGTAAGAGACAGGCAAAGTCAAGGGGACAGTGAAGGAGGTGGAGTGCTTGGGACCAAAAGGTCCACTGCCCAGGCGTTGAGTTCCCTGGGTGTTGGGTGGACAGAGCTTCTGGCATCTTCCATGGGGTGTCATCGCCTCCGCTCCCCATCGTCTAGCTTTCTGAGACACTGAACTTGCTAGGGGTGCTTGGGGCTCATCCCAGAGTGACAGTACCCTTGGGTAGAGAGAGACATGGGGGACCAGTGTTGCTTCCATGGAAAGGCAAAGAGGTGAGCAACACAGGGCAGTATTTCTTAGCCTTATTGTTTCCCTGCCTGACCGTGGTGAATCCCCACCGGGCACATTCATTTTATGTTTTGTGGTTATTACAGTACTTGGTGTTATTAGGGCAAAAGCAGGTGTGTTGAACATGGGTTTTGCGAGCTCTCTTTTCTTCGGGACTCTCGAGGCCTGTGTCAGTCACCCTCACAGTGAAGTCGAGCATCGGACTTTGCTGTGGGGTGGGATGGAGGTTTATGGAAGTGAGAAGAGAGACCGATTGTGAGACCAGCTTGGTGTGCAGCAGTGAACTTGGGAGGGCAGAGAGCAAGGGCGGCATCGGCCGCTCCTGGAAGAGGCTGGTTTGAAAGCAGATCCCTTAATATCCACGCAGCGTTCAGCCGGTGTGGCTTGTTAGTTGGTCAGGGGTCCTGTGGGGACACCGTTTGTGAACTGACTGTCCTTTATGGCTTCGTGTTGTGCACGTTTATAATGTATGCTATAGCGGAGACAGCTTTAATGATGCTAAATTGCTCTGAAGTTATCACGCCCCTCCCCCTGCTCTCTATAGGTACAGGAGCAGGAGCTGAGAAGCTTTCCCCCCCGCACCGAAGCTATGGGGGAAGTGATTTTAAGGCTGACGGCGATTTCCTGGTGAACCTTACTTAGATCTTCTGTTCTCACCCTCTGTGTTGCTTTCCTGGCCTTGTTGTAACACAGCACCACGAACCAGGTGGCTTAGAACAATAGAAATTCCTGGTCTCCTGGCTCTGGAGGCTAGTGGTCTGAATGGGCCCCACTTCCCCCGAAACCTGTGGGGGACCGTTCCTTGCCCCTGTCCCAGCTTCTGGTGATTTGCCAGTAGTCCATGGGTGTCCCTTTGCTTGCAACAGCCTCACTCAGGCTCCCTTCACCTTCCCAACGCCTTCTCCTCATGTCTCTTCGTTTAGGACACTGGCCTCGTTGGATCAGGGACCCTTCCCGTCTGACCTCACCTTGCTGGAACTAATGACACCAGCAATGAGCCCGGTTCCAAATCAGGTCCTGTTGGGAAGGACAGAGACTTTCGACGATCACGTGTCTTTTTGCAGGGACCTAATTCGACCCCTAGTACATTGCAAACCTAATTCGCTGCGGCCCCCGAGCCCAGTGCCTCCCCATCTCTCCGTGCTCCCCTGCTGCTCCCGTCCGGCCTTAGCACCGACTCATGTCCTCCGTCCTCCTCAGCCTCTCTCGGGTCCTTCGCGGCTCCCGTGGGCTCTAGGTCCACGTTGCTGTTCGATGTCACCTCCTGCTGACCCGCCCCTGGGCCACGTTCGGGTTGAGTCCTTGGTAATCCCCCGCATCTCCCGTTGCTCGCGGCCATAATCCATCTTAACCACTTTGAAATGACTCTCATCATGCTATAGCCTGCTTAAAAAAAAACCCAAATCCCTGGACTGGTTGGTTCCCTTACTACACAGTGAATTCCCCCTTCTGGTGCCTGCACTCAGGGCTCTCTGTTCAGTCCTTGGTCAGTGTTCTCATTTCTGGCCCACCCCCACTCGTGCTGGTCCTGGCAAAGGTTCTCTGTCCTCTGAGTGTCCCTCTTGGGGTCCCGCTGGCCCCCTCCTGCCCGCCTGCCCTTAAAGACCACCGAGATGCCCCTTTTTCCAAGGGCCGGCCCCGCTGTGCGCAGCCTGCCGCATTGTCTCTGTCTCACCTGCCCTGTCCCCTCCGCTGTTCCCTGTGCGTTGTGGACATTAAGTGAGCGGCCCTTTGCTTGCTTGCCAATTTGTCTGATTATTGAGGTAGAACCAGGTTTGAGGCAGAGAAAGGAAACGGTCTCGTCGGTGCCTGGCCTGAGGCTTCCCACGGGGTGGTCTTTGGGCCTCTCCGCAGAACAGAGGTCTGTCTTCCTGTGGAAGTTCTGGCTGCATTTCTAAGGCTTGGTCATGGTCCAGAGGTTTCCTCTGGACAACATCCCTCTGTCGAGGCCTGTGTGACACCTAAGTTAATCAGTACTGTGGAAATCGGCCTTTATCCAAAGTCAGCTGCCAGTTGATTGTGGTTTATGTTTAACTTTTTGATGGATTGGATGCAGAGCGGCTGGGAAGAATTTCCTGGGTGTCAGAATGGAGGGGATGCAGGTGACCTCAGAGTCCTGTGTTTGTGTTCTGGGGCTGCCATTAACTAAGGACCACAGCCCTGGTGGCCTAGAACAACAGAGACATCTTCTCACGCAGCCCTGGAGGTCAGAAGTCTGTGATCAAGGTGCATCTCTCCCAGCTTCCTGTAGCTCCTTGATTTGTGGCAACATCCCTGTGACCTCCGTCTTCTCCCTGCCTGTGTGTCTCTGTGTCTCCATTTGCCCCCTTGAAGGCCACCAGCCATATTGGATTGCCCCTCCCCCCATTTTACCTGATTTCATCTGCAACAGCTCTGTTTCCAAAGAAGGCCACATTCTGAGGTACTGGGGGGTTGGGGCTTCAACGTGAAATTTTGGCAGGCGGGGGTGGGGGTGATGGCATGCAACTCAGTGCTTCAGTACCCAGTACCCAGCAGCAGGTCTCTTGTGAGCCTGGAGCCTGTTGGACTTGGGTGAGGTGTTGAAGCTTGCCACGTCAGGGAGCTGTTTCTTCAGAGAAGATGGAGCTGAGAAGGGGGGTGACCGTTCTGTCCACGCTGTTTCCTTCCTGTCCCTGGGAGAGCCACCCTGGGTCTGCTGTGGGTGGGGTCCCAGCTGTTCTGCCCTGTGGGGGCGTCACGCTTGCCGGCAAGAGTGACCAGCCTGGTCTGGGGGAGGCAGGCAGGGGTCAGGCCTGCTCTCCTGGTCAAAGGGGACCAGTAGGACCTCCCAGGGAGAGCTTTTGAGAGCTCAGAGATAAGGACCTAACATCAGTCACATCTGTGTTTAACTAATGCTTAAACTTGTAACTCACTCTTCTCTGTTTACACTGTCAGGCCGTTTCTTCCTCTGTTCACCAAGTTCTGATGATCGGGGTGATTGAACGATGCCCTTGATGCCATGCAGGTCTCATGAAGCAGTGGAAGTATGTAGAGATTTGGGAATTATGCTTTTATAGTGATCCATGTTGATAGGAGGATATGTTTTTATTTTTCTTGGTGGAGCCAGTTACGTTAATCAGCCTGGGTTAGCCCAGCTTGGTCCCCAACCCCGATCCCATGGTCCCATCTACACGATGAGAAGCAGCTTTGCTATGGGTTGGGAGTCAAATCCAGGCTGTACCATGGCCCAGCAGGGCGATGTCCATTTCTGAATCTGCGTAAACCAAGAGCTTGCCCTTCTGTAAAAAGGGAGAGCAAGAGGGTCTTCTCTGTAAGGCTGTGGGAGCTTCAAGGGACAATGTACGGACTGAGTCTTGTGGAGTCTTGCTTGTTGAGTGCTTGCTAAGTGGGACTAGTCCCCAGCTGAGATTTATGTGGCTTGGGGACGGTGGTCCATACATGTGCCTTTTTATTTGTTTTCCCACTAAGCAGTTGACAGAGAAATGGCAGTTGTCCAAATAGCTCATTAATTTTATCCTTATAGGTAACTAAACTATGTAATTTGGATCACTAAATGGATCCCCAGTCGCCTGATTATTTCTCTAGCTTAAGTTTCAGACAGTTGTCTGCCTTGATCGTTCGATTGATCTGGACCGTGGAGACCCAGGCCTAATTACAACATGAATTTTTAATGCTATTCCGCTATTAGTTAATCTTTTCTTGATGTAATGAGAAAAATGTGTTCAATATAATGAGATTATCACTACTGATCTACTTTACAAAGCTATGGTAGCAGATCAAAATGTCTAGCTTTTTGTTTGCTTGTTTTGTTTTTTTGATGGAGAGGGAGAGGCGAGCTTTCCACCCAGTCTGTCTTGTCTCCTATAAAAGACACTATTAACATCTTCCTAGCCTGATTTTGACATAACAAAGCTCGATTAATTTTGATGGAAGAAGTAGATAACTGGCACTTGACCCAAATTTGCAGTAGGGACCTGAGCACAGGATATCACAAACCGAGAATCATAACCCCAGTCCTAGGAACGCGTCAGGGAAAAATTTTAAAGAGGCACGTCGGAATTTAAAATGTATTTTCAGAGTTCATGATCACAGACTTTTAAGTGGGAAACATCCTTTTGAAGTCAATGATTGCTCTCTTGAAATGATTCTCTTTTTGGACTTGACTATATAAATATTCATGTTGCTGTACGTGTATATTTAATATTGCTTCATTAGTTACTTTTTTTTTTGCCATTGGAATAGGAAAAAAATGCTTGGGGGGTACTGAAAATAGTGTTAAATTGAAGACAATTTTCATTCTTGGCCAAACAGATTAACTTATTCTTGCCAAAAAAATAACCTTTTATAGCAGGCACTTGACTAAATGATGAATAAAATGTCTACATCTTACAAGGATTCTGAACATTGATATCCTGTGTAGAATCAGAATGATTGTGCCAGTCGGGGAGTTGCCACACTGTGTCACCCCAGGCAAGTTCCCAAAACCTCTGCTAAATATAGTTAAGCCCCTCTCGTTAATGGAAACAAAATGGAACTCCCAATCCTTTCTTAAATGGTCACATTTTCAGAGGGATTGGCTAAGAAAAATGTGCACTTTCACAAATGAGGGGTTTTAGAGAAAATAAGAGAAAGGTTTTTTTTTAAGTGAACTCTTTCTGAAACACACTGACATTTAAGGAAACTCAACAATAGCAATAGAAGTACAGCCCCGATGGGCATGGGTGTGACCTTCCCAGTTCATAACTTGCAGTCACTGCAAGAGGCTTGAAGACCTCTTCAAGGAAGATGGAGCCAAAAACCAGTTCTATTTCTTCCTAGAACCATCTCGAGTTCCTCGCATTCCTGTAAGCTAAACAAGTAATCACGGCTCTCTACCTGAGTATTCAGGTCGTGACTGTTTGCCACAAAGAACTGTTTTTGTTTGTTTGTTTGTTTGTTTAAAATGGTCAAAGATTGAAATTCTGGCAGATTTCTGACATGGATCTTCTTTAGGAAATCTTTTTGGTTCTACGTTTGCTGCCTCTTTCTGTCTCTGATTACTTTTTTTTTTTTTTTTTTTTTGCTGAACCTTAAATGGACAAATGGTAGAGAGTAGAAAGCATATCTAGCTGACGTTTCCTAAACTTCATGACTTCATGTATCACTAAAAGCAGCCAAAAAAGGAAAGAGAAGAAAAGGAAGAAAATCCACCATGCTGCATGCAAATAAAAAGATGGCGGCCTCCTTTTCCAAAGAGAAGCAGGAAGTAGATGTCCAAAGACCTAAAAGCTATGCTCATTTATCGTAAATTTAATAATTGGGTGCCTGGGTGGCTCCGCTGGTTAAGTGACTGCCTTTGGCTCGGGTCATGATCCTGGAGTCCTGGGATCGAGTCCTGCATCAAGCTGCCTGCTTGGTAGGGAGTCTGCTTCACCCTCAGAGCTCCCCCTTCTCATGCTCTCTATCATTCTCTCTCTCACTCTCTCATGTAAATATATGAAATCTTAAAAAAAAAAAGAGAGAAGTTAATAACCTAGAGTAGTAAGTATTTTGAAACTCACAAGCAGGGAAAACAGGTGACAAAGATAAAAAGAAACCAAGTGCTGTGATGACCGGAACGGAGTTTGCTCAGCTCGCACTACCTCCCCCTTGCAAGTGTTGGTGAGTCTCCTTTGGGCTTGTTGGTTGCTTCCTTTCTTAATACTCCCATTTGTGAGACATCGTCTTGGTGGGGGTTACAGGCCGAGTTGCCTCCGCCACAGAATTCACACGTTGAAGTCCTAACCTCCAGTAGGGCAGATTGTGACTATATTTGGATTTGGATCTATAAAGAGGTAATTACTTTTTTGTTTTGTTTTTTTTAAAGATTTATTTATTTATTTATTTATTGGACAGCCAGAGATCACAAATAGGCAGAGAGACAGGCAGAGAGAGAGGAGGAAGCAGGCTCCCTGTGGAGCAGAGAGCCCGATGCGGGGCTCGATCCCAGGACCCTGAGACCATGACCTGAGCCGAAGGCAGAGGCTTTAACCCACTGAGCCACCCAGGCACCCCAAGAGGTAGTTACTTTTGAACGAGGTCATTAGGGTGAGCCCTCATCCAGTCTGACTGGCGTCCTTATGCAAGGAGATGAGGACACGCCAGGCGCGGAGGGAAGACGTGTGAAGACGCAGGTAGAAGGCAGCCATCTGTGGGCTGCGGAGCCAGGCCTCAGAGCGGACCAGCCCTGCTGACACTTGCATCTCAGACTTTTGGCCTCCAGGAGTGTAAGAAAACAAATTTCAGTTGCGTTTAAGCGGTTTATACTATAGCAGCCTCTGCAAACGAACACACTGGGGGAGATTTATTAAAACGACGGAAAGAACGAGCTTTATTTAAAGAAGGAAACAAGAGTCAAGCCCTTGGGGGGGTTCGGGTTTCAGCCAGGCCTTCTCCCCGCAGTCCCCATCCTGTGCACACATGCGTGTGAACACGCACACACCTCCCACCGAGTTCCCTTGTTATCTGCTTGTGAATTCCTTGCCCTTCCTAAAAGCCATTATCTGCTGTCGGTGGAAGGCGAGCGTTCGATATTCCCGGCGAGTGGAACGGAGGCCGGGAGGATTTATGGTGTCATTGCAGCAGCACAAATTCTGCTTTTATCCAGACTGACACCATAAATGTACATGTATAAATCAGAGCGGAGTGGAAAAAAGACCTGGCTTTCTCTTCCTGATGAACACAGGCACTGGGGCTGGCCCTGACATTCAGTGCGTGATTTAAGCAGAAGGGGAAGGAAGCCAGCCGCAGACGTCTGTTGAGGACCTCATGGGAAAGGGTCACCAGCAGGCCCCGGGGGCCGGAGATGGGAGGGCTCATAAGGGTTCCTGTGCTCGGTTAATGCACAACTATTATTCGACTCCCCTTTCCTGGAGCACCCCCCTGCCCCCCCCACTGGGCCTTTGCCCTTCCCCACTTTGTGCAGAGCCTTTGCACCTGGAGGAGCCCAGCTCTCCGGGTTTCCAGGACACAAGCCCCTCTCCCTGAGCACCGCCGACGTTCGTTTTCTGCCCCATGAGCGCTATCTGCAGAGATCAATCATAGCCTCTCCAACCGTGTTGTCGCTGTGTTTGCTCAGTTGTAACTACAGCTAATGAACGGGTATTGTGTCCCGAGCTCTCGGTGCGATGCACCTTGGCCGCTGTTATTACCCCGTCAGATGAGCAATCTGAGGTTTATTGGGGTCAGGTTTTCTTTTTGTCCAGGATCTCTTAGTGCTGGGCCTCCTTCCTTGGGTTGGTCCTCAACGATGTGAGGTAGTTGAGAGGGACACAAAGCAGGAGAGACTTTGAACTGTAGGAAGCAAAACTGAGGGTTGCTGGAGGGGGGGTCGACGGGGGGATGGGACAACTGGGGGATGGGCGTTAAGGAGGGCGCGTGACGGAACGAGCGCTGCGTGTTACATCAAATGATAAATTATTATTATTATTATTATTATTATAATTAAATGATAAATTATTGAACTACATCTGAAACTAATGATGTGGTTCAGTTAATTTATCAGTTGCGTAATGTCGGCTGATGGAATTTAAATAAAAAAAAAATAAAAGGTGTGATTTCAGCCTCACTACAAATTTGTGGGGTGGGTAATTTACAGAGCTTGTAGATGATAGGAGACTGTGGAGTGTTTCTTTACACATTCATTCATTCAGACTTTTCTGTTGAGTGCTCGGTCTCAGGAAGGTAGGGCTCTGTGTCCTGGGGCTCAGAGGGTAAGTAATTTGGCCAGAGCCATCGAGCCTGGACAGTGCTCTCCAACACCCTGGCCACTTGCCGCCTGTGGCTGTTGAACCCTGGAACTGTACCTGTCCAAGTTCACATGTGCTTGAAGTATAAAATATACGTGTCAGACGTTGCAAAGTGTGAAAAAAAAATGTAACCTATCTCATTAAGAGCCACTCACAATAATGGCCAAGAGCAGTATATTCTCTACAGTGTAAAGTCTGGTTTTTTTTTTTTTTTTTTTTTTTTTTTGGTTTATCTCTTTTTCCTTTGTCTGTTTTTTTTTTTTTTTCTTGAATTCCACATATGGAATCATAAGGTATTTGTCTTTCACTGATTGATCATTTCACTTTGCATTATACCATCTGCATCCATCCATGTCTTTGCAGATGGCAAGATTTCATTCTTTTTTATGGCTGAGTAATATTCCATTGTGTATGTATACACCATGTCTTCCTTATCCTATCTGTTTATCTGTTGAGGGTACTTTGGCTGCTTCTATAATTTGGCTATTATAAATAATACTACAGCAACATAAGGGTGCATATATCCTTTTGAATTAGTGTTTTTGCATTCTTTGGATAAACACACCGTAGTGGAATTACTGGATCAAAGGGTAGCCCTATTTGTAACTCTTTGAAGCCCTCCAAACTGCTTTCTATTGTGGCTGCTACCAGTTTGCAATCCCACCAACAGTGCAGAAAGGTTCCTTTCTTTCCACATGCTCACCAACACTTGTTGTTTCTTGCATTTTTTAATTTTAGCCGTTCTGACAGGCATGTGGGGAAATCCCATTGTGGTTTTGATTTGCATTGCCCTGATGATGCGTGACCTTGAGTATCTTTTCATGTATCTGCTGGCCATATGGATGTCTTCTTCAGAGAAATGTCTGTTCATGTCTTCTGCCCATATTTTAATTGGATTATTTGTTTTTTTTCTGGCATTGAGTTGTATCAGTTCTTTATACATTTGGGATACTAACCCTTTATCATTTTCATTTGCAAATGTGTTCTCCCGTACAGTACGTTGTCTTTTGGTTTTGTTGATTGTTTCCTTTGCTCAGCGGAAGATTATATTTTGATGTAGTCCTAAGAGTTTATTTTTGCTTTTGTTTCTGTTAACTCGGGAGACATATCTAGAAAAATGTTGCTATGGCTGATGTCAGAGAAATTACTGCCTGTGCTCTCTTCTGGGGCTCTTTACGGTTTTAGGTCTCCCATTTAAGTCCTTAATCCATTCTGAGTTTATTTTTGTGTACACTGTAGGAAAGTGGTCCGGTTTCATTTTCTTTTGTATATAGCTGTCCAGTTCTCCCAACACCATTTGTTGAAGAGATTGACAGAGCTTCAGGTTTGCAAGGTGAACCGTGTTCTGGAGATGGAAGATGGTGATGGTCGCACAACCGGTATGAACATACTTAGTAATGGTTTATTTTATGGCAGGCGTCTTAGCAAAAGAAATAATAAAAAAAGAATAACCAAGACCCTAAGGACTGTAAGTCTCCCTGTGACTCTTACGTGAAAATATTTGACCAAAAACAGCTGGGTCAGTGAAAGTTGATAGGATGGAAGCTATTCAGAATAAAATGTTAAGGGGGGGAAAAAAAAAGCAGAGGAGAAGGTTAGGGGGCTGGTGCCAGATCGAAAAGGATTTTTTCAATTTCTCATTAAGGGGGCGCCTGGGTGGCTCAGTTGTTAAGCATCTGCCTTCGGCTCAGGTCATGATCCCCGGGTCCTGGGATAGAGCCCCATGTCGGGCTCCCTGATCAGCAGGAAGCCGGCTTCTTCCTCTCATACTACCCCACCTGTGTTCCTCTCTCGCTGTGTCTCTCTGTCAAATAAATAAATAAAATCTTAAAAAAAAAAGAAAATAAATAAATTTCTCATTAAGGAATCAGGTTTATTTTAAAGGACGATCTTAACCATCCTTAGAAGGAGGACTCTAATGCTTCAGTTTGGAGGAGGAGGGAGACCTGACAGAGGGCAGGGAAGTCCTTAGAAGGAAGAAGCTGTTGGAGGAGACTTGATGACTGGTTGCCAGGAGGGGAGAAGGGAGAGTCAATGGCTCCGGCAACGACTGGAGATGAGATGGCCTCCAGGACAGGAGCACAGAGAACAGGGACAGTTGGGATTTTTGGTGAGGCTGGCTATAGTGGGGTGGGGTGCAGGCCGTCCACATGGGCAGTGGGGACGTTGCTCTTCTCATCGCGTTGGTAGTGATGGGTGGCCGGGGCGGTCCTGCCTAACCAGCCCACTTTGTTGTGGATTCAACCATCTCTTTGCTTTCAGATGATGTCACTTGCGGCTTCCTCTCCATTGTCACCAAGTGACATTCTGGGTAATTAAAACCCGGGCCAAACTGGAAGGAATATGGAGCAGGAAGGGGTGCTGGGGGATCGGAGTTAGAGCACATTGGAGAAAACTGGGTATTCAGTTTTTTAACCTAGGTATTTATGGATTCAATGTATTTGGCACTTCGGGAGCCAAGCCTGGTGGGGAATACCCAGATTAACTCTCTTCGGTGTAAAAAAACTTGTTTTCTGTTGCCAAGCTGGGCCTTTTGACTCTTTTCCAAAGCCAAAGAGAAATGATTTTAGCATTACCTGTTTTAATCCGAACTTCCTCTCCCCTGGAGATTCCTGAGTTGTGGAAAACTCTGGGCACTGGAGTTTGGGGTTACTTTTCTGTGGATTTTGATGACCAAGCGGTGGGCATATTCTGTCTTCATAAAGGGGTTTTGGCTAAGAATTCCAGCTTGTGTAGCTACTGCCCTTGGTACAGGGCCCCACCAGTGTACCTTGCCATCTGAAAATTCTCTAGTTTGCATTTTTCCTTCCTTGCAGGAATCAATTTCTGGTTTCCCACCAGCAAGCTAGTTCTAGGGCGTTGGGATGTGATTTGCTTTCTGAGCGGAAGCTGGAGCCCAGCACAGAGAATCCCAGCACCTTGGTTTCAGAAGTCTACTGGGTGGGCGTGCCTTGCGAGCTGCAACCCCCCCCCTCCCCCCGCCCATCCACTGGAGTTGAGCTCTTTGCCTTTACCTGGAGCAGGGTTCTGTTACTGTTGCCAAATCATGTCCCATTGAGCTCTGTTGTTTAAACTGGGGAAGGAAACTTTTCCCCCTCATTTACAAGAAGACAGATTTTAGTGTGCAGCAGCGGGAGGGCGGCCGGCGGGGAACCAGGGGTCAGAAGCTGTCGCGCTCGGCTGCGTCCCTAGCAGCAATTAATGAACCCCTGTAATAGACAGCGATGTGTGTTTGCTGTCGAGCATCGTCTCTCTGTGAATCGAAGCAACCTTGAAATTAATTACAAAGCCAGCAAAGGATATTTTCTGCTTTCTGCGAAATGAGTATCCTGCACACAGGCCCCCGTTCCACTTGGATGCGTTTACACATACCATTTCTTGGGAAGAAGGCGTGAAACCTGTTTATTTTCAGAGTTCCCCACTGGGTCATGCTAATCGCTCCAGTTTTCAGCCCTTGCGCATCAGCCCGGGCTGGAGCCTCAGAGCCCTTGGGCCCTTGTCATTTTCTTCCCGGCTTTAGGGACAGTCCCTCCAGCTCACCCCCTTGCCCAATTCATTTGGTCCAGCGTTGTTCATCCAGACTTCATTGTTAGAATGCGATACAGAGTAAGCCGTTCAATTACTGCTAATAACTTTTGTAAACGTTCTGTGTTAGGTTGCTAGAACTGCTCTCACGGGTGGCTCAAACCACAGACATTTATTTTCTTACAGCTCTGGAGGCTGGAAGTCCAAGGTCAAGGTGTTGGCAGGTTCGGTTTCTCCTGAGACCCCTGTGCTTGCCTTGCACACGGCTGCCTTCTTTTCTCTGCGCTGTGAACCCCTGGTGTCTCTTCCGCTCCTTAGAAGGCTCCCTGTCCTCTTGGATGAGGGGACCCCCTCCCCATTTCCTCGTTTACTTATAATTTCCTCTTTAAAGACCCTGTCACCAAATAATCACAGGAGGGGTTAGGTCTTTTACAGGTGAATTGGGTGGGAAGACACAATTCAGTCTATAACAGATTCTGATGTAGTTACTAGTGTCTTTTTCTTCCAACCACACTGTACTCATTTCTTCCTTCCTTCAAGAATACTGGAGTGCTGTCTGTATGTCAGAGACCCTTCTGGATGGTGAGAACGTGTCAGTGAAGAACGGAGGACTGTGCCTTCCCCTCTGGGGCATCGAGGGTCAGGTTGATCCCACACTCAATCAGCGGGCGGTATAGGATTTAAGAAGTAACCAGTGCTAAGCGGGGGGAGCAGGCAGGAGTAAGGGGATTGTATTAAGGGCTTGGTGATTATAGCTGTCAGTAGGGAGATACTCCTGTCACATCCGAGGAACGGTAAGGAAGCAGTGGGTGAGTGGCGGGAATGGGAGGGGGCACCAGAGGGTAATGGGGTCAGGGAGTGAGCTGGCAGCCTGTGGGGAGCTGCGGGCATCGTCAGCACTTGGCTCTTCCTCCAGGAGAAATGGGGGTTGGTCCTTGCTTTTGGAGAACTTTCCTGTCCGCCACCGCCCCCCCCCCCCCCATTAGTTGCTCTCGAGAAGGTGACAGGTGAGTCAGACCAGTTTGGGAAGGAGAAAGGCTCCCCAGCCCAGGCCCAGTCCATAATTAGCTGTGGCGTTGAGAGGGACTTAGGTGACCCCAGGGAGTGGCTGGTGAAGAGTGACAGATCTTCTGCTCTGGAATGCCAGGGGTCTCAGACGCACCCTTTAACTCTGGTCATGGCGCCTCTCTCCCTAGTGATTTCTCCTATACTCAGCCAGACGCTTGGGAAGCATGAAACGGCTTTATGGGGGAGGCTGGCGGGATGGTTTCAGTCCATGCATGGGGAGCAGGAGACATCAGCCCACCGCCTTTAGCTTGACAGTGATCCTAAATTTCTTTCTCTCTCTGACTTGCCCAGAGAGGGCCGCCAGGGATACCCTTTGCGCAGTGTCCTCTGATCTGCTTCTGCTAACATTTAGTCTAAGTTGTGTGCCTTCTGTTGAGCCTGAAGCGGCGTCCCCAGGGCACACAGGGGGTGGCTGTAGGCATCCGTCTTTGCTCCTTGTCTCCCTCTATCCTTAGTTTGCACATACCTTTGCTCTCGTACCTGTTTCCTGAGCTCCTCTGTTCCCGACACTGTGCCAGGCACTGGGCACACAAGGGCAGGCCACTGTTTGAGGTGACAGTGGGGCTAGTGCCAAGAAGGGGGTTCTAAGAAGAAGAGGGTTCTAGAAAAAGGATGAGGCTTGAAAAAAGCGGAGAGGGGTCTGGCCCAGAGTCTGCGAAGGGGGTGTGGAGGTGGGCGAATGTTGTGCTGAGAAGTAGGGACAGCATGATAGAGCCCAGTAAAAGCACAGGGCAGAGTGAGGGATGGTGGGTGCATCCATGGTGGGGGCACAGGGCATGGGCACAGCTGGAATCAGACGGGTCTGGGAAGCCTCTCCTGGAAGGTGACGTTTCTCGAAGAGGACACGTCTGTGTCTCTGCTTCGTAATCCCGCACAAGCTGAAACACATCCACAGGTGGCATTTCCACAGTCAAAGGGAAGGATTTTGGTCTGCCTGTCTTGTAGCAGAGGATGAGGAGGGTTGGAGCCGTTAGACCTACCCACGGCAGGAGCAGGCAGGGGTGCCCAGGAAGCCACCGTACTGACCACCTGTGGCAGACTGAGGGGACCCTCTGTCCTCCTTTCGTTCCTTCCTTCTCCCCCTTCCTTCCATTCTCTCCCCCAGTAGCTCTCCAAGAGCCAAGCACTGAGCTAGAAGCTGGGGGACCCAAAAGAGAGGCAGTTTATAGACCCTAGGGATCTCAGTGAGGTGTCCCAAGCTGTTAACATGTGTGGTGGGCGTGAGAGCTGGGGAGGTGTCTGTGACCTGAGGCAGTCCAGGCTGGAGAAGTAAACTGTCCTCTGAGGTCAGGAGGGAGTGGGGCCCGGCCAGGGAAGGGCCGCCCTTTGGGGGCGAATTCCAGGCCGGGCTTGGGGGGCAGGACTGGGGAGGCAGCCCAGAGGGGTTGGTGGAGACAGAGCTCAGAAAAGAGGTGTGAACATGACATGGGTGTTGGGTCTCACCAACATACGGGTCACAAAGTGGGGGAGCCCGGGGTAGAGCCCGGCGGGCGGCACATGAGCCCATCATCATGGAAGGAGGGAGGAGGCCTGGGGCGGACGCTTGAGACGGCTCTCACCTCCTGACTGGGGGGCTCTGAGGGCCCCAGACCCGCCTGTGAGGTCAACAGGGAGCGGTGGGGGTGGGAGCCTGGGGGAGGGCCTTCCTGGCTCTGTGTCCACTCCTCTTGCACAAACACGCGGCTCCCGGCAGTGAACACTTATTAAGGGCTTCCGTGAATGTTCTGGATGCCGAGCACTCTTCCTGGGTGGCCTGGTTTCTCTCTCCGGCATCCCTATGAGGTACGCACTATTATCCTTCCCTGCATTTTAAATTTTTATTATTTTTTTTAAAGTAAGGAAGCTAAGGCTTAGAGAGGTCCAGGCTAACAAGTGGCAGAGACAGGCCCTGGTATCAAGGCCCCGGGGCCTCGGAGTCCGCAGGCCCAGCTGATGTGCTGTGCCTCCCCGTCACCTGCTGGAGGGTAGAAAGCAGGAAAGAAACAGGTCTGGCTCCAGCCTTTGGTGAAGGGACACGAGTCCTTGGCTCTTAACTTAGGTTTTCATTCTTCTGCAAGATAAGGGAATCCCATAGAATTCTCTGATGCTTGGATGATCTCTTGGTTCGCTTGGGTGGCCATGACTACAGGCCACACACTGAAGGTAAGCAACAGACACTTATTTTCTTATAGCTCTGGAGGCTGGATGTCCAGTAGGGTTGATTTCTGGTGAGGCCTCCTTTCTTGTTTGTAGATGGCTGTCCTCTTGCTGCGTTCTCCTATGACCTTCCCGCTATGCATGTGCAGAGAGAGAGAGAGAGAGAAATCGGTGGTATCTCTTCCTCTTCTCATATGAACACCAGTCCTACCAGATTAAGGCCCACCCTTATCCTCGCCTTTAATCATATATGTCTCCTAAAGGCTCTTTTCTCCAAGTACAGTCACCTGGGGAGTTTGGCTTCCATACACACATTTTGTAGCAGGAGGACCGCCTTCAGTCCAGAACAGATGATAATCTTGAACCACGACAAAGGATCTGAGTTCTCTCCACGAGAGGGTCTGGAGATCTAGGTCTCTTCCGTAGTATACACTTGGCATTTGGAACAGTGTCAAGTGTTATTTTAGGTGCTTAATAAATGTTTGCTGAAGGAGAAAAGAGTCATTTGAGTTTCACGTACATTATTCATTAAGAAACCAAGCATTCTGTGGGCGCCTGGGTGACTCAGTCCGTTAAGCACCCAACTCCTGATTTTGGCTCAGGTCATGATCTCGGGAGTCCTGGGGTCAAGCCCCACGTCAGCCTCCTCACTCAGCGGGCAGTCTGCATGAGGATTCTCTCTCTCCCTCTCCCTCTGCCTCTCCCCCACTCACGTGCCTGTGTGCTCTCTCTGTGTCTCAAATAAATAAATAAGTAGATCTTAAGAAAGAAAAAAAAAAAGAGAAGGAAAAAAGCAAGAAAGAAACCAAAACATTCTGGAGGAAAGCTCCTTTTTTGGCTAATTTCCATGTAATAAAATTCTGTTGGTCGTGGCCTCTTCCTCCCTATACCTTCTGATTATTTAAAACATGGCATGAAAGCGCTTACATTAAGGAAAGACCTAAACTTTCGAAACCACGGCACACATTGTAGGAAGGGTAAAACATCCCTGTGGGTTTTGGGGATGGTAAGAAGTAGGTCTTAGGTCAGCATTCTTTTTTCTTAGTCCTCTGGAAGCTCCATTTTGCATCTGGCTTTTCCTTTCAGAGATGAGCCACATCTACGATTCTTGACGATTCTTGACGCACTTGAGAGGAATGAATTTTAAAGGCAGCGGAAGGGGATGGAGGATGAAGGGATGAATTTTAAATCCCGTTAACTCTGATCCTATGTAGACGGTCTCAACAAAGTCAATATTTAAAGAAGATGAGAGACTAGGCTGCTCTTAAACCACTGCCTTGGGATTTAAAAGCAACTCCATTCCAGAGAGTTCAGGACACCGACACGCGGGCCAGGTGTCTTTTTTAATCGGCTGGGGACGGAAACGCACATTTAAAAAAAAAAAAAATCTAAGCTGAGCTAAGCCGGAGTGCTTTTTCACCCTCTCTGTAGGCTGCTTCAGTGAAAGTAACATGGTAATGAGAGTAAGAGCATCAATTTAAGGAGCGCTTCCCATGTGCCTGACATCGTACTACGTGCTTTGTCCCCATTATCTTAGGAACGACTGTGTGTCATGACAGGGTCATTTTGTGTTTCCTTCATTCAGTGTTGGAATTTTTTCTCCTAATACAGGCCGTTAAGCACGAATTCCTCTCTGCAAATCATCTTTCTCCTGATGGATTGGGATCCAGGCGCTTGAGCTCCTCCCCTTTTCCCGCGTTGCTCCTCCCCCTCCCCCACATTGCTCCTCCCCTTTCCCCGCATTGCTCCTCCCCTTTCCCCATATTGCTCCTCCCCTTTCCCTGCATAGCCCCTCCCATTTCCCCGCGTTGCTCCTCCCCCTCCATGCCCGGGCGACTCCTCCACCTCTTCCTTTGCATCCTCGAGTTCTTCTCGCCTGCAGTTACCCGCTTCTCGCCTGCATCTCCCCACCTCCAAACATTTATTTACGTATCTCAGAGAGAGAGAGAGAGCGAGTGAGAACGAGAGAGAGAGAGAGAGAGAGAACACAGCGGGAGGGGCAGAGGGAGTCGTAGGGAGAATGTTAAGCAGACTCTGCCGGGAGCGGACCTGACTCGGGACTCCATCCCCATCTCACAAGCCTGAGTTCAGGACCTGAGCCCAAACCAAGAGTGGAACGTTGAGCCCACCAAGCCACAAGCCACCCGGGCGCCCCTCTCCTGTATCTTCTATTCCCCACCCCGTAGGCACCCAGTTCTTGTACATGTACTCATCATTTTGGCCTTGGGGGGATTTCCTTTCATTTCTTAGGAGCTTAGCTATTTAAATTTGCTGATCTTATCCATCATTGGTTGGCCTTTCTTCTTCTTCTTCTTCTTCTTCTTCTTCTTCCTTCTTCCTTCTTCCTTCTTCCTCCTTTTTTGGTGGGAGGAGGGTGGGGTGGGGAGGATGCTAGGAGTTGCCAGGTTGTGAGAAATGCAGTTTCTTACTTCAATGAGAAAAGTTGGTGAATAACACGTTTCAGCTGGAGTCCGCTGGAGCCGTGTTATTCTCTCTCTGCTCATCACCCCCCTCACCCCCGCACAAGACTCGAGACTCATCTTGGAAGCATGGGGGCAATCTTTGGAAACAGATTCCTTTGTGAGATTTCGGGAGACTCTGCAACTTGACTCTGGTGAAGATCTGGTACCCTTGATTTCACCTTCCACAGCAAGACTTTTTCTCTTGATGTGCTCTGGATGCCGTCCAGGCTTCTGCACTCCCTCCACAACCCCGTCCTGCCCTCCCCGAACTACTGCTTCCATTTGGGTCCTTGGCATTGGTCTTCAGCGAGTCTGTACCCACTTAATTTTTACTTTTTTAAAACTCTCCTGACTCAAGCAGTTTCTCTTTTCAGACCCATCAGCATGCCAGGCTTCCACCGGGTAGAATCAGTGTTAGATCTACTCTGCCTGCAGATCTCTGATTACTGTCAAACTCCATTAGATCCCTCCCTTTGCTGATCATTGACTGCCTTTCCCTTAATTTCCCCGCTTAGTGTTTCCCACTTCGGTTGTTACAGATGACAACGGAAAGCTGTAATCAAGAACGGCATTCCATTTTCAGTATTATCAAGGCAGAGGGGATGAGTGTCGCGGGTGAATTAAAAAGCCTGGGGACGGGGTGGTGTGTGGAAAATGGAGAGGGGGGATTCGTGCGGTGACCTGGGGGCTGGAGGTCTTCACCAGGGGGCTCTCAGAGCCAGCAGAAGGTGGGAATGAAGGTACCCAGTGACAGGGGGCACATCTGGTACACTAGTTTCCCAGAGCTGCGGAGACAGAGCTCCGCACACGCGGTGGCTTAAAGTAACGGAAATGTATTCTCTTCCGTTCTGGAGGCCAGAAGTTCAAAGTCAATGTCATTGGACCAAAATCAAGGTGTTGCCATGGTTGTGCTCCCTCCGATGGCTCTGACGTGGAGGAGCACCCTGGCTTGTGGGCTTTCACGGTGTCTCTCCGCCTTCCCACATCTTGCTCCTCTGGGTATTTGTGCCAAATCTAGGCGCCACCCCCCCGCCCCTCTATTTCATAAAGACGCTTGAGCTGACATTTAGGTCCCACTCAGAGAGTCCCGATTAATCTCATCTCAAAATCCTTCGTCTTTTCTGAATAAGGCCACATTCACACATTCCAGGGAGTAGGACCCAAAGTCTTTGGGTGGCCCTTACGTAACCTATGACAGGAGATTGAAGAGCTAAATAAATTATCCTCATAATTATTGCGTGCTCTGTTGAAAAGGGCAGATCGTATTACCACCTGGCTTTCAGACTATTGTCTGTTCATAGGACTTTGAAGAATTTCATTGCCAGAGGGTGTAATTTTTAAAACATTGCCACACAGACTTGAGCAGAGAGAGACTCTCATTGTACTTCTCAGCATCCCTTTCTCCCCCGCAGGAGACCATGGATACGTACACGCGGGGACTCACGTGCGCACACATAGGAGTGTGTGTGTGGGTGTGGATGTCCGTCGGTGTCTAGGCATGTGTTTGCATGTGTGTGTATGTGTATCTCTATATTTTTTTCTTTTTGGGGGGTCACAAATGAGTATAGTTTATAAAGCTTTTAGTCTAGCACTTCCTGACCTCGTTGGGACCAAACCACAGCCAGAGTGTAGCTTCACTCGCTCTGGGGGGACAACCTCAGCCCCAGGCTGACTTGGAGTACAGCACACCCCCAGCTTGTGTGGTGCGTTGGCTGATTGTTCTCTCTTCATCATATCTTTGGATTAAGAATCTGAAGATCCCCCATTAAAGTGGATGAAGGGGTTCAGAAGGCACAAACTTCCAGTTAGAAGTAAGTCCTAGGGTTATAACACACGGCATGATGATACCGTCTTGTGTATCTGAAAGCTGCTGAGATAGGACAGAAACATTCATATCACACAAGCACGGAAGTTGTAACTATGTGTAGTGATGAATGTTCACCAAATTTATCGTGGTAATCCATTTGTAGGCTCAACACCATCTCAAATCAGGACGTCTCAAATCAGGATGTCGTACAGCCAAAACTGCTGTGCTGTTGCATGTCAATTACAAACTTAAAAAAAAAAAAACAATAAGTGAGACTCTGCTCTCCAGAAGAGATAATAAATTAAGATATTTAGGATTTGCTCAGGTAGTAACCTGTTGGTCCCTTACTGTTTATGCAGAGTGTGTGTGATGGAGAGGAGGAGTGTGGTCCCTGCTTCAAGGGATGGGCGCTTTCAGGGGGATCCCAGCTGATGGCTGTGGTGGGCCCGAGGGAAAAGGAGTGAAAGCACCCTCTGGGAGGGAGGTGGGACTGGAGTTAATGGCTCGAGGACTGGAGTGTTCAGATGGGTGGGGGGTGTGTGGCGTGAGCACAGACTTGGAGGGTAACCCGGTGTGTGTTTGGGAGAAAGAGGAGACTGGCCACCCAGCGCAGCCGGGGTTGGCCCAGGTGGTAGAGCTTGAATGCTGGGCCAGGGAGTGTGGACCTTGCCCTGTAGGCAGTGATAAGTCCCAAAGAGATTTACACAAGAAATCAGAGTTCCAGACCCAATGATTTTAGGGCAGAGCATAGAGTGACTTCAAGGGGAGTCAAGACAAGCACCAGGGAAATGAGGTAGGACATTGCTGTCATAGTTCAGGTGAATGTTGGCCAGATTTAATTATTATTTCATTATTTTTAAAGATTTTCCCTATTTATTTGAAAGATAGTGAGTGAGAGAGAATGTGAGAGCATGAGCCGGGGGAGGGGCAGAGGGAGAAGCAGACTCCCCGCTGAGCAGGGAGCCTGATGCGGGACTCGATCACAGGGTCCTGAGATCATGACCTGAGCCAAAGGCAGATGTTTAACCAACTGAGACACCCAGGCGCCCCCAAGACTTAATTGTTATTATTTTTTAAGATATTTAATTTATTTGACAGAGAGAAATCACAAGTAGGCAGATCAGCAGGCAGAGGGGGAAGCAGGCTCCCTGCTGAGCAGTGAGCCCGATGCGGGGCTCGATCCCAGGACCCTGGGATCATGACCTGAGCCAAAGGCAGATGCGTAACGAATTAGCCACCCAGGCGCCCCCATCCCCTTGATGCCACTTTATTTATTTATTTTTAAAAGATTTTATTTATTTGACAGAGATCACAAGTAGGCAGAGAGGCAGGCAGAGAGAGAGGAGGAAGCAGGCTCCCTGCCAAGCAGAGAGCCCAATGCGGGGCTTGATCCCAGGACCCTGCGATCATGACCTGAGCCGAAGGCAGAGGCTTTAACCCACTGAGCCACCCAGGTGTCCCCCCCTTGATGCCATTTTATTTTTTTTTTTTTTTTTTTTTTTTTTTTTTTTTTTAAAGATTTTATTTATTTATCAGAGAGAGAGCGAGCGAAAGCGAGCACAGGCAGACAGAGTGGAAGGCAGAGTCAGAGGGAGAAGCAGGCTCCCTGCGGAGCAAGGAGCCCGATGCGGGACTCGATCCCAGGACCCTGAGATCATGACCTGAGCCGAAGGCAGCGGCTTAACCAACTGAGCCACCCAGGCGTCCCTTGATGCCATTTTAAATCAGGCCTTTCTCCTGGGACAGAGGAGTAGCTATGTATCTCCCTGGGGTTCTTTGGAATGGCACGGGGAACAAGCTCTGGTTGCAGGGCCTGACAATGGCTGTGTTCTCGGTGTCTCCTCAGGTGGCCATAAAGGTCATTGACAAGAAGAGAGCCAAAAAGGACACTTACGTCACCAAGAACCTTCGACGAGAAGGGCAGATTCAGCAGATGATCCGTCATCCCAACATCACCCAACTCCTTGATATCTTGGAGACGGAGAATAGCTATTACCTGGTCATGGAGCTGTGTCCTGGGGGCAACCTGATGCACAAGATCTATGAGAAGAAGCGTCTGGAGGAATCTGAAGCCCGCAGATACATCAGACAGCTTATCTCCGCTGTGGAGCACTTGCACCGGGCTGGGGTGGTGCACAGGTGAGGGCCCTCCCCTCCTCGCAATCGAGACTCTGTGCTGAACGGCTGGACAGCGCTTCCGCATGCTCTGCACAAGGCTGATGGTTGCAGGGGGCTTTACCATTCTTGTGCATGTGTCGTGGAATTATTCTGTGGGCTGGGTTAATGCCATCATGGGGTTAGGAGAGTGACATCAGGAGCCAGAGAACCTGGGTTTGCATCCTGGCTCTACACTTTCACAGTTGTGTGACGCTGGGCAAGTTACTTAGCCACTCTGAACCTCAGTCTCTTCTTCTGTAAAATGGGAATAATAATGATACTTACACTTGTGGCTGGTGTAAGGGTTAACAGAGAAGGCTATGAGTGAATATATGAGAAGTACTTGGAAGTGGGCTTGGTACATAGTAACAGCCACGTTGAGTGTTGGCTGCTCTTCTGACTTGCAAATAGTAATGAGTCCAGTTGGTTGGGAGTCTGAAAGAAGAATCAGTGTTACGATGGCATGAGATGGTTTTTCGGCTCGTGCTAAGGATGATGCTTTCATTATATTTGCTTTACCTGTGGTAGTCACTCCATAGATGTGTTATTCAGCTGAACTGAATCAGCATGTAAATTGTGACCTTGCACTTGCAAGGGAGGGGTTTTCCCATAAGCCAGACCCACCTTGCGAATGCTTACGAAAATCAAACTTTTTCTTGAAATGATCTGCTCCCTCCTGAGGAGAAGCTCCACAAGGAGAAGGGAAAGGAAATAGCATTTTTGGCAATGTTGCCATTTTTAGTTCTGTATTAAAAGGAAGTGAGAAAAAAAAATTTTTTTTTAAAGTGGCCATCTTTTCCTCCCAAGGAAACGTGGACTTCACCAATAAGTGCGTAGTTCTTCGTTCTTGAAGTTAGGATCAGTAATCACTCTGGGCTGTTGAGAAAAATTAAGGGTCCTGTTTCATTGATTATCACTCCTTTTTATGGCTGCATACTAGTCCATTGTACGGAGAGACTCCGTTTGTGTATCTGTTCATCAGCTGGTGGACTTTTGGGCTGTTCACACCTTTTGGCTTCTGTGAACGATGCTGCTTTGAACCTTCGTATACAGGTTACAGCATGAGCATGTGTTTTCCCTTCTGCAAAATTCTGCCTTTAGGAGAGGACCTGTTAGGTCACATGGCTGCTCTGTGTTTGACTTTTAGACCAGACACATATTTTTAAAAATTCAGCTTCTCATGGTGCATGCTCTGGGTTTGAAAACCACTCATATTCTGATGGGTGCAGAGGGCAGCTCTAGGCCTTTCGTTGACAGAACCTGTAGGCTTTCCAGGTGAAGAGGGCTTTCCCCACTCAACGGGCTCGGATGCTCTGTCCCATTGGGTGAAGCCTTGGGACACCGAAGGGGGAGGTCCCCTGGCTCAGGGCTGCTCCGGGGCCGGCCCTGGCCAGGCACCCTGTAAGTGGATCATTCCCTCCCCGAGGTGAGAGACTCTCTCTGTGAACATATTTTTAGTCACCCGTGTCGTCGTGAAATCACAGTTCATTCGAACTCTTGGAGTTGAGATCCACAAGGAAGGGAACATTCAGAAATTTTAAGTGAATAACACTATTTTTGGCTCTCTCCCACAATACCGGTGTGAAGCCTGCCCTGTCACCACTCTGCCATGATTAGGAGAATGACAGCGGCCAGTGTGCCTGGTTCGCGCTCTGTTTATGGCGATGACAAAGGCACAGAAGCCTCGGGAATGGATCAGCCGGGATAACGGGCTCTGCTGGCCACAGCAGAACCTGGATGCGGGGGCGGGGGAATGCTCGGGGTGGTGTTGTGACAAGGGCTTCGTGCTGTCAGACCCCAGAGGAGGGCCCGGCGTCACAGGCCTCCGAGGATGCACAAGGGAAAGCCGGGGAGGGCTGTGCATGACTCCCCGGCCTCTCGAACCGAAAACTCTCAACACCCCTTTTCAAGTTATTTTAACAAATTCCAATCTCTCCCAGTGCAATTACTGCCAGAATGTCAAAGGAATGAATTTAATAATGTTTTGATAGCAAAGACGGGCGGTTTTCTTCCTCTGATCTCTGGTGTTCTACTTCTTCCTTGCTCCTTGGAAAGAGATCCGTCAGCCTGGAAGGGCAGAGGCTCAGATCTTTTAAAGTTCGGGAGGCTTTGGAAAGCTGGATGTTGTTTTGGAGGAGTTCTTCCTGTTTCTTTCTAGAAATCACGGTAAAGAGCGCCGGTGCGCACAGACGTTGTTGGGGGTTAGGTGGTGGAGACCTCGCGTGAGAATGGGTGACTTCAGCTGAATATCGTGGCTTTCCCGGATTTTATACCGCGGGCTCTTAGCATCCTGGACCCAGCTTGCTGCTGGTGTGCTGTCCCCCGTAGCCCCTCTGCTTGGTGGGAATTTCTCTCCTCTGTGCTGCAGAGATGGAATGAATTTCATAATTATTTTGAAAGTAGATTTTGCAAACGAGTAAGAGACTGCAGTATTTTGGGGGTGGCCCGGAGTCGCTGGTGGGCAGATTTCAGAACAAATAGATTTGATCAGCCCAAAAGATTCGGGATGAATTTTGGTGGCTGTGCATATGCGGTGATTGGAAGGGCTTTTGGTTACGGTTATGGTTACAGTTACGGGGTCAGAGAGTGTGCTCTAAATGCGCAATTCCTGATTAGGCTGATACTGTATCCTTGGGTTCTCATCAGCTTAATGCTTGGCAAAGCCCTCGTTTCCTGTGACATGGGATCTAAATATTTAATTATCTACTCAGAACTACTAAAAGATCATTTAAAAGAAGCAGATCTCGAAAAATCATGTAAATATTCTAAGTGGAAAAAGGAAAAAAGAAACCAGAGCTCTATCTAGCAGATTCCCTGAGCTGGCAGAGAAATTTGTTTGTAAACTGGACCCACCAATACCTTTGTGACTTTTGCTGTAAGAGGGCTGCGACGGTGACCTTTTGCAAAAGAAGTGTATGGTCCCGTTTCTTCATTACCCCGTGTTAGGATTGCCTGAGATACTCCACGTTTAAGAGTTTTTGCTTTTTCTTTTCTCTTTCCCTCAAACGTGCTTACCTAGCATGATGCCAAAACCTGATGATTTGCCTGTTGTCGATGGAGCGTTGATGCTTAACATCCATCAGTGAAAAGTGTCATTATACCGAGAGGCTAATTTGAGATTCATCTGCTCATTCAAAATAACAAAATCCAATCAAACTGTACAGACAAAACATAACAGGGTCACACAATACCGCCCTCCCTAAGCAGGAAGAGACAAGCCGTGGGGCCCCGCGGGACCAGGACAGAGAGACACATGATCAAAGGGAGTGAGAGCCCGTGTTTGGACGGATGTCAGGGCTGCCGCTCCTAAGGCCATGACCTTACTCATTCATCAGTATTGGGAAAGGGCCCTCTGTGCTCAAGAGAAATGCAGGGGAAGAGAGGGACGCTTCTTTGTTCTCTTGGGCCTGACAAGAAGCACTGGAAAGGTCTTGAGACTTTTAACCCTTAGGTTTTCTTGGAGAGGGGAGGTGTAGGGGAAGGCGGAGGAGATTAGGAACTGTTTGGGTTCCCAGGGCCTTCTACTGAG
Source organism: Mustela lutreola (assembly GCF_030435805.1). Taxonomy (NCBI): domain Eukaryota; kingdom Metazoa; phylum Chordata; class Mammalia; order Carnivora; family Mustelidae; genus Mustela; species Mustela lutreola. The sequence goes on from NC_081291.1 coordinate 212,672,808, forward strand.
AGAGAGAGAGCACCTATCCAGAGGCACTGGTGATATATATCAAAGGTTTTGGGTTTTAAAAATATGATCGGAACTATGAGACTTCACAGAGCTCTAACGCAGCAGCTTTGCGGAGTGGGGTGTCCTGCGGTCAGGGGTGTTGATTCGGAAGCTAGACCGTCCGCCCTTATCTGCTGGTTGTGCCACGTACAAGCCACATTGGGGCAAATCACTCGGGTTTTCATGCCTCCCTCCACAGTGGGGATAATGGATTATCTACTTCACATGGCAGTTTTGAGGACTGAGAGTCAGTTCAGGTATCGTGTCAAAACTGAGACGGTAGGAACCGAGCACATGCTCTCCTTGCTCCCAAGCCAACGTCGTTCATTCTGTGCCTGGGAAACTGAGCGCTTAGCCTCCCCGATGTCCTGGGCTCGCACTCGTCCCGCTCATCCTTCAGGTCCTTGCCCTAAGCTCACCTCCTCCAGGCGGCTCTCCGGGCTTGGCCGCCCTGGTCATAGACGCACGCTGCATTTCCACTTTGCTTTCCAAACACTTTTCTCGAACAATGACTGACTTTTTTGATATCTGTTTTCTGCACAGGCCACAAGCAAGCTCAGCCTCGAGCCCGGCAGGCACGCAGCAAGACTCTGTTGAAGGCACGAAGGGGAAGTTGAATGAGCACAGCTAGTGTCAGAGTTGGCCCTGGGGATGGAAGTTTTCTGGTAGCCAGGTCCATGGTCATTCTGGAATATTCCATACTGTCCCTGGAGTTTCAAGGGAGTTTCCTCATGGACTTAGTACCAGTTTGTTTATTTTTCAGGTCACAATCTGTAGAGTCGCATCTTTTTAGTGACTAAACGGATCTTTGATTTTATAAACAGTTCATTTCTGGAGCACTGTAGGAACTCAATAAAAGGTTTCATTCTGAATAAATGAATCAGGTACATGCTTAACAAATTATTCTTGTGTTGTATCAAAATGCCCATATTGTAAGTAAACCAGTGATTAAAAAGTCATTTGCTTTTAATACAGTGCTTTTGAAGACAAACCTAACCCCCCCCCAAAAAAAAACCCCAAAAAACCAAACACACCACCTCTCCTGTTTCCTGCAAAATGCTGATGGCCTTGGGGAGTTGTGTGCTTTTCTTGGATACTTTATTCTTAGCTTATTGCTAAAATCCATCTCCACAGGCACAGAGCTCTCCTCTAGACCTAACCCTGTCTGTGTTTGCTCTGGCCACCCCCTGGGCTCCTGCTCCCTGACCTTTCATTGGAGGGCTAACGGCCCCTAATGCTGTTTGCTTATCACCCAATTAATCACCCTCCCGAGTCTCTGCTGGGCCCCCCCAGTGCACTACCCTCTGCTTCAGCCTCTCGTCTCTTCCTGCTGGCGGCTGGCCGGCCTCCCAGTTGGCCTCCGAGGGGCCACCTGACGCTTGGACACATTCACGCATGGACTCCTGCTCACGACCTGCCAGGCCGTCACGGTCGGGACGCCGTCTTTTAGACCAGAGTCGGCACTTCCCATTTAAATGACTTGCCCAGAACCGCAGGGCAGTGGGTCAGAGGGCCTGTCTCTCCTTGTCCCCCGCTGCGGGGTCTCGCCCCGAGAACACTCAATGCGTCTGCCCTGGGTCTTCCCGTCTCCTCCGCAGCTTAGGCCACACGGCCACCTGCTTTCGCGGCCTTGAACCCTGGCTGCACTTGGCGCCTGGTTCTTCACTCTCATCTTCGGCTTCCACACGAGTGGCCCCATTCGGGGGTCCCTCCATCTAGGCTGGAGGGTTGTCAGGGGCCCGACCTTCGATCTTCCCTGCGGGGCTGGGTGGGGCCTGGGGAAGCCCAGGAGAGCCTCTTCCTCTACTCCCATCCCAGTGTTCTGAGTGTGTGTGCCTGCGTGTGTGCTCAGGTGTGCACACACACACATGCTCGCCCATGTGCACACACACAAGTGTGCGTGTGCACACGGACTCATGCATAGTCACACGCCCACCCACATGCACACGTACTTGTGCACTCATGCACACTCACGCGCCCACCCACACACACTTGCATGCATGCACACATGCACACTCACACGCCCACCCACATACACATGCACACATGCACTCGTGCAAACATGGACACTCACGCGCCCACCCACATATGCACACGTGGACTTGTGCACTCATGCACACTCATGCGCCCACCCACGTACCCATGCATGCATGCACACGTGCACTCATGCACTTATGCACACTCACACACAGCCCATCCACATACACATGCACACCCACGTGTGCACATGTGCATACCCACGCCCACCCATATACACACATGCCTGTGCACACACACACATGCCAGCCCACCCACATACACACGCATGCACACACATGTACACATCCACACACAACTCACACACACACACACGCTTCCCCGCCACACCTCCCCGGCACTGCTCCTGGCTGCCTCTGGTCTGAAGGGGCCCAGCAGCCCTTCCCCTCCCCTCACCCGCGGAGCACTGGAGCCCTGTGTGTTTGTTATGGCAACGGGGGTCAACACACGCCCCTCTGTCTGGGAGGGCTGTGACTGGAGTTCTTGGTGGCTAGCCTCCAGACCTCAGAAATTGCCATCGGTTAAGAAATGCCAGTAGAGTGTGGGTGAACGAGTAGGTGCAGGGGAGCGTGCTTCGTAGCCTGTGGGTGAACCTTTAATTGTTAGTCCTGTTGGAGCTTGTTCTTTTGAAATAAACTAGAACAAAGGGCTGGTGATTAGGGCTCTCCCTGGGCCCTCTCAGTCTCCCCAGTCTCCCCCTTCCTGAAGCATGGTACACCCCTGACCCACGGTCGGGTCTGCAGAGCACTGTGATGAGAAACCCTTGGGCATGTCTCCCAGAATGGCCCAGCTTCCAGAGGAGGGTCCGTGCCTGTACCCCGGGAGGCCTTTTCTGGGCTGGGCTCCCTCCTTTGTTCCCAAGACACATGGTAACTTCCCTTAGTAAATTCCCAAGATACATGCATCCTTCCGCCCAGCACTGTCTAGGTAAACCGATCCTCTGGTGCCCCCTTATATTGGGGCACGCCCCGCCCTCTTTCTTGCTTGTCTTGACCCCTCTTTGAAGCTCCTTTGGCCAAGGAAAAAGCTATTTCCCCCCATCCGTGGGGCCTTCTTCTTTCCTTCCCTTTTTTTCCCCGAGTTACAAGTTTACTCCGAATTTCCAGTTTGCCTACCACGAGGAGAAACTCCTCACCCTGCTGGACCGTGGGAAGAGCGACCTACTTCTCTCTCCTCTCCATAAAGTGATTAATATGATCGAGGAGCATTACTGTGAAATTGAGCATTGCCTCCACCATCAAGTGTGAACCAGTCAGCTGTCCGGAACCTTCCTTCCCCCGTGTCAAATCTGACACTCAAGAGAGCCAAATATTTTGTTCTTGGGGGTGGAGCTAGCGTTAGCACCATGCTTTTCACGTGATTCACGGGAGGATTTCTGGATAACAGAGGCCTACCAGTCTTTTCTTTTAAAGCTACCTAGTAATAGCTAACACTAAAACCTTATGAATAGATTCATCCCTCTTTTATTATTCAAAGAGGTGTCTCTTCGTTTTGTGGCCTCTTGGGAACATTTTGTGGCTCCTTTGGTCATTGTCAATGAGCTGGGCAGAGGGTCTGAGTGGCCCACTGTGCTGAATGGGACTCATTATTAATTTCAGGGGGTAAGAATCCTCAACACTGCCGTGAACATCCTGGGTGAGGCACTTGTGACTGTGGCCATAACGTTCCTAGCACTGAACTCCTAGGGAAAGGGGAAAAATACCCAAAAGGTACTTTTTAAAGAATTAAGAGACTTTATTTTTGTAGAGCAGTTTTAGGGTTACAGAAAAATGTGCTGAAAGCATCGAGTTTGCACTTGCTTTCCCACCCCACTTCCACATTGTTTTTCCTGTTAATATCTTGTAATAGTGCAGTCCTTTTGTTAGAATTCATGAACCGGTGCTGATACATCATTAGTAACTAAAGCCCGTGGTTTAGGGCTCTCTCTGTGGTGTATAATTCTGTGGATTTTGACAAATGCATGATGTCAGTATCCTAAAGAATAATTTCACCACCTATAAAAAAAACCTACTTCATCTGTTCCACCTTCTCCTCCTCCAGGCAATTGGGGATCTTGTTACTGTCTCCATAGGTTTGCCTTTTCCAAGGATCCATGGTTAGAATCTCACAGTGTGAAGCCTTTTCAGACTGGCGCCTTCCACTCAGAAACACGCACTGGGCTTCCTCCTTGGCTTTTCCTGACCTGATAGCTCATTTCTTTCCTTTGTCTGGGTGGACCACAGTCTGTTCATCCATTTACCCACTGGACAGCTTGGTTGCTTCCAAGTTTTGGTAATTATGAATAAAGCTGCTTTGCTAGGAACATTTATGTCCACACATTTTTGACTCTTTGAGCTAATAACTAGGCAAAAAGTACTTTTAAAAATATGATTTTAATGCTTTTTTCCCCTAATAGTCAGAAGGAAAATAGTCACCCCCTCCTTCTAGATCTTTCGAAAGACAAGGTGGGAGGTAGAAATAGATGAAGCCAAAAGCGGTCGAATGTTCCTTTCATTTGGATGGATTAGGTTCACTCATCTGCTGGACAGAGACTAATGGAGCTCGCCTTTAACGAGTCATGGAATCTTTAGGCAGTTAGATTGGTGATTGCTGAAATCTTCTAGACACATTGACAAAAGGGTGATACAGGGGCCAACAGCCGGTGAACATGTTTGCTCTGAGCGTTCGCCCCAGGGGTTGAAGTAGGTTATTCTGGGATGCAGTGGGTGAAAATGAAAACCGATTTCATTTTTTTCATTTTGCCTAATCATTACATTTTATACTTCCTCCCCTGCTTTTATGACATTTTCCTGATTTCAAAAGTGGGCCTTTTTTTTTTTTTTGCATTTTTTTCTTATTTTTAGTCTCCCATTTATATCATTCTTCTAATCATTGTGGTTGTTCTCTAGGCTTTTGTGGTTCCAGAATTATCCAGCTTCGCTTTATAATGCACAGCAATTGCTTTCTCTGCCTCACCTCTTTAAATTGTTTTTCTCCGTAGTGGATGTTCTGAACCAAACTTCTCCTTCAATACCTTAGTGTGGCTTCCATTCTTTCCAGGGAAGGAGGTTGAATTTCTGTAGAAACAAACTGTGGCCTTCCTTTAGATTTAAATAGCACTGCTGCTTTATAATCAGTTTTCACAGGATCACAGTTTGGGCTATTGCTGGCCCACTGTTGTGTGTGCGAGGGCAGTTTTTTTTTGGAATTACCGTATATGCTTGAATATAAGGTCGAATTAGATCGTGTCCTGGTTCTCCTCCAAAAAGAGGAAGTGCCTCATTTTCAACAACCAAGTACTACTGGAAAAGCCACATTCACCTGGACTCATTTATGACTTAGGGAGCTCTAGAAATCTCCCAAGGAAACAGAGAGAAAGGGAGGCCAGGACATTTTACAGGGCTTTAATGATAACGTCTCACGATTGGACCTCACCATTGTGAGGGTTTGGGAGACAACTCTAAGAACAATTCACTGAGTGGTTAATTTATAGAGATTTTAAATGGGCGCTTATTATTTAAATGGTTTGCAGTAAGATTACCAGCAAGCGATTCAAAAAGTGCTTTGTGACAAACATCCAGTCAACTTTAAGACCGTGCCACTCTGGTAATACGGCACGAAGACTCTCATCCTGGTCCTGGCTGTGATGTGTTTCAGTGAAACTGTTTCATGAACTGTAAGGGTGTGGGAACAATATTTCTAAAGTTAATATTAGGGTATATGCACTTAAAGCCAATAGTGCAGCTTTGTAGATAGTCATTTGATAATTCCATTGCATTAAAAAAATTACATAATTGTGTTTTCCAAAAACCCTTTACTGGGGGACAGAGTCTTCCCATTGGAAAAACGAGGGGGAGATTATTGTATATTGGGGGTTACCCTGCGTTTGGACATGCATGATACCTTTTATTTTATTTTTTTTTTTAAGATTTATTTATTTGACAGAGATCACAAGTAGGCAGAGAGGCAGGGAGAGAGAGGGGAACGGAAGCAGGCTTCCCAAGCCCAGGACCCTGGGATCATGACCTGATCCGAAGGCAGAGGCTTTAACCCACTGAGCCACCCAGGCGCCCCACATGATACCTTTTAAAGGCTGACATCGTGTTTAGATAATGTGTGTACTGTTTCAACTGGATCCAAGTGGAAGGATCCAGTTCTCCCCCCACCCCCACCGCCTCCCCAGGTGGGTGGCTGTATGCAGATTGGAAGATAACCATATTCCCTAGCTGCAAGTTTCAACTCAGACCATCCTTCTCATCCAAGTGTCCAGCCCTAAGGCTACCAGCCACATTTCCAATTTTGAAAGACATTGGACGCTTTTTAGAGCTCACCTTTTTCTGCACTTGACTTCTTCCCATCTTGAAATGCTTCCCAGTGCTTCCCTTCCTCGCTCCCGTGACAGCAGGGTTCCTGACGCCCCCCCTCCCCCCCCATTCTCTCCCTGGGCAATTTCATGTCCTTTCAAGACTCAGCTTCCCCTCCCCACGTACTGAGGTTGAAAACTGGTAGTTTGCAGGCCATGTCTTGTCTGCAAGGCTGGCCCATGCAGCATGGTTGTTACTGTTGTGAATGTGAATTTGTTGCCAACATTTAAAAACTGGGATAAAATCCAGATTTCTAGCTCCTGGCTAGAGCTGGCCTGGCTGGGACCAAGCTGTGAACAACTATCCTCATGACATATGGGACACTGCTCTCCTGTTTATTTATGAAAAGTCCTGCTCCCTTTTGTCCCAAGACTTTGATGTAGTGTTGTCCGTTGCCAGGTTTCCTTATGATTACACTATTCTATTCCTTACAGTAGAGATAGGAGGAAAAAAGGATTTCTTTTGCCTATGCCTCTGCTCAAAAGTGGGAAAAAGAGAAAAACTGGACCAAGAATGCTGTGTGTTTCAAAACCATGGAAGAGAACATGGGGTGTGTGTGTGTGTGTGTTTGTAAGAGAAAGATGTTCTTATATATCTAATACTCATGGTGTGTCTGAGTTGACAGCTTAAAGATGCTTATACTGTAATCAACTTAGATGGTGGTGATGACCAAATATATACTTCCGCTCACATTTTTTTCTTCCGAAATCCTAAACAATCTCTTCGGTAAAGTAGATTCATTTGTATTGACTGAGTGCCTGGGACATGCAAAGGTACTGGGGTGCAGTGGTGAGCAAGGCTGCCATATTTCCTGCTGGCTAGGAGCTTACATTCAGCTCCCACAGATCCCTGAGCCTGATCAGCCTGAGCCTGAATACATTTCTCCCATCCACTCTTCGAGGTCCCCCAGTGTCCGTGATCAGTCAGAATCACCCACAGATTATTTAACAATCTTCACCCCATCTGCAAACTTCATTCCTTTTGGGTAGGTAACGGTAACATCCACTCAGGTGTAGCACCAGGCGTTAGGAGCCAACATCTTTGGTGTCCATTTTTCTGCCTGCCATGATGTCTGCTTGCTTAAGTAGATGATCGCCTGCCAATTTGTAGATAACACTTGAGCTCCATGGATGGAGTTCGAAGAACGGATAAATTTTGTCATCTTTCAATTTGTTTTTTTGGATGCTTCCTCGAGTCTGTTCCTTCCCACGGCTGGTGTCTCTCACCAGCTCACCAACCCGTGGCCACACTGGTATGTCCCCACCTGTTACAGGCAGTGCCTGTTGCAGAATGTTCTTCCAGTCTCTCCCAGCCCCGTTTATTTAAATTCCAAGTTTCAGCTTTGTTCCCACTCCTTCCAGATACTTCTCAGGATGTGTTCTGCCCTCAGGGCTCTCTCCTTTTCTGAAATCCTTTGGCTTTTTCAGTCTGCAGCCATTAATTGTATCATACTTATAAATATTTACTTGTCGATCGTGTGAGTTTTGGCAGCAGGCTTTTTGGGCTGGTTCAAAGGGGCTCTCAAACAGTTCCTTTGCCTTCAGAAGCAAAATGTTACTCCACGTTTTCAAATGCCTTATCTGAAATGCTCTGTGGTTTTGTTTATTTCAGGGACTTGAAGATAGAGAATTTGCTACTAGATGAAGACAATAATATCAAGCTGATTGGTATGACTTTTCTGTTTTTATTTTTTAAGCAAGATTATCCTTTAAGTGTTGTGTTGTCAATTCTCTGTTATGTATTGCTGGATTATTGACTTTGAAAATGATTCATAGTCCGTTTCTCATCCCAGACAATACTCTAGGTCTCCTCCTTTTGCCTCCAATTGTTTAATAATAGTTTTGAAAGTAAAATTAATTTTAATAATAACCATAATTGGGAAGGTAGAAATACTGTAAAGTGACCACAAAATGAATTTCATAGCTATAAGTAAGTGTTGGTTCCGTGTTCCACGGTTTGTCCAGAGTTCAGCTTTGCCTACACTCAGGTGGATCTGAATTTTACAGTGGTTATTTTTATTTCGATTAACCATAAAACTTCTTAAAAATAATGAGAGGGGTGCCTGGGTGGCTCAGTGGGTTAAAGCCTCTGCTTTTGGCTCAGGTCATGATCCCCGGGTCCTGGGATGGAGCCCCGCATCGGGCTCTCTGCTCAGCAGGGACTCTGCTTCCCTTTCTCTCTCTCTGCCTGCCTCTCTGCCTAATTGTGATCTCTGTCAAATAAATAAAATCTTTAAAAAAAAAAGGGAAATAGTTGTGTTCAGAAGTCCTACTCTTAGCTTAGCCATGGCTGAATTCCCTTTCTGTGAATATCGGGACACTGAAGTAAAAGGGAACCCCACTACTGTTCTGTGTTTTAGCCAAGCCCATCGTACAATGGCGGCTGTGCAGAGAGAAATCCCCACAGTGGGAGAATTTAGAAGGAAGGTAATCAGAAGGAAGTTCCAGGATAGACTGAGTTATAATTGGTTCATAATTCAGGGCCCATAAGTGAGGTCACTCCATGACTCATTTTCTAGAAGAATTCCGTTTTTGTTTGCCTGAATGATTGCTCTTGGCCAAAGTCTCATGGCGTCATTTTTACACCCAGATGTGAGCCCCATCGTTGGTTCCTTTCTTTTCTTTGTTTTTCCCACCTCAGGTGCAAGTCATTTTTTCCATCTCGATGGCTTGAAGAGGCTTTATATTAGGAGAAAAGAGAAGGATCAATAGAACAGTGTGAATTTAACTCTTGTCCCCAAGAAGGAAATTTTGTTTGGCAACTACTAAACACCATCACTAGACTCTCCGAAACCCAGTTAGATTCTTGGGCTCCCCAAACCAGGAGTCCTTGGCTGGCTGATTAAACACCACCGACAGGTGTTAATGAATGAACATACCGATTTTTAGAAAACTAACCAGAGGGAACCTTTTTTTTTTTAATTTCCTCCCAAAGATTTTAAAGATCAGATGCTTTATAATGGAGAATTCAAAGAGTTTTCTTTTTATTGTGTTGTTTCACTGTCGTGTTTCAGTTGTCCCGAGGGCCAAATACAGAAACATTAAACAAGACAGACGTTGACATTCCTGTGGATGTCTTACTGGTTCTGATTTCCAGCAGATCATAAGAAAGTAGGCCACGTGAAGGCCGGATGTCCTTTATAGTAAAGGCTAAGCTCACGTCCCCCGTGCACCATCCAGACTGAGGCCAAGGCAGGTCACCAGGGGCTGTATCTTTCTCCTACCCTGGTGCTACTCCCGCTGCCTCTTCTCTTCCCTCTTGCCTCCCTTCCCCTGGGGGCTCGCTCTCTCTTTTCTCCCCAAGTGATAGTCCTGGACAATCACGTATGACACTAGAAATGCACTGTGGAATGAGCGGTGTTGAAAAGCACAGCTGTTTTTGTTGGTTAGAAGGGTGCTCAGAAGATTCTGGAAGAACCGATCTCTGTAGATGGCAGATGCGTGGATAAGTAGCTTACAGGTTGGCCGCCTGGCAAACCCTCTCAGAGCAGAGCCGTGCAAGTGAGAGGAAGACAAGCCCTCCGTGCGTGGGAGCCCACGGTTCCCCTGGAGGAGAGCAGGATGGTGGATTTGGATTCGGATGCCTCAAGTCATCTCCACTCAACATGGCAGCCAATGGACAGGCATCCAAGCCGGGACGCAAGTGGGTTCTGTCCGTGGTGTCAGAGATCACCATTTCCAAGACTTCTGGCAAGGAGGCTCTGATCTTTGGATTTCCCATTATTGAAGTTTTTTATGTAGCTCCCAGTTCCCTTATGACCAGGATTAACCAGAAGTCCTACCGCACACCCGTAATCCGAGGAGACGTTACAGTAGCAGAGGACAACTGGGAATTGCCTTGTGTTGGCCAGTATCCGATTTTCCCCAATGGGTCAATCACGAAGCTAGTGGTGGGCGCTGGAGGAAGGGAAGACCCGGGGTCATGTGCGTTTTCTTGCCCCTGGGTCAAGCCATTTGGACCCCATGTTTCTGTGACTGTCTTTTTGCAACTCGAAAGCTCTTTGAACCTTTTCTTCAAAAGCATTACCTCGTTATTTTTCAAAGATGGATTATAGCTCTTTGCATTGCCTCATATAATAGTTTGCCTTCTTTGAAATAATTCGATTTAAATGCATTTACTTAAGCCAGGTCCACCATGTTTCAAATAAACTAGAGCTAACTGGGGTAAGGTCTGATTTAATCAAGATTTTTTTTTCCCCCTTTCAGAAAAAGCAGTCTGATGTTTGATGGTTTAGAACGGTTTTTCACTTTGGTGTCCCACAGCAGGGTTCCCTGGGACCTTTTGTGAGATTCGCTTTGTGGCTCTCGGAAAACTGAGGCACTGAGGCTCGTGGGCTTCTCTATTTACCATATCTAATTGGGGCAGACCTGGGGGACACTCCAGGAGGCGGACCTCTCTCTAGTTTCACTGTTCTAATTATAGGCGCGTGCATAACATTTTAATAATTGCCTTTATGGGTGTGAAAAGGACCGGTTATTTCTCTAGGATACATTTTAAATGAAACCCTTCCAGCGAGGTCAACCTTAAGTCATTTAAAATGCAGATTTCTCCTCCCTCCACCAGATCAGCTGCTAATTTACCTTTTTGAAACTCCTTGTGACAAGGCAAGGCGCTGTGTTCTCCAGTTTGCCTGGGAGCAGAGAGAGGGTAGGGGGGAGCTGAAGGGGGTAGGTAGGAGGGTCGGGGGTGACCTGGTCTCTTACCCGCCCTGCCCTCTTGGTGTCCTACTGTTCTTCTTAGACCCCAGTGGAGGGAGAGACCTGAATGAGGCAGTCCTTTGCTGGGAATGGCGCCCCGCTGAGATTAGACACCGAGTCTTTTGATTTAATGTCAGAAATCTAGAGAGAAACTTTACGGGACTCCTAGGAGATCGGGCCTCTAACATGACTGCGAAACTTCCCTTAAAATGTTGCCCCCCAAACAATGTAATCTTTATTGCATGGTGTTCTTTCTGCATTTGTTGTTTTATTAAAATTCCTTTAGGGTGATTTGCAGATCTAAAACACTTAAGCAACCATCCCGTTTCAAGCACGCTATGATTTTTCCTCTTATGAAAATATTCACCTTTCCATTTTTTTCCCGTGTAGGCGATACCACACGGTCCGAGAGGTCTGAGAACAGGCGCCCTCAGATCCTTTGGCACAGAGATCTTCCCTTGAGATGGTGAACTGGGGGCCCCGTGGCTCCTGTAGGGGCCTTTTTGGGCAGGTTATGTGGGACCTACTGGTATGGACTGAGGCAGGGAGGGTGGAGGTGTGGGGGGAGTGTAGGGAGCAAAGGGAAATCATGAGAAGAAAACATGAAATCATAAAAACCAGAAACAAAGGAAGAGTTAACTGTGTCCACAAGCAGCATCCCCGGGTGGTTTGCCAGTCCCCGGGGTAGGTTCTGGTTCTCCGTCTCCGAGCCTGGAGCCTTGAAGAGTTTTCGGCGCTCTGCCTGGTGGGGGTTCTTTTTAGGAACGCTCCTTCATGACACAGCCTTAGCCAGCGACTGTGGGGAGAATTTCTAGTGGGACCTCTTGACCCGGGGTGTGAGTCACTTCGTGGACTTGAGAGAGTCCCTTCGCGTCCTGTCCCGTCTTCCTCTGTTCCTGAACCTTCCGGAGAGGTTAGAGCACTCATGCATGTGCAGGTGGTGGCCCGTCAGTCAAGGAGAAAACACAGTCGTGAAAGCAGGTATAAATCCTGCCGGTTGAGGAAAAAAAGACAGGGGTTTTGTTCAAGACACATGGAGCCCGTCTCTGGCCACTGAGCCCTGTGCGCAGAGTCTCCTGTTTGGGGGACGAGAACCGTAATATTCATGTTGAAGTTCAAAGGAGAAGCCATGATCTGAATTCTGGGGGCCAGCAAAGATGGAGGAAAGAGGTCAGATGAGGACGAGACACTGACGTCGCTGATCACCTGTCAGTTGCCGTAGCCTGAGGATCAAAAACGTAAACACGAAAGAAAAGCTTTGGAGGCATTGGGCTCTTCTTGGCTTTTCCCATTTGCTTCATCATCCGAGAACAAGGCAACGCTAGGAGGTCGCTGAGCTGTCTCCTGGCGTGAGCGTCCAAGCCAACACTCAGCATCGTCTAAATCGTCGGGGGTATGGTTTTCCCTCTTCCAATCCCCACGTAGGGCTACGTGCATCAGGAGCATTTTCCAATGACTTGCATAACATGAAACATGGAGCTGAAAAAAGTGAAATCTACGTGGGGGGATCGCATGTCACCTGGGGTGACGCTGACCCAGCCAGAGAAAACGGATCTCCCGTCTGCGTTTCACACGTGGCCCCTGGAAAGCCGGATTGCTGACTCCGAGGCCTCCGCTCGACCTCTCTTCTTGCCTTTCGTCCTAGAAAGCGAAGCCTCCCTTTTTTTCCTAGATGACTCATTTGCAAGGTTTGGTGTAAATATGTTTTGGTGCAACATCGTTTTAGCTCTAGCTGGATCTTACAGTGAGGCCTGAGGTCCGATGTTTCCAGGCTTGAGACCCGTATTCGGAGGTTATGGTCTACAGCTGCCCGTGTTCCTTTGGGATCCTGACTGATGTGTCAGCCCGAGAGAATGTTTCCTTTCCTGCTGCCTTCTGGTTGTTGGCTTTGTTGTTGTTGTTGTTGTTTTTGGCTTTGTGGGGTTTTTGTTTGTTTGTTCCTTGTTTGTTTGCTTGTTTTGTTTTTGTTTTTTTTTTTCCTTCCTTCTTCTGTTTCACAGTTTTCTAACTCGGATTGTCTTCCCCTCTTTGCAGACTTTGGTTTGAGCAACTGTGCGGGGATCCTGGGCCACTCCGACCCGTTCAGCACGCAGTGCGGCAGCCCGGCCTACGCCGCGCCAGAACTTCTCGCCAGGAAGAAATACGGCCCCAAAATCGATGTCTGGTCCATGTGAGTTATGGACCGTGCCCTCCTGCCGCGTCCTATCTCCCTTTCTTACAAAATAACCTGAGTTTTCCATGAGAAGGGTGTCGTGTTACCTGCTCTGGGACAGATATCCAGCGGTTCCTGGGGCCTGGCTTCCCACCTCTGTGCCTTCTGGTTGGTTCTGCACAGACCACCGGAGAGGCTTTTGCCAAAATTCATTCTGTTGCTGGGGAGACAAGAAAACAGGGTCCTGAGCTCCCAGAATTCATGTTCTGGTTTCAGGAGTCACTCCTGTGGTTTCCTTGCTTTAAAATCAACTCGTGGCTTTCCAGGGGTCCCAGAAAGCAAGCCGCCTGGGCCTCCTGCCCAACCCTCCACTCACGAGTCCTCAGGCACGTTGGCCTTTGTTTCATCTTTCCCAAGTCTGGGCTTTGCACCTGCTAGGCCCCGGGTCTGGAATGCCATTTCCCAGATCTTCAGGTGGCCTGTCCATTCCCACGTTCTGGTTTTAATCCAGTATCCCCTCTCCTCCCCCGCAGAATGCATCGCTGAGTTCCCTGTGAGAAAGGCCCCCATGATGCTGTCTCCTCACCCTTGCATAGCCCTCGCTAGCACGCATGGCAGCCTGGCATATTATGGTTTGTGAATCCATTTAGTGTCTGTCTCCCCAGTCAGGAAAGGATGCTGCGTGAGCACGGGGACCTGATGGGTCCGCTCCGCCAGTGTCCCGCACAGCGTGGGCCTCCTGGGGCAAACTCAGTCACCGCCGAAGGGATGAGTCAGGGGTTGCCGTGGAGTTGCTGAGTCCGGGTCCCCATGGTCCCCATGGTCCCCACGCCGAGTGAGCCCCTCAACATCAGGTGTGCATGGTACAGGGAGCCGAGCAGAATCCTGGATTCCGGGGTGGGGATCAAGTTCCTGACCGAGGGGAGGTGGGCTGCAGACAGAGGGGGGCTCCTGATTAAGGAAGCTGACGATGAGGGTGGCTTGTTTGAACCCAGAGTGTGTGGACCCCACACATTTCTGGAATTCCCCTACTTCTCTCCCTTCTCGCTACCTGTCCCTCGTCCTGTTTGGAGAAAAGGGAACCTTTGCCCCATGCATGGTGTATGGCACTTAATCTTCACAGGAACCCAGCGAAGCTGTTACTCTCCACTATCCCCATTTTATGGAAGAAGAAACCCATCGCAAGAGCCAAAAATAAAATTTCTTAAGGTCACGGGGCTACTAAGTGGTGGAGCTGGGGATTGAACCAGGCAGACTCCAGGGAGCGGGTCCTGGGGGGGCTACTGGAATGGGTGGGAGTGGGGGCAGGAAGTCCCGGCAGAGGAAACCTTCTCCTCGAGGTGCCCTGGGTTGTTTGGTCGGCATTGGTGACTCACAGGCTCTTTATTCTGGGCCCAGAAGGGCCTCAGAATCCTTCTTAGCACAATGTCGGAAAGCACTGCCAAGGGATCAGAGTCAACCCTTGAGGTGAAATCCATTCTTGTTGCTTTCAGTGCTGAAGAACTCTCATGCGTGTCTGGTGCATGTAGATATTTATTAAGGGAAGAATATACATGTTAGAGTCTGTAATCACCTTCTCTCCTTAACAGTCGGGGAACTCATTTATGCTAAATGGAGAGCTATACCAGGGACCCTTGATGCACAAAAAATAAAATTAAAGTAAAAAGGCTGTAGAGCACAGGGAGCCTGAAAGGCCACGAGGTTCCGAGGCGTGATGTAACAGGTGGGTGAGCGGGATACGGCCACGGGAATGAGAAGCCGGCAGCCGGAGAGCCGGTGACAGTGTCCTCCTCAGCCCTGCTGTCCCTGGGATGGAAGGATAGGTGTCAGCACAAGTTGTCATGGTGACGGGGCTCAGCCTACAAAGGGGGACCTTTCCGCTCCGTGACTCGCAAAGCAGGCAGCTCCTCGCTGTCTAGAAGCGTTGGTAGAGGGAAGGAGCCTTGTGGATTGTCAGAGCCTCAGGGAAGCTCCTGGGCACGTTTCACCGGCGTGGAACCTCTCATCCCCTTGTGCTGACTGTAGCACGGGAAGACGCAGTCTCTCCTGGTCTGGGGAAATCCAAGGGGCAATGAAAAGCACCAGCTGTAAAAGGCAGCACAGGTGAGGGTCAGGCGTGAGCTCAGGCTTCTTTCCTGCCCCTCCTGCCAAGTCCCTGGACTTGAGAAAGAAAGCTACATTTAGGGACCCCAGGGGCTCTCTCAGTTTTTGGGACCCCATGATTCAAAGAAAGGGGCGTGGTCTCCTGCCACCCGTCCTGTCCCCCTCCGTCTGCCAGAAGTAGTGATTCCATGGGGAACTCAGCATCAGAGGAGGGAGAGTGGAAGGGAAGCTGCGGGAGGGATGGGGGTGACCCGGAATGTTCACTCCCCTCCCCCACGCCGGCGTCTGTCACCACTGGGCTGTCTGGAGCTGCTGGATGTTTCTCCACTCACCTCCCACTTGGTTGCTTCCCCCGCACCCCGACAAAAAGGTGATTTGCAGCTTCAGGTCTTTTGAAAAGCTCCTATCAGGCCTCATTCTTGGTCCTGGTGTCAGAGATTGATGTGTGGGGAAGTCTTTGACAGAAAGTAACACGCCCTATACACCTTGGTCTTTCGTTGATTGTGGCATAGAGCTCTGGATCCCAGGTAGACCAGGACTCCGTGTGCTAGTACCCTGCAGGGGGGAGTTGTGGTAGGAGAGTCTCTCCCTATTCAGCCGAGAAGGACTCTGTTTTATTCTTATAACGAGGTTTCCCTGGGGGAAGTCTGGGTTAGCTGACCCTGGAATGTTCTCTAGGGGATGAGGTCACAGGACCCATGCCTAATTCACAGCATCAGTGAGGCCCCTTTTAGAAGCCGTTGATAAAGCTTAGAAAACAAAAAGAAGCCACGAGAGCCAGAGATAGCTTACCAGCAATTTGTTCATTTGGCAAATAGGGGTTGAGCCGGGCACTGTGCCGAATTCTGAGTGCACAACGGGGAGTAAAATAGCCAAACAGCCTTGGTCAGTCCCTGCTCCCATAAAGGTCATTATTAACGCTCATGTCCCTCAGACGGAGTGACAGGCAGTGCTCCAGGGGCTTTGCAAGTATTAACTTATCTCATCAACATTAACTTATCAACAACCCTTCAAGGGAGGGCTCTGTGATCCCACTTTACAGATAAGGAAACTGAGGCCCAAGGAGTATTGGGCTCTCAGGCAAGTGGCACTGATAGTGGGTATAGAGCCAGGATTTGACCAAGCTGGCTTGACACTAGCGTTGGCCTTAAATGGTCACTTTTCACTGCTTCTACTTCTACTACATTGTGCTTCCTCTTGTGGGGTTTATGTTCTGGTGGGGCAGACAGACGGTTTTTTTTTTTTTTTTTTAAGATTTTATTTATTTATTTGACAGAGAGAAATCACAAGTAGATGGAGAGGCAGGCAGAGAGAGAGAGAGGGAAGCAGGCTCCCTGCTGAGCAGAGAGTCCGATGCGGGACTCGATCCCAGGACCCTGAGATCATGACCTGAGCCGAAGGCAGCTGCTTAACCCACTGAGCCACCCAGCCGCCCCGAGACAGACGGTTTTTAAACAAGCTATAAGCTGGGTGTGGGAACGGCTGAGGAGGAGGCAGGTGGACAGCAAAGAAGGATGGGGGTGGCCTCCAGGGGGGAGACCTCAAAGCCAGATCCTTAGGATGAGTAGAACTGCACTCTGGGGAGAGGGAGGTGTCAGGGAGAAGGGCCCAGGGCCCAGGGAACAGGATGTGGCAAGGCTGGGTGGGGGTGGGGAGGGGAGGTGTGGGAAGGGGTTTGGGGTTTTGCCCTAAAGGTCGTGAGAAGCCACTGGAAAATTATAAGCAGGTGGGTAACAACGTGTTACGGATTGAATTGGGTTCTCCTCCCGAAAGATATGACAGAGTCCTAACCTCCAGTGTCTCAGAATGTGATGCTATTTAGAGAGAAGGTCTTTATAAGGGTAACCCAGTGAACATGAGGTCATAAAATCCAGTCTGACAGATGTTTTTATAAAGGGGGAAATTGGGACACAAGAGAGTCACAGAGGGACGCCATAATGCTGCATCTCCAAGCTGAGAAATACCAGATTGCCAGAAACCACCAGAAGCTCTGGGAGCAGCATGGAACAGGTTCTCCCTCCTGGCCTTCAGAAAATACCAACCATGCTGACTCTTTTGGCTCAGACTTCAAGCCTTCAGAACTGTAAGAAAATCAATTTCTGTTGTTTAAGCTCTGAAATCTTAGGAAAGGCCAAAAGTAAACTGATGAGTCAAAATTTACCACTCCAGATCTCAAGAGCCGTTCTCCTTCCCAGGAAGTAGGAAGTGATTCCTGTACTGAATCAAGCTCACTAACAGACGAATGAAGTAGACCAACGGAATTCTTGGTCATCCCTTACCCAGCCAAGTGGAAGCCCCCATCAGCCACCCAGCTGAGAGCCCCATGTGGTTCAATTGTAAATCCAAATTCTCAAGCATTGCTGCTACCCATAAGTAAGAAGTTACTGGATATATGAAAACCAGAAACAAAGAAGACCAAAAAATATGCAGAATTTCATTCACGTGATGGTGGAAGGTTCCCCCGGGAGTAAGAGAGGGCAATCCCTAGTGCATGAACGCTTTTCAAGAAGCGTCTGTGTCATATTTACTAACCTTCCAGTGGGCAAATCAGGCTGCGAGGCCAACCCGGAATCAAGGGGAGAGAGAGAAGCTTCCACCCTGTGATGAGGGGAGTGGTACGGAATGTGTGGGATTTGGGTTTTTGTTTTGTTTTGCAATCGAACACACTTATGGATTGCTATGGACTGAACTGTAGCCCCCCCCCCCCAAATCCATACATTGAAGCCCTAATTCCCCAGAATTAGGAATTAAAGTGGAGCCTTTATGAGGTCATGAGGGTGGAGTGCCCATAATGGGATAAGGGTCCTTAGAAGGGAGAGTCCAGAGAGCTTGTTTGCTCTCCGACAGTGAGGACAAAGCAAGAAGGTGACTATCTGCACACCAGGAAGAGAGCCCACCACAGCCCCGCCATGTTGGCTCCAGGCTCCAGAACTGTGAGAAAATGTCTGTTGGTTGAGCCACCCCATCTGTGGTATTTTGTCATGGTGGCCTGGAGCCACTAACACACGTACTTGCCTACTTGCATTACCTGTAAACAATTCCGGCTTTTCAGGGGGCCCAGCTGCATAGCTGGGTGAGTTCAAGAAGCCATCAGAGGAGAGTTTAATCTGCGTCTGAGGCATAAAGTGGAGTTTGCCAGGTGGAGGAGAGGAGAGGAAGATTTCCAGGCACAGGGAACAGCATATGCAGAGGGAACAGCATATGCAGAGGCTTGAACGTATGAAAACCTGATGACGATCATTCTTGATCCTGGAGAAAATGAAAAACTTCAGAACCTTCTTTAAGAGATTAATTTTCCACTGCTTTGGGATGTTGTGTCTGAGATACTGGTTGGGTTTCTGTTTGGTGCCCACGACTTTGCTGGCAGAGTTGGAAATGGAAAACCCAAAGAGAATTTAATTTAAAAGGCCATTTAAGAAGGAGAGAGAAAATGGAACCAATTTTCTTTCTGGGTCAGACACTGTTAGTATAAAACATCCTTTTTATCGTTCTGAAACAACAGAATGAAGAATTCACTTCTCAAATCAAGAGCAAACTTCTGCCTCCCAGAGGTTTGGGCTTTGACGGATGGATGGCGCCTTTCTCCAAGACTTCTGGGACTGACTTCAGAAGAAAACCAGCTTGTCACTCATGGAAGTCTTCGGAAGGAGAGCTCTTTCCATTAATTGGGCCCCCAGGACCCTCCTCCTCTAATGAATCAGGCATTAACAATGTCAGTTTACTATTTTCAGTGGTCTTCATTTTCATTTATGAGTATCTTTCAAATCATCCGTGTCTTACCTTTAATCGAGGTGACTGGCATATCTTGATCTCTAGTGAACTTTGAGATGTCAGACATGAAACCAAAAATGTTCATTCTGTGGTAGTGAACCATTTTTATGGTTAATTGACTTTTCCTCAGAGTGGCATATATGCTAATTGAAAAGAAAAAACACTAATCCAGATGTACTTTTTAAATGAAAAGAATAAAAATTAACTTTATTTTCAGAACATTACAGAGCCCTTTTGAGAACTTTGGTGAATCTCTAAGAGTAAGGAAAATAGAAATTGAGAGTCCAATCCCCAAAACATTGGAAATGCTATATTGTTTCAACCAAAGTTGCTCTTTGCTCTCCTGGGAGTGCCTGGTTGGGGGTGAGAGTGGGAGGGGGTGAAGTATTTATGTGAAGACCTGTGCCTATTGGAGGCTGGTGTACAACACACCCAGACCACCACCCCAGTCTCTCTGAATCTCTTTTCACTTAGTGGGAAAAATCTCTCCCTGGTGTTGCCCCTTTGGGTAGACAAGTTGGCTGAATGGGAGCCATCTTGTTGCCAGCTCTGCTCAGGCATTTAGGCTTTAGACTCTGTTTTTTTTTTTTTTTTTTTTTTTTTTTTTTTAAGATTTCATTTATTTATTTGACACAGAGAGAGATTACAAGCAGGCAGAGAGGCAGGCAGAGAGAGAGGGGGAAGCAGGCTCCTTGTTGAGCAGAGAGCTCGATGCAAGGCTCGATCCCAGGACCCTGAGATCATGACCTGAGCTGAAGGGAGAGGCTTTAACCCACTGAGCCACCCAGGTGCCCCTAGGCTCTCTTTTGTAAATACTGACAGATATCACCAGCTACTGCTAGTGGTCCAATGGGGAAGAAATTGCATTTTCTCTCCATTTATACCCCCTCAAAATGGCAGGAGAAGGCGGTAGAAACAGGAGACCTATGACTTCTTTTGGATAGCTTAGGGCTTTTGACTTTTACCAGACAGATTTCCTTTAGCTTCTAAAATTTTTCAGTTATAAAATCTCAGGCTTTTTTTTTTTTTTTTTTTTTTTTGTAGCTAACCTGTACATGTAAAAGGAAAAAGGAAAAGGGAAGGAAAAGTGTTAAAATCCACAACAAATGGCTTCCTTCATGGTCCATTTTAAGGAGCAGTCATGAAGTTTGAGATTTTCCAAATGGACAGATCTGTTCCCACTCTACTTTCAAGGCTTTATTTTATTTTTTAATATTTATTTATTTGACAGAGAGACAGAGCTAGAGAGAGAGGGGGGGGGGGGACAGCAGCAGGCAGAGGGAAAAGCAGGCTCCCTGCTCAGTGTTGGGCTCTGCACCCCACGTGGAGTCTGCTTGAGAATCTCTCTCCCTCCCCCTCTGCCCCTCTACTGCCTCTCTACTAAATAAATTTAAAAAATATTAAGCAAAAAACCCATTTGTGATTCCTGGGGGCTCCATGTCTGCCACGGAACAGTTAGAAAGCCCCTGGACCATATTTCAAAAGACACATCAGGAAATTCTGAACATGTGTTGGGACTCCTACTAATTCTGTGGGATTACAGAAGTTTATAAACTGCATTCCGCATTTTTCCCTTGGTATTCTCACATACTTCTGAAATGTCAGAGGGATGAGATTTCCCTTTATCCCAATATTAAACATGTATGAAAAGCCTGGAGGAGAGGAAGGAAGACGCTCGATCTTGTTTCTTTATAAAATCTCCTGGGACGAAATGACTCTTCACGTAGATTTCCATTATTAATTTGGCAACAGGATACAATTGTATAACAATTATAGCTTTGTATCTGTGGTCTTTAAAAGTTTAGTGATGAAGCCCATCACGTTGATCAGGCACTGAGTCTGTACCAGGCCCAGAATCCAGTACTTTCTGTGGCGTAGTTCATTTGACCCTCATACAGCCTGAGAAGGAGGTACTGTTGTTACTAATGTTTTGTAGAGGAGGGACCCCGGATGAGACCGCGGGGTTCTCTTTAATGACTTGTAACTATTTATGCTGATGATAAAATTCTCCAAGCGACATGAAATTCTGAGAGTCGGTTTGGTAAAAGAATCGGTTTTTATAAACCACTCACTCCATCGAGTTGGACTCCTCTGCCTAGGGTCACCAGCACTGTCTTTAGAACAAGCATCTGTTTCCTTTATATGGGGTCTCAGCCAGATAATGGAGAAAGGTGGTGACCGGAACGTCTTCTTTTGAAGCCATTTGGTGGCAAGCAGATGTCTCAAAGACACCTTGAAGAAAGGAACTTTCTTCTTCTTTTTAAAAAGATTTTACTTATTTATTTGAGAGAGAATGAGAGAGCATGAAGGGGGGAAGGGTCTGAGGGAGAAGCAGACACCCCGCCGGTGGAGTGGCAGGGAGCCCGATGTGGGACTCGATCTCAGGACTCTAGAATCATGACCCGAGCTGAAGGCAGCCGCTTACCCAGCTGAGCCCCAGAAAGAAACTTTCATAAAGGCTTTAAAGTTGGTCCTCATGTTACATATTATGTCCTTCAGTCGGATTTCCCTCCATGATGACCATAATGTCCTGCCTCCTACAGAATGTAGCACTATTTTATTCTCCCCACCTGTGACAGGAAGCTCTATGTCCCCTGAAGACAAAGGGAAATAGAAAAGGTCATAGGGCAGCATTCTTCAAATTGGAGTATCTTATACTGTTCTTAAAAGGGAAGAACATTCTTGGTAACCCCTGGCATTGTCTTGAACTCTTTTTATTTAAGAGTTGAGTTATATATATTGACTTGAGTAATTTATATTTTATTTAAGTGTTGCTTAATGTACTTGAATGTACGCTACATAAGATTAAACTCCTTTTGTGTACTGCCCTGCACAAATAAAAACCCCAAACTAATTTACAAATTAAATTTAACCAAGACTGAAAGAATCCCCAGATAGCCAAATGGGCAGCATTAGACAGGTGCCGTGAGAATAGAATTGCTCTAAGAGGTCTGGGCACAATTCTCCTTGCTGGGCACAGGCGCTCTGAGCTGCTCGGCCCTTTGCTGTGTGGTAATTCAACTCTCCCCCTCCCCCATTTTCACCCTTCCAGTGGCTTCCAAACCTGATCTTGCCTCTGAAGCACCTGGAGGGCTTGTGACAACCCACAGCCCACAACCACAGCCCTATCCCCAGAGATTCTGGGCGGGGTCCCAGAATTTGCAGATCCAAATTTCCAGGTGATGCTGTGCACGTTGGGAACTTCCCCCCCCCCCCCCCAGAGTTCATTTCTGTTCCTTCCTCATTAGTCTGTGATAATAAGAGTGCTGTATTTGGGCAAAGGTTGTGTATTAGTAAACACAAATGCAAAAGCAAGCTCAGAAATCCAGTGTGTACTTGGTTCTAGGGTGGCCATTTGATGGCCTTGGTTGCGACTTGTAGGATGTATATCGCCAAAAGAAACTAAAAAACAGAAGCCCTGAAGATGTGTCCTATATACTTCAGTTATAAAACATTTACCCGTTGGTGGGGGGAATGATATTGTGTAAGTACGAGGCTTTTCAGGTCTAGGTGTGAATATGAAGACCAAGACAAAAGTGCCCAAACGCAAGCAGGGACAGAGAGGACCAGTCTTGTTCCACAACCAAAGGGGAGAAGAGAGAGACCGTGGCTTAGTACGGGGATGCCTTCCTCGTGCCTAGAGTTGCCCTGAATGGAATGAGCTGCACTGGGAAGGTTGGAAACAGCAGTCTTGAAGGCGGTTCAGGGGTCCCCAACAAGAACTCTGTGGATGTTCTGGGAGGGTTTCCTGTTCTAAAAGCCACTTGTCCAAGACCTTTCGAATGCAGAAATTCTACAGCTGGGTCGGGGGGCGGGGGGTCTTCTTAGTTTTCTCTCTTGTTGGTCTCCAAGAATCCTCCCAGCCAAGATGTTTAGCTCTGGCTCAAACGTTCCCACGATGCAGCCTTGCAGGATGAGTCCTCCAACGCGTTACCAGCCCTAGTTCTCCATCCTGGCATCTTCAGTTCTGTCACCATTCCCACCATTGGGCCTGCTTGCCAGGTTTAGGGACAACTTGGCACATTTCCTTCTGATGTCTGTCACTCACTAGCCTTTCTCTCTCTGGCCTGCCTGTCCCTCTCGCTCAGCCGTCGAGAGCAGCCTGCCGATTTACTGCCCCAGGCTCCTGCTCCCCATTCTGAGCCCCTAAAAATCAGCAGCAGATGACTGCTCTCCAGATTGTCTGGCCGTGAACCTGTATTTGCCCAACATCTATTCCTGTCCCGGGGAGGGCGTTCCACCAAACACACAGGGAAATGCTGTCTACATGGCTCTGTGTACGCCTGGTTCATTCTTGTCTCTGGACCCTCTCCGCCCAGCTTACCGTCCCCATCCCAAAGACGCAGAAGCTCACTCAGATACTCACCCCTTCCCCAAGAGGCCACCTGTCTTCAAGTATTCATTAAAGACCTCTTTCTCCCTTAATTGAACGCCTCTATGGTCAGGAGCGGCAGAGTTTCTTAAACCCCCTGCACATTCATCTCTGCTTGAAGAGATTGTGCTTAAGTCACCCGTTGACTTGTTGACTGTCTGTTCCCACAGTCTAAGATGGCAGGGCCTTGTCTGGCTCACGGCTGCCCAGTACCTCTACCACTGCCCGGGGCAGAGAGCCGGCCAGCAAATGTCTGTCGCCTGGACGTTTATGTATCTCTCTCCTTAACTCCACTGTGGGTTGCAGAGGAGGAACTGGGTCTTAAGAGTTATGCCTGCAATTTGAGAATGGTTTCTGGCTGGAGCCCGTGGGCTCTGTACCTGCCGTCATTGGGGCACTGTAATTCGGAGGTGCCTCCGTGGAATTGGGCCCCAAGGGTCTTTGTTTCAATCGGTCTCATTGGATTTGTTTTCACTGGAAATCCTATTGCCTGTTTTTAAAAACATAGTCCCTCGGGCCCTTTTGAAGGCTTGCGACCTCTTGGCGAGGCAGCCATTTCATCCCCATCAGGAAATCTCCTCAAAATGATACTGGGTTTGCACATCAGGAAAATAAAAGTCCTCCCAGAAGATGTTGCCATTGGCTTTGGATATGAGCAGTTAAGCCCACTCAGAAGGTTTTCCGACCACATCGGAGCTACGGGGGCCAGGGCTCAGGGCCAAATCTCACAATGAAGAGTGGTATAAAAAATAAGAGTGGAGACAAACCATAAGTGACTCTTAATCTCACAAAACAAACTGAGGGTTGCTGGGGGGAGGGGCGTTGGGAGAAGGGGGGTGGGGTTATGGACATTGGGGAGGGTATGTGTTATGGTGAGTGCTGTGAAGTGTGTAAACCTGGCGATTCACAGACCTGTACCCCTGGGGATAAAAATATATGTTTATAAAAAATAAAAAAAAAAGAAAAAGAAAAAGAAAAAAAAATAAGAGCGGGAAGGAGACACTCCCCCCCCACCCCCACCCCCTGCCGCCCGTGGAATTCTCTAGTTACAGGCGCAAGGAACAACAGGCCAGTTTGGGGGAGGAGACTTTTGTTTTGAAGGGCTAACTGGGAACCAGGCATGCCAGCTGGGCTGTGAATCCGCCCCCCCCCCCCGCCTCCCCCTCCCCCCCATGTAGGGTCTTGCCCTATATTTTTTGTGTGCTTTCCTCCAGGCTCCACCTTGTGAGCCATCCTTGGAAGACCCCATAATGGCAAGACTACTTTCCCTCATGTTAGCGAGCATGTTCACTCATGCTAGCATGTTCCTAGCATGCTTCTGGTATTTTCCACAGAATTTCATCTGTACTTCCTTCCAGAAGGAAGGACATCGTTTCCCTTCCTTAGGGGGCAGCTCTAGAAGTTCCTTAGCCTCCTTTGATCTCCACAGTCCATTGTCCAAGTCTTCTCAGGCGAGCTTTTACCCATGCCTTTCGCTTTTGCTCCTTCACCGTGGTTTTCTAGAAATAAGGCCTCTTGAGGCCAGCATGAAAGTGACGGGGCTGAAACTTTGCCAAGCCTGTGCCCTATTTGTCTTCCCCTCTCGGGAGCCTCATTCTGGTCTCATGCTTTGGTGTCTCTCTCTTTAGAGGCGTGAACATGTATGCCATGTTGACCGGGACCCTGCCTTTCACGGTGGAGCCTTTTAGCCTGAGGGCTTTGTACCAGAAGATGGTGGACAAGGAAATGAACCCCCTCCCCACCCAGCTCTCCGCAGGTAAGGTGCCCGCTGCTGTGACTCCCGGGTTCCAGGACTTGTGTGCCTATCCGATTTGGTCTGTCCATGAAACCAGTATTTACTTCACAGAAATGGTATCAGGCCTTTTCCTGGGATTAAACTCTGACTCAGGGGTGGTTGAGTTTCCCAAGGCTAAGCCACTCTTTGTCTCACCTTGGTCCTTTTCTTCTCGGTTGTAACTCTGAACCCCCAACTTCCTCCTTCCTCCTTCTGCACAAAACACACTCATCGAAAGGATCTTGGAAAAAATAATTGCAGCCTTGATTGTTTTCAATCTCACCATATTATAAGGTTGTCTTTGAAAAAAGCATTTGTAATCACATTTCTATTGTGCTTTCCTCGGTCAATTCCCTGTAAAGAAATACTGCTTTCGTTCAAGTTTGGTCTGGGATTTGTTTCGCTATTTGAGGTTTGGAGCCTGGTCGAAAGTTTTTAAATATATGTAGTTTCAGTGACTTGATTAGACTGAATCGTCAGGTGTGTTTGGCAAGTACTCTAGAATTTCAGGTGGTTCACGTTTCAGTAAACGGGTCGCCTTGAGATTTGGTTTCAGATCCAGTAAATTAGCACAGCTCGTTCCTTTGTTTGGGTCACGATTCACTTCAAGTTCCTGGCTTCATGTTGGCCCTGGCAATCATTTAATTGGCTCCTTAGAATAAACAATAAACTCAGCTTCACTGAGATAAGGCATGTGACCAACCAACAGTAAAAAAAGTAATTATTTCAACTTACAATACATGGTTTAAAATATAGAATTTTTATTTTATCACTGTTAGGTATTTTTTCTCTTGAGTTTGTAAGGCATCCATGAAGCTGACCTTGAATTTATGCTTGCCAAATGGAATTCAAGCTGAAATGTGTTCTTGTATTTAACGACCTAATTTGGTCTGTACTTTCCCCTTGGCTAGGGAGGGTAGAATCTCTTTGTACCCTTATGTCTAGAAAAGGCAGACAGAGCTCACTTTGGATCCCGTGGAGACCCTAAGGACCTAGAGAAAGGCTTCTCGTTATTTTAGTCATGATAGGCCGGGCTGTGCTGCAGTAACAAATAGCCCCCAAATCTCAGTGGCTTCAGACGACAAAGACTTCTTTCTCCTTCATGCCACAGATCTGCGGAGAACTGAGTCCAGAGTTGGAGGATTCCACCCCTCCTAGTCAGTTGGGGTCCCAGCCTGCTGGAGCAGCTACCATTTCAAACATACCAGGTCCATGTGGAGGAAAAGAGAAGTCTAGATCATATCTCGTTTAGCAATTAAGTCTCCCACCAATGTGCTTTGTAAAATGTGTATCACCTGGCTTCACCCTACTAAAAGGGATGGGGAAATACAACCCAAGTGTGTGTCTAGGAGGCAGAAAATGGGTAACATCTGTTGAACAGCGTGAGTGTGAGCCATGGGTTGAGGGAAGAGGAGCAGATGGTTTGGCCCATGGTCCCTGGGATGGGCTGTGCCGCAGGACAAGGGCAAGTAGCTCAGCAGTCCAAGAAGTCAGTCTCCTGACTTTAGAACTGACATTGTTTTGGGGTGCCTGGTTGGTGCCATCTGTTAAGCATCCAACTCTTGGTTTCAGCTCAGGTCATGATCTCAGGGTCCTGGAATCGAGCCCCATGTTGGGGTCCCCGCTCAGCACAGAGTCTGTTTGAGATCCTCTCTCTCTCTGCCCCTCCCTCTCGTGCTCTCACTCTCTCAAATCAATATCTCAACCTTTAAAAGGCAAAGAACCAACACCGTTTTAACCCCAGTAATTTTACCCAGACTTAGCAGGCTGGGCTCTGAGTGTTTTCTGATTGTGGAAATTAAATTTACCTTAAATAAGTAAAAGCTCCACCCTGAAGGTGTTTAAAAAATAGTTCAGAAGAAATTCCAAAGAAGATATATTAGAAATGTTCTGAGCAATTTTAGCATCATTGGGGTTGGCTCCTGCTCTGAGCAGACAGCTTTGACTTTGGCCTTAAGCTCTGTGTGTGCTTTTTAAAGATCTTCACATTCCTAAGGGACTTTGTTGTCTTGACTTGTCAAGCGTGAACAAGCAAGAATTGCATTTCTTTCTTCCTCTTCTTCTTTTTTTTAAAAAAGATTTCATTTATTTAAGGGCATCTGGGTGACTTAGTCGGTTAAGCGTCTGCCTTTGGCTCAAGGTCCTGGGATCGAGCCCTGTGTTGGACTTCCTGCTGGGTGGGGAGTCTGCTTCCTTTTTTTTTTCTTTTTTTCTTTCTTAAAGATTTTTTATTTATTTATTTGACAGAGAGAGAGAGATCACAAGTAGGCAGAGAGGCAGGCAGAGAGAAAGAGTGGGAAACAGGGTCCCTGCTGAGCAGAGAGCTCGATGTGGGGCTTGATCCCAAGACCCTGGGATCATGACCTGAGCCAAAGGCAGAGACTTAACCCACTGAGCCACCCAGGCGCCCCGGGAGTCTGCTTTTCTGCCTCTCTCTCTCTCTCACTCTCTCTCTCTGTGAGAGGGTCAGGGGGAGAAGGACAAGCAGACTCCTTGCTGAGTGTGGAGCCCCACACAGTGCTCAGTCTCAGGACCCCAAGGTCATGACCCGGACCTAAACCAAGAGTCAGTTGCTCAACCGACAGAGCCAACCAGGCTCCCCCAAAATTGCATTTCTATATTTGATTTTCCAGTTAAGAAATCCAGACTCCTTCCCTAACCTTTTTTTTTTTTTTTTTTTTTTTAACTATTGGGATATATAATCCTCAACAAGGGCACATGCCAGCTATCAAGCGTGGTGTTTGCTCAGGGAATCTAGGCTGCTGACTTGGGTTGTCCAAATGTATGTCTCTGGAAGGCAGCCCATAGATCCGCCCGCCTGCTCACGGATGGGACTTGACCCCAGCCACTGGGGCCCTGAGCTCCGCGCTGGCCCTCTTATCTTGTTTACACAGTGAAGGATCCCAGTTTTGGAGATGAGCCCCTGGCCTCCTGACAACCCCCCCATTTCTCCAGCCCTTTCCCTTTTATACCCTGCCGGGTTTACCCCTTCTTCCCAACCAGCCTGGCCCACCTTCCTGTATGATACCGTGTGGTACCATCTCGTTTATATCCAGAAATACTCACTGTCCAGCAACAAGAGTAGCTGAATGGCCATATGTAAGTGCTTTTCACATTATCCCTTTGTTCTCATCATAATCCTGCAAGGTAAGTACTCTTAGTCCCAGTGTATCAGTGAGGAACCTGAGTCTCAATGAACTTATGTAGCTTCTCTGTTTTTGATTTTATGTCTGCTCAACTCCCAAACCTGGGTTTTCCTCCTCGACTGGGCTGCCTCTCTCCCTTTATTTTACTGGGTATAAGATGCTTCCCTTCCCCCCAGATTTGGGGGAATTATTTATTATTGCTTTTATATTCTGAGTAATGTCAGAACTGGGATGTCCAGATGTAAATATGCCAGTTTCATTAAGTCTCTCACCAACACCCTTATTTACTTAATTTTTTAAGGATTTTATTTATTGATTTGAGAGAGAGAGAGCGAGAGAGAGCGTGTGTGCACAATCAGGAGGAGGGGCTGGGGAAGAGGGAGAAGCAGACCCCCAGCTGAGCAGCAGACGCTCAACCGACTGAGCCCACCCAGGTGCCCAGGTTCCCCTCACCAATGCATCTTTAATTTAATGACTCTGTCACTTATATCTGCAATGATCTCTATCCATCGACTGTATTGTAGTACTCTTTTTTAGATTAAGTTGGGAGCATTTTTGCTGAGTTGGAAGAAAAAAGACAGTGTTACTGCTTTTGTGAGTTCAAGCCTGCTTTCGAAGAATTGCCCCTCATCTCCACCACGTAGCTTGGAAACTGAAGCTTCTGGGACCTTTCCAGTTCTTGCTTCCAGACAGTCTCTCTCGGCTTGTTGGCACTTGGCGCATCACAGCGTCGGGAATGCCTTTCATGGCTTACATATTT
Organism: Mustela lutreola; assembly: GCF_030435805.1. Classification (NCBI taxonomy): domain Eukaryota; kingdom Metazoa; phylum Chordata; class Mammalia; order Carnivora; family Mustelidae; genus Mustela; species Mustela lutreola. Next base: position 212,702,002 of record NC_081291.1, read on the forward strand.
TTCAGACAGCTTGTCTTTACATCTCTACATTTCAGTGATGGTGCTTCCACATTCCAGACAGTCATTTCCGAGCAGGAGAATTTTGTACCACGAAGTCAGGAAAGTGAAGCCGAAGGGGAGGTGTTCCCAGTTGCAAGGGAGATCTCTGAGAACCCAGCGCCAACGGAGATCTCTGAGAAGGTCCAAAGGTCATATAACTTGTTGCTTTTTCCTTGGAGGTGGTAGGGAGGGAACTTTGAGTGGGGATAGGACTCCACTCGTGTCTGATGGGCTCCCCTTCTACAGAAGGTCCCATGGCTGTGTCTGTGGCCTCTAGCCCTTTCCCTAGGTACGGTGTCAAGGTGCTCACACACATTGGTCCAGACTATGGAAAGCAGACGCCTCCCGGAGGAAAGTAGGTTTTGCACCAGAGAAGTGTGTGTTGCATGTGATATGGGGCTCAGAGAGAGAGCTTTCTGTGTGGGTCATCCCTACCCTGGGGCCTGAATGGAGACCCCAGTGACTAGCTTAGAAGAGTGGAGAGCCATGAGAGGCTGTGCCCGCCATGGCTTTCCAGGACAGTGGAGAATTTTAATCCCTCTTGCTCATGAAACATTGGGATTTTTAAGATCATTAAGACAAACTTTGGAGAACTCTCCTGATATTTTCAAAGTCCTTTTTGGATAGGAAGGCAATGTCGGTGATGTCCAAAGAAATAAAATTCATCCGTAGAGATCAGAACTCAAATTACTTGTGCTCATCAGCAATTTGCGAAGATGGCGAGCGCGTGGTTCTGAAAATAGAACAGAAACACACATCCAGTCTGTTCTTAGCATTTCTGGTTAATCATACTCTGAAAAAGCCTGGTGGTAGCCTTGCTGTACAGGTCCTTTGAGGGTAAGCTACAGAGATGTCTCAGAAACGTTGTGAACTCGCAGCCTCCACATTTCAATTGAGGAAGCCCACATCTCTTTTGTTTGACCCACAGACAGCCCTGATCAGGTATCCAGATGACTCTTGCAACGTTGGGGAGTGGAGAGAACGGAGCTAGAGGTTCTGGAAAGAGGAACTTTTTTTTTTTTTTTTTTTTTTTTTTTTTTAAAGAGATCTTGCTTTTCATACCACTGAAGAATATTTTAGGAAAGTTTTATTTGGAGACCCCACTATAAAACTCAGAGTATTAAATGTTCCTCATGTGCGAGCTGGTGTCTGCACTTATTTTTACCCACGCCGTTCTTAATGAGAAACGACCTTCTGGTGACCACACCAACTGGATGAGAGCCCACTGGGGGGTTACCGGTGGCATGACCAAGTAAAAGTTGTTTCTTTCTTTTTTTTTTTTTTTTTTTAATATTTTGTTTATTTATTTGTCAGAGAGAGCAGGAGAATGGACAGAAGCAGGGGAGTGGCAGGCAGCGGGAGAAGCCAATTAGGACTGTGTTCTGGAGTCTATTACTTGGTATACGGGAAATTGAATATTATAGACAAAGCTATGTAAAAGGGTATTTTTTTGTAGTGCCAAGATGATATGACCATGCTCCATAAAAGAAGGAGCATAGAATGAAAAGAAAATAGTAGCCCCACAACTCAAGCAAGACAGACCATCTTCATTTGGAAGTAATCCCTGGCATTTTACCCATATGTGGTCATGTGTATTCTGCTAGCAGTCCGGGAGCCTGTGACCTTCCTGTGAATTATACGCATGTTCTCCAACGTCATGCCATTGTCCCACATTGTTAGAATCTTCAAGGTTGCAAATACCTACTTAGAGATGAACCAGCTTCCTATCCTTAGGGCCTGGGTGGACAGCAGGTGCTCTGTTAAAAGCTCATCTAATGAAAAGAGACCCAGGGCTTTTGAAAATCATTTTCGCCTGGGATGGAAAGGAAAGGGGGCTGGGAGGATCGGATAGTTTGTCAGTTGCTTCTCGTACTCTTTTATTACATACCGCGCGCAGCGTAGCTGATGTGACCACAGCCAACTTTGGCCGGCTGCAAAATAAGGAAATAAGGACAGCCTTGAATGGCGTACATCTTGCCCAAGCAGCCCCTTCATTTTGAGGGAAAGCACAAAAGGAAGGGGCCCATCAAGTAGACATGGGTTTACTGGAACTTTGCACACAAACGAGGTGTTTAAAACTTGGGGGACTGTTAGAGAGTGTTCTTACACTTTCCCTCAACCTGGCTCTCGGATCGGGTTGGCTGTGTGGGGTCTGGCTGGTCTGGGCACTGTGTTGTCCGTTCAGAGTCTGGGGACTAAGTGGGCAGCCAAGTAAAATGCCTTTAAAAGAAAGGACCAGGGGCACCTGGGGGGCTCAGCTGATCAAACGTCTGACTCTTGATTTCAGCTCAGGCGTGATCTTGGGCTTGTGAGATGGAGCCCTGCGTCTAGCTCCATGCTGGGCGTGGAGCCTGCTTAGGATTCTCTACCCCCTTTTCCTTCTGCCTCTCCCGTACCCTAAAAAAAAAAAAGACCGGAAAGCAAGCAGGACCTCTCTTGGTGTATTGAGACTGTGTGTTACATGGTGAGGGGGCAAGTTAGAGGGTATAATTTAGAGTGCCTTTACCCCCTGGTTCTTTTCTGAGTACTTACTCAAAAACCCACCTTGAGGACAACCATTTTCTCTTTACTTGCTTTTATCCCTTCAAGCCTGGAAATAGAACAGCTCTTGGGCTTATCTTTAGAGACGGGCTGCGAGATTGGAACACAGGCTGTCCTGGGACGTGCAGGACACGGGGAGACCCGAACTGGTTCTTGCTTCACCGTGTACTCTTCGACAGATATCTTAAGCTCTTGGGACTTGAGGCACCCGGAGATCCAGGGACTAGACCAGTGCCGGCCGTGACTCAGGAGAGGGGGTGGACCACCTGCCTTGAGTCTTGGGGGCATCTGTGTTCGGCCTGTAACATGGGTATGTTTGCCCAATGTCTTCCCAGGCGCCATCAACTTCCTGCGCTCTCTCCTGGAACCAGATCCTGTGAAGAGACCCAATATCCAGCAAGCACTGGCGAACCGCTGGCTTAATGAGAATTACACGGGCAAAGTGCCGTGTAACGTCACCTATCCCAACAGGTAACCAAATACACACAGAGTGGACCCCTTCTCAGGCCGGATGGGGCTGCCTTAGGAGCCCTGAATCCTTCTAGACAGGAAGCGGTAGGTGATTTAAGGAAAAGCTGTGATGCCCACCCCCCCCCCTCCGTGCCCGCATACCCTCAGCACACGAGAGGAAGTGTAGATGGGGCCATTCCATGTGGTTGTGCCGTGCGTGCCCGGCTTGCGACACCCAGCAGGGGTGGGTGGAGGCTGGAATCCACACCACAGTCCCCTTGTCAGACTTGCCCAGGCGACTTGCATCTTCAGAGTGGCCCCTCCTTCTAATTCACATAAAGGGACCATTAGGACTAGCTGTGGCCTGAGTGAGTGTGTGTGTGTTTGAGTGCATCTGTGAGGGTATCTGGTTGTGTTTGAGTGTGTGTGAGATCCATTCCCGAGCCCTCCTGCCAGGCTCAGATAGAATGCAGTGGGACAGTCCCTCTTCCCATTCAGACTGCCCCTTGGGCCCTTCTGCTGCTGCCTCTTTGCTCCGATGTTGAGTTCCTGCCTAGAATGTTGGGGGCAGGAAGAAAAGGCAGTAGAAGGAGACAGTTGCTTCAGGCCATGTTTCCCTGTGGACTTCCTGTGAGGGCTTCCCCTTCACAGCTGCCAAGAGGAGAATGCTTCAGGCGAGGCTTGCAGGCGGGGATCCACAGCGTGGAGACCCTGAGGGACACCTCCACACACGTCTCCACTGTTGCTGTGCTGACTACAGATTTGAAAACTAGTACAAGAAAACATTGCCTTGTGCTTTCTGCCTACTCACTGGACATATTGTTAACTTCCCCAAGTAAAGGCACAAGGCCCCTCACCTTGGTTTGTTGACAGCAAACATGAAGACCACATGGGTCAAATACCTTCCAGGCCTGAGACCCACGCTCTAGGGCCTGGGCCTGGTCACTCTGGTCTGAAGCCCAGATGCTAATGAAGGGGTACAGATATTTTCAAAATGTTCAGAAAATTCTAGAAACATCCATCAAGCTGTAAGAAAGCTGTCACACTGAGTTCTCCAAATTGGATGGGCAAGCAGGGCTCTGTCTTGGGGAGAAAGTTCCTAAAGAATTTAAGAGGCCACGGTAGAGTCTGCCTCTCGTGCTACTGAGCCAAATTTACCCTCCCTGTGGCTGTAGATGAGGTGGTTTCACTCCATAGCGATCTAGAATTCTAGCAGTGGACTCTTGAGATGTAATTTAAGCAAAGTCTAGGTTACTTAGGTTACCAAGGGAATCTGGAAATAGATTGCTGGTTTCCAACACTAGCTCCACTTGGCCGGTATCTGAAACAGACACCAGAAATATTACCTCAACGTGAGATGCAAAACAAAGCCGAGGAGCCATGCCTCATTACCTGTGCTTGTGAAAGACGGCAGCACACAGGTGTGCTTTTCCTTAGAGGAGGGGGTGCTGGTGGCAGCCACATGAGTCATTAAGCTAATGTAATCACTGCCTAAATGAGCGTAATCAATCCACTCAGCATGGCAGCTGTTCAAAGGAAGCAGCGCTAGTATTCCAATACCCCACCTCCAGTCTCCCCCACCTCCCATCGTCATTGACAAAAAATCATACCATGGCGTCTCATACTATAGTTTCCCACGGGTGGTAGTCAGTATTTGTAAATTCAAACTTAAATGCAAGGATCCTCCACTGGTTTTTGCCAGGCGAGCAATTTTTTGCTTTTGGACTTGGGTCAGAAACTTAAAGGCTGCCCATGAACTAGTTGGCCTGTGAAAATGGTTAAGATCATGTATATTAAAAAAAAAAAACCACTTGCTATTTTCTGTTTATACACGGCCCACTGCTCATTTTGTACCAGAGGCAAAAATCATGTTCCGTTTAAAAGTTTTAGATTTAAAGAAATTTAAAGAGATTTAAAGAAACTCTTGCAGGAGGTTGGTTTTTTAGTCTTGACTTTGATAAGGCAAACAACAACAACAAAACCAGAAAGAAAAAAGAAAGAAAAATTAAAAAGAAACAGTGCTTTTGATAGTTATTTTTCTGGTTTGACCAGAGCACAGATAATCGGGGTCAGAGCGTGTGATCAGGGAAAGGAATACAGACTATATCATAAAGTATATTTTATAGCTTCCTAACAAGCCTAGCCTCAGATGTCATTATTTTAGATGTCGTTAAAATGTTTTACTTTTGGGAAAGAGCGAAAATATGGGGCTTATGTTTTATATCACTCTTCCGTAAAGCCTTCTGTTAAGTCATTTTGGCTTCCAAGTTGATCTCCAAAAGGCAAGAGGAAAGTATCTTTAAAAGTCAACTTTTTATAATAAATATTCATGCCAGTCAGTCAAGAGTTTGCTGTGCAGGGAGCCAGCCTCCCTGTGCTAGGAGCAGATATTTTTAGGCAGGTGACCTTGGCTGCCTTCCTCCATCGCCCTGCTCCAGCCTGGACAGTCTCCCACCGTCCACTTAGCTCTGGGGGTGGGTGGGAGGGGAAGGAAGTCATTGGCTAATGTTCTGGAATGTTTTACTAGGGTCTATATCGTTCAAACACGGGGAGATAGTAAACAATTAAATAACTGATATTGCAGACTTCCAAATATACATGTTGCTTACTGAAAATGTTTAATACTCCCAGTGAACGGAGTGGACAGTGTCTTCTGGCAGAGCTCTCCTGTTTCTGAAGACAGGAGATATGAAGGGCAGGGATGGGGTGCCTGACCCTGCTTACTGCCCCCTTCTCACCTCCATCCCCCAACCTCACCCTGGAGGCACCCCTCTTCCAGATCGCTCTCCCTTCCCCGGCTTGCTCTGGGTAGAGGGCGGGGTATGGGACGTGCTGCCGAGGATGGCGCGGTGGTTGATTGGCCAGGGGCGGCTCATGTACCCGTGATCTGATTGGCCAGGGGTGAGGCCATGTGGGCCATGCTCTGATTGGCCAAGAACTAGGTACAGGGCCGTGGTCTGATTGGCCAGGGGCAGGGCCACGCCCACACGGGCATTGCTGGGTAGTTTCCCAAATGGAGCCTTCTGCTTTAGTAAGTGCTTTGTCAAAGTTCATTTGCATTCTTTTTAAACAAACGTTATTATTATTGCTTTTTTACCACTAGTCATTCCTACCCCCCTCCCATCCATTATCGAGAATTTGATTTTGTGGCCAACAAGGAGGGGAGGGCAGATTTTGTGGTTCCTTGGGTGCATTCTCTGAACGGCACTTACGTGTCTAGCGAGGGAGTGTGCGGCCATGGGCGACACCATGCGGGGTGGAAGGTGGGCCGCGGACCCAGGTCTGCTCTTGCCCCCCTTTTCAGCTGGCCTGTAAATCCCGCAAACCAGTTTCCTCTTCTGTATCATTATGGGCTTGTCCTGTGTGGTTTCTCGGGGTGTTATGGTCTGAGGTCCCATAAAAAGTGCCCTGGGACCCTTGGCGGAGGGTCGGTGGGCTACAGAGCTCTCCGGCCGGTTGTGCTTGCCTTCTGCTCAGACTGCCCTATTTATAGCTCTCTTATGGGATTTAGAGTGTTCTAGTTGATGATGTACCCCTGCTGCCCTCACACACGTGCTACACGCCCCAGCCTGCTTGCTTGTTCTCCGCAGCCCTTCCTCGTGTCTGAGAGCTGCTGAGTGTAGAGGTTTAGCATCCAGACTCCGAGCCAGACTCTACCTGAGGGTGCGCTCCTTCTTACCTGTGGGAGCCCGGGGCAGTGCACTTCACAGCTGCGGGCCTCAGTTTGTCCCGTCTGTACCATGGGGATCATCATAGTACCCACTCATAAGATTTTCATGAAGACTAAATGAACGAATGTCGTCTGTTTCCTACTGGAATGTTGACTCCACAAGACAGGGACTTGTTGAAGGAATAAATAAGGGAATGAGTGGATAAGTAGATCAATGAATAACAAGCATTCAGTTCTAACCAAGGAGTTTATCTTAATAATACTCCTGCGAAGAAGCTCTAATCTGTCCTCCCGGAGCACTCTCCTTTACACCTGAGCCCCCAGTTCCCTCTGTAAATGCAGGGTCTCACACTGTTCCTTTAAACGCAGTATGGTTTGGCTCGTGAATGTGCTCCTTTCCGAGCCCAGCTTTCCCCCAACTCAAGTGTGGGCTCTATACCTGTGTCCAATAAACACATTTTTAGAAAAGACTACCAGATTGTAAGAAATTCGAAGCTCATTGGGGGAAATTTGAGTATAGGCTAGATATTAGAGAATACTAAGGATTATTACAAATTATTAAATTGTTGGGTATACGGATGACATTGTGATTCTGCAGGAGGTGTCCTTGGATCTTAAAGGAGCACACTGGGGTGTGTAAGAATGAAACATCATGATGTCTGTGACTTAAAATGCTTGAGCACTAAATAAACAAGTAAATAAATGAAGAAAATAGGGCAAAGTGTTAACACTGGTGTATTCCTGGTATTGGGTACACAAAAGTGATTTATACTCTTCTTACTAGCTTTCTGTCTGTGTGACATTGTTCATAATAAAAAGGTCAAGTGAATGAATGGACAGGTGGATGGATGGACACGATTGTCCATTGGGGCCCTGGTTGGTGGGGGGCAGTGGGTGCTCTGTGCCGCCATGTTTGTGAGCATCGCTAAGGGGGCCCTGGAGCTTCTCAGTGGAGGTGGAGAGGTGACCGGTGCTCTCTTTGCTGGGCAGGATTTCCCTGGAGGACCTGAGCCCGAGCGTGGTGCTTCACATGACGGAGAAGCTGGGTTACAAGAACAGCGACGTGATCAACACTGTGCTCTCCAACCGCGCCTGCCACATCCTCGCCATCTACTTCCTTTTAAACAAGAAACTCGAGCGCTATCTGTCAGGGGTGAGTGGGGGCCCTCATGGCCATTTTCTCTGCTCTCCATGGAAAAAGGAGCTCTTACACCTGGAGTGTTTCTCCGTTGCTGACACCTGATCTGAGCTGTTAATTTGAACTAATGGGAGGCTGGGTTTCTGAATGTGGGATAAAGTAGTAGCAAAACCTGCTTCTCAGGTGGCTGGTGCTTTTTATCTGAGGTGTTTTTCAAACATCCTCCCACAGAGTTAACCCCCCCCCTCCCCGGGGCGGCAGCGGTAGACATTCAAGCCACTTTCCCCTTCAGTTTCTCTGTTGCCTTCTCTATCTGCCTCTGAGTATCTTGGGTTCCCGTGTTAAAGGCATCGGGGACTTCTGTGGTCCTACCAGTTGGGGAGCAGTGTCTCTCAGGCATTCATTTCTAAAGCATGGCTTATGAGGAGGCCATTATTTATTTGTACTTCTCTGGAAAGTAAAAAGGAAGCCCTCACCCCGTGAGAATCGCCCTTCATGGCAGTGCTATTTAAAGTCATGTGATAGGCAACCCAGTGTTCCACAAAATTCCGCTAAACAATAGGCTTTGAAACCTTTTGTGAGGTTTCTGTATTAGGGCTAAAGACCATAATCTGCCTAGAACTGGGGAGATGATATTCCCTGCCATGGCAGAAAGGACCACGCGATGATGCCCAGAAGACAAGATGGTCAGAGCTATCTCTTCAGCAAACAGATTGGGGAGATGTCTAGAAAACGTTGCTGGATCGACGAAGAAGCTCATTGGGAGGTTTGTCAGACAGTTGGCCGAGACTGCAGTTGTTTCTAAGCTGACTCAGCTTGAGGAATTTGCTAGACTTGGCTCCAGCGGGAAATTATCCACAGAAGTACTTCTTGGGTGAACCACCAAAGGAGAGACGTACACAAGGAGAAGCATTCTCAACAGTGAAAGGCTTTTAAAAATAAGAAGTGTTTTATGGAGGGGAAGAAAACATGCTTTGTGTAAGCAGTGATCGGATGACGCTTCTGATGGGGACAAATACTCAGCTTTGAGACTGGGTGTTAGAGATGGTGTCACCGTTGTGGGAAAGCTACTGTGGGAGAGGAGTGGAGGCCAGAAAGACAGGACCCTTGACTCAGTATTTTTTTTTTCATTAAAATATTTATTTGGGAGAGAGTGAGAGCGCACGTGTGAGTGCATGTGCAAGTGCTGGGGTCGGAGGCAGAGGGAGAGAGTCTTAAGCAGAGTTCATGCTGAGCCCAGAGCCCGCGGCAGGGCTTGACCTCACCATCCTGAGATCAGGCCCTGAGCCGAACCTACGAGTGGAACACTTAACTGGCTGCACCACCCAGGTGCTCTGACACAGTATATTTTTTGTATCATTTTATTATGTGATAAGGAGTAAGAAAATCTCCTGTACCCTGCCCAGTTCTCTGCTCTCCCATGATGATGAACCGAAGAGATATCGGACTTGAAGATCCTTCCCATTTCCTTTTTATAAGAAGTCCACATGCCCCCTGTTTCTTATCTTATCCTTTTAAATTCCTATTTGATATATATTTTATCATGTATGTGATCTGTTAGTACATTGGTACTAATAAATATGCATATATTATAGGTGCCTTTGTATACCTTTTTCACTCATATGAGTTCAAGGTCACACCGTCTGGGGACCACTGTGGTAGAAGATAGTAGTTGAGAATTTAAATAGCTGTTGGGTGCCTGGGTGGGTTCTGTTGGTTGGGCGAGTGCCTTCGGCTCAGGTCATGATCCCGGACTGCTGGGATCGAGTCCCACATGGGGCTCCTAGCTCCACAGGGAGTCTACTTCTCTCTCTGATCTTCTCCCGTCTCATGCTCTCTCTCTCTCTCAAATAAATAAGATCTTGAAAAAGAATTTAAATAGCTGTCAAGTAAAAGGAAGAAAAGAGGATCAACACACTGATTTTTTTTTCAAATGATGACTGTTGTTCAAAAATTAGTTTTTAGAAAGTGTCTCCCTGAAGCTGACTATCAAAGTCACAGTTCTATATTTAAAGGCTGAAATTGCTACTTTCCTAAACAAGCTAGCAGATTCAAACATTATTTTGGCAGAACTTGTTTGGATGCCGATCGATAAGATGGAGGGACTTTGGGGTTTTTTTGTTTTGTTGTTGTTTTTTAAAAAGATTTTATTTATTTATTTGACAGAGATCACAAGTAGGCAGAGAGGCAGGCAGAAAGAGAGGGAGAAGCAGGCTCCCTGCTGAGCAGAGCCTGATGCAGGGCTCTATCCCGGGACCCTGAGATCATGACCTGAGCCAAAGGCAAAGGCCCTACCCACTGAGCCACCCAGGCACCCCTGTTTTGTTGTTTTTTAAAGATTTTGTTTTTAAGTAATCTCTATACCCAACCCTGGGCTCGAACTCACAATCCCAAGATCGAGAGTCGCACACTACTGACTGAGCCGGCGAGGCACCCCAAGGGACTTTATTTTTTAATTTGTTTTTAAAAGATTCATTTACTTAATGTTTAGACAGAGAGATTGAGTGAGCGTACACCATGAGAAGGGGTGGGGCAGAGGGAGAAGGAGAGAGAAAATCCCAAGCGGACTCCACAATGAGTGCAGAGCCCAACACAGGGCTCGATCTCACAACCCTGAGATCATGACCTGAGCCTGGCACTCAACCCCCTGAGCCACCCAGGTACCCCAGGTCTTTAGTTTTTAAAATATTTTCTTTCTGCTGCCTGCCTCCGTATGTACAGATACAAATTTCGGTGACTCACACTCTTCCTAAACAATCACTGAAGCTCTTCGGCTGTGTCTTCATTTGTCTTTGTTTCTTGCCATCTGCTTGGTTCTGCTCCTCCGCTCTGCCCAGCGTCGGGGTGGCACGCAAGTGTTGCAAAGCTGAGCCCTGCTCTGTCTCCTGAGAATGTTCTATGGAAACTCAGCGAATGTGCTTCTCGCTGGAGAAGGTTTTTATTGTATGATGTCTGTTTGGTGCTTGTTCCTTCAATCATAGCACCTACCTGGTCTGAGAACCAGTGTCTAGGCAAGGGGCTGCTTTTAACCAGAGTGAATTAATCCCCACAGACAGCTACAGCTGGTCCGCTCCACAATTTCCACGCATGGCTGATTTAATTGCACGGGATGCACTGTCTCAGCTATTAATCTCATCAACCGATTACTAACAAGCCTTGTATAATTTAAAAACTGAAACCAGTGAACTCAAAAGTAAAATACATACCTTGATTATTACTTAATTATTGGTCGTTTCTCCCTTTCTCTCTTGGTTCTCATCTCTTCTTCATAGAACTAAGAAGTGTGGACTTTGTGTCGGAGCCTGTGAGGCCATTCCGTGAATATTTGTTGGTTAGTAAACCAATTAGTCATGTAATTTACCCATCTCCAGGCAGGATTGGACCTCCATCATGCACCTAGATTGTTTTAGATATAGTTGGCCATCGTCTTTAACCCATATTATGAATTGCTGTGAATCACGGGGGGAGGGGCAGACGAGGCTCACTGTTTTTTAATAAAGCCAATAAACAAGGTCCCTGTCCTATTTCATGGTTCTATAACGTAAGTTATTCTTTCTAGCTCACATACTTGGTTTCTGCTTTTACATCTTAGAGCAGCCTTCATCACGCAGATGAAAAATCTGAGACCAGCCCAGAGTGGAGATGTGCCCAGAGTCAGCAGGAGAGGCTGCCTGACTCTGGGTCCGGGGCTCCCCCCTCGCCGCATCCCGCCTGCCTGCTGTCCTCAGATGAGGCTTTGCATCGCAATGAACTGGCTTGCCAGCCGCTTTCAACACTTGTTCCGCCAAGTGCTGGCTGAAAAATTAATGACTGCTTAATGGACATTTCTGTTTCCTGTGGGTTAAACCATGCTTTCCCCCGCTCTTCTTGTCTGATAGAAATCTGACATCCAGGACAGCGTTTGCTACAAGACGCAGCTCTACCAGATAGAAAAGTGCAGGCCGGCCAAGGAGCCCTACGAGGTGAGTGACCCCCCAAAGCAAAACCCAGGATCGCTTAGGAAGAGTGGATTTCCATTTGGAGAGCAGAATGGAAAGGAAACCAAGGATGGTGGGACGTAGAAGCAGCAAAAGACAAATGCTTCCTGGCTCAACTGAGCCCGGAAAAATGGTTTCCAGTCAAGCCACCATCTCTGTCGTCAGACTGTGGTTCTCAGCTGTGGCCACATGTTAGAATCACTGGGGAGCATTTAAACATCTGGGTGTGTGGACTGCCCCCTCTGACCCCCCACTGAAGCTCATGGGGGCAGGAATCAGGGGACGGTGGGGTGGGGGTTCCGTATTTTTTAAAGCTCCCTGGCTGACTCCATTGAGTGGCCAAGGTCGGAAACCACTGTCAGGGCTTCAGAAGGCAAAAATAGATGCTCAAAAAAGTATGTGAGTGTAACGCCTGGCATCGAAAGGAGATAGTAAATGAGGGACAGAAAAAGTTTTGGATGAAACCAAGTTTTTTCAGGCACCTGCTCCTGGCAACTTATTGCTACCCAGAACATATCTAAGAGAAAACACTGAGATTCTTTGATTTCAGAGAAAAACTAGAAAACTACTCTCGTATGGCAAGTTGTACCAGTTTTGGACCCAATATATGTGCTTGTGAAGAGACTGTGCCTGGAAAGCCAGATCCGGGGTCCCGGGGCCCAAGCTGAGGTCACCCCCACCCACCCGTCCCGGACTCCTCACTTGATGCTTTGTCCCACGTGGCTCCTCTGCCTTCTCACTGATTTTCCTGGGAATCTGCTTGCTTTTCCCCCAGGAGCCTCTGCCATATGCCCCCGGAATGTTTTCAGTTAAGGAGAGATCGGTATGGAAGCCTTCCTCCTGCCGGCGGGCCTGCCCCCTTCCTCTTCCCCTTTTCGAACTCCGTTTTCCATCCTCGTGATTGCACAAGCTGGGCCCGTCACCTCGGAAGGAAGTTCTGGGTTGTTCTTGAGTGAGGGTGGGTGGTGACTGAACATCATTCCGGGCTCCTTGTCTGCGACAGAGAGCACCTGGGGCATGGCCCACGCCAGTCTGGTGACACGGGTGACACAGAGCCGAGCTGCCAGGCACCGCTATGACAGGAGCCCAAGGAAGGCCACCCCGAGCGTCAAGGCAGGGCAGAATGGCAGGGCTGTCCCGTCTAGGCAGAACCTGCGGGGGGGTGGGGGGGTGAGATTGAGGGCGGTGGGGATGGGGAGGCACCCGTGGCTGAGGAACTGGCAAGGGTGACAGGGGGGGCCTGGGGGCGTGTAGGAGACGCTGCCGGGAATGGCGCGGAGGAGACCGCGGGAGAGGCCGAGTGTAAAATGGTCCGTGGGGTCAGCTGAGCTGTTTGTTAGACTCTGGCGGGGTCAGCAGACCAGCCCACGGAAGTGGCAGAGGCAGAAAGAGAGTTCACGGGCTCCAGAAGGGGAGGGAGGAAAGTGAAGACCGTGAGGGCAGACCACTGTGCTGGTCACGTGGGCAGTGAGGAGGAGCGGCCGTGCGGGCTGGGGGGCTGGGAGGAGTGAGGGGGGGGGTTGGGAGGAGCTCCAGGGATGGCTGGGGTGGGAGGGCTTAGCCTTGACCCTGGGCTTCCTACTTCCTCTGAGACAGGCTGCAGTGCCAGCATGATAAGGGGCACAGGTCAGCTTTTGGGGTGGGGGTGGGGGTTCCGGGGCTGAGCCCCCAGCCCGAGCACGGCTTTCAGGGTGAGGGCAGGAGGGCGCAGGTGGTGTAGGGGGCAGACTCCCCTGAGCTCCAGACCCCTCTGGCCGGTTGTTTACTAACCCTCCTCCTGCATGAGCAAAGGTGTCCCCAGTCCAGTGTGCCTGGAACCACCCCACCCCTGTGTCCCTCTGCAGGTGACTGCCCACACTCGGTGTAGGTCAGAAACACAGGAGGTGCTTTTCCTGGCCCCTCTGCCAGCTTGACACCTAAACTTCTCCAACCCCATCCACCCCCTCCGTCTCGACCCTCCCACCGGCCGTCCAGACAGCACCGCCTCTGGCCTGGATGTTGGCCACAGCCCTCGCTGGTCACCCCTTTCCCATGAACGCCTACCTCTCGCTTCTCGGCATGCTGCCAGAGCCAACCATCCATTCTCAGATGGGATCACTTCCCTGTTCCAAGCCTTCGAAGCCTTCCTTCACCTGGAAGGCAAAGTCGGTGATATGGCCGCCGCATCTAACTTGTCCCCCAGATCCTCACACGCAGCCCTGGTTCCTGCTGTGGGCTCAGACCCACGGGACCTTCAGACTTCTGTGCTCTCCTGGCTCCCAGCGCTATGCACTCCCTATTTCCCTCTTCCAGAATGTTCTCCTCGCCTCTCTTTGCTGATTGATCTCTTCTGTCTTCAGATTCCAACCCCCGCCATTCTGTGGTCTTTGCCATTGGGTCCCCTCTCTCTACAGGCTGTCACACCCCATTCCGCGTCCTGGAACTTGTCCCATTTGCACGTTCCGCTGCTCAGGGAGTGTTTGACTCATGCTTATCTCCCACTCTGGACTGTGAATTCATTAAGAGCAGGGAGTGTCCCTTTTGCTGCTCAAGCCCTAAGGCAGGGAGGGACATCCAGTCACTTGCTCTGAGGGTTGTTACCTCTACGGGGGTGCAGAGGATTCAGAATTCACCATGAGGCTCCCTTGCCTCTTGGTCTGCATTTGACTCTTGAGGGACTCCAGTAACAACATACCCAGTGCCCCATGTGTGAGCCCTAAGTGGCCTCCGAGTCACCTTGCTGGTGCCTGTGTCCTTGGTCGCCCTTGAACCTGACCCCTGCAATTGTTTGTTTGAAAGCATCTGTGATGGGAAAAGGGCCTTTTTTTTTTTTTTTCCACCCAGATTATTTTCTCGGATGATTATCTCATTTGGCCTGAAAACACATGGCGAGTGTTTTAAACACTTGTTGAAACATTTAATGGTTAGGGTTTCAATAGGAACACTAATGGAAAAAGAGCATTTCAATTTTCTATGAGCCATTTGTTTTCTCCAAACAGCAGCCATACTTGTACTAATTAAATTACAGGCCGTTCCGAGATTGTCTCACCCGCCTCTATTGGAGCCCAGAGCGTGGAATGAGACCAGTTAGCGCGTTCAGAGGAGCTGAAGGGGCCCAGGGTTTCTAGATAAAACCCCTTCGGAGCCTTCGTGCGCCTCCTCGCAGTCGCCATCCGCTGGTCCAGGAAAAGCCGCGGGGAGAGGGATGGGTTTCAGGTCATGCCCTAGCTGGCACCGGGTGGCTCGGGGGTGGCTCGGGGCCATGTCCGTGTCCTGGGAGCGTGCGTGGCCTCTTTGTTCTTCTCGGCTCCGATTCTGTTTCTCCTAGGAGACAAAGGAGCAGAATTAAGCAGGAATAATTTCCCCCGTGGGATTACAGGGCTGCTCGTGGACGACTTCCCCACCTTTCTCCTCCTCCTATTCCTTTAAAAGGTGGCAAATATGTCTGTAAAAGTGGGACATCTGTCTCACCTTAGAACGCCTTGAGCATGTGCCCCAGGGACTCCTCTTCCTAAAAAAAAAAAAAAAAAAAGAAAAGAAAAGCTGCCCTCAAGGACCAAGGGCTGCGGAGGTCAAGGAGAGGCAGCCATGGTACTTAAACTGGCTTCTTAAAGCCGCAGAGAACCAGAGGCCTTGTATGTTAAAATCGCTCATGTGCAGATCAAAGTCAGCTCGGGCTGGAGGGCTCCTCTGTGGCGCAGAGCCATGGGGCAGCCTGGGAGGGACGCTGTGCCGGGGGTCGCAGAAGGACCGGACCCGCGTGCGGGGGGCTGCTGTCACAGAGCATCACACAGGGTGCTCAACAGCAAGGATTCGCTGTCTCTCAGCTCTGGAGGCCAGAAGTCCGAGCTGAAGGTTGGTTTCTTTTGAGGGCTGTGAGGGGAGAACCTGGCCCGTGCCTTCTCGCTACGGGGGGTTACCAGGATCTTCTGGGTTCCTTGGCTTAGAGCACGACTGAAATCTGTGTCTTCACCTGCTCTTCTCTGTGTGTGCGTCTCTGGGTCCAGTTTCTCTCATTTAATGAGAATCCCAGTCCCATCGCAGTGGGGCTAGATGACCTCCGTAAAGGTGACCCCCCAACGGGCCCCCTCCTCAAAAGCGAAGGAGAATGTGCTTTCATACTCCTGTCCCCCAAGCATCAAAGGGGACATGATTGGCCTGTCCTGACCCTGTCTTCCAAGAAGGTCTCATTCTGAGGTCCTGGGGGGTGAGGACTCCAGAGTATGAACTTAGGGGGAATGCAATTCAACCCATCACAGGGGCAGTACGTTTAAAGGGAAAATACTAAAACTTTCCCTTGGTGTCTTATTTCAAATCTATGCAACTTGTAAAAATAAAGTGTGGAATCAGATCAGACACTCCGTGCTGTTGGAAATCGGAGTGGTGGTTACCTTTGTGGACTGGGAGAGGACACGGGTGGGGGTACAGTTGGGTTCTGTATCCTGGTCTGGGTGCTTGTTCCGTGCGTGTTTTTACTCTTGGAGAAAATGCATTGGTTGAACCACTCCCTTGCCGTTAGAGCACTCCTCTGTTACATGTTTTAGACTTTAATTAAAAACTTGGCTAGAAAACCTACTCAGTGCATGACCTAGAGCATCTGCTACCTACTTTCGTGGCGATTTAAGAGTTTGGCTTCTTGTCTCTAAACATGGAAATGAATAATTCTTAGCCAGAGCTGCAAGTGGTCGGGGATAGAGTTTAGGGGATAAATAGCAGGTACAGTTTCTAAATTGTTGACAATGTTGCTGTTCACAGGCCTCCCTGGACACCTGGACCAGAGACCTTGAATTTCATGCTGTGCAGGTAAGAACTTGGGGGTTATGATGAATTCGTCTAAGTTCTCCAAGGAGAACCAACAGGGAGAGTGTGTGTGTGTGTGTGTGAGAGAGAGAGAGATGCTTGGATACCAAGAGAAAAATGGATGTTTCAGCTCAGTCCCAAGGCCTTCTGGAAGCAGAATTCCTTTTTTCTCAGGATGCATCAGTCTTTTTCCTCTACTGCCTTCAACTGATTGCACGAGGCCCACCCACATTGTGGAGGGTCCTCTGCTTTACTCAAAGCCTACTGATTTAATCGCATCTGAAAAGTAACCTTTACAACAACATCCGGACTGCTGTTTGACCAAACACTGGGTGCCGTGGCCTAGCCAAGCTGACACTTGAAATTAACCATGACATATGACCCTGAAGGTTGAGGGGTCTCTCTGCTCGGGGCTGTCTGGACTCCGCATCCCTTCCCCTCATCCCAGTCTGGAATTAAAATGCAGAATCCAGTTGTGAGTGGGGTTATCAGAATCCCCTCAGATTAGACTGGTGCTTTCTAGGTTTAGTTGACCATTTTTTATTGTCTTGCTGTAACTCTATACTTGGCGATGCATTTATGTATCTACCTGCATGAGAAGTGGGCTGTGTGATAGTCCAGAGCTTCCACGGGCCAATTTATGAACCAAGCCCTCTTTTTCTCAACTCTGCTGTGTTTGTCCTGTGGCAAAATCAGATCTCTGTGGCTTTCCCAAAGCAACCAGCAAGTAACACCTGGGCCCCTGGGCCATCCCAACGGAAGGTCACCCTATTACTCCCATAGGAGCAGAGCTGAGGAGGAAAGGGGAGGAGTCCTGCTCTTTGAAAGGCCAGAGGCTGGAGTCAGAGGGACAAGTCTCAAGGGACCAGTGCTGAGGCTCAGATCTCAGAGGCTGAGGACCTCCTTTTTCCTCTTCCTACTTGCTGTCAGGCCTGCAGACCGCTCCTTCCAGAAGCCCGGTGCACCATCACTCACTAGCTGCTTTCTCTCTTCTCTGAAACAGTCCCGACACTAGAAGAGTCTTGGGCAGACCCTCCTTTATCATGCCACATTTTCAAAGTGTCCAGTTTTATAAACGTCCGCTCTCTTGGGCAGTGGGTAGAAAGTGGTTTAAAGAAAACCAGGAGGATTGTACGGGGCGTGCTTCTGGGTCCTCTTGGGGTTCCCCCTCTCTGATCTGCCTTGGGGAGTTCGGTTGCAGTGGGGGGTGTGGGTGTGGGTGTGGGGAGCAAGTGAGAATCAGAAGAAAACCAAAGAGGCCGCGCAGGCAGCAGCATCGCTGGGAGCGGAGCGCAGGAGCGGGTGTGGGCATGTCGAAGGGGGAACATAATGAGTCCCTCTGAAGATCTGTTTCTGTTACATAAAGCATTTTCGCATCCTGTTCCCTAGATCTCTTGTGGAGAAAATAGGGCATGCAAATGAAAAGGTATAATTGGATGATCGGTTGCATTTGGTTACCTGCACTTGGAGGGTGCTAAGATTGGCTGGTGACATGCAAACAAACGCATCCCTCGTGTGGGCTGTTGACCATCCACACCGATCGATTGGGCAGTTTATCCCTGGCAGGGATCTGCCGGACTCTGAATTCTTGGTATCCCCCAGGAAACAGGTCACCATGAAATCCCCATTCTTCTGGGCTGGAGAAGGGTGTCCTGGGGCCTTTGGGAGAAACACCAGGGTGAAGGATCCTGGAATTAGGTTCAATAGGGTGGCCCGAGCAGGTGTTCTTATTCCATTTCCCCCCTCTTTTGACCCCTCTCCATAGCAGCTTTCTGTTTGGTGCCAAATATCCCTTTGTCAGTTACCAGAGAGATTTCTAGAGCCAACCTTGGGTTCTCTCTGCAGAAAATTCATGTCTAGTACACCTCTCCATGCTAATGAACTCTAGTTAAGTGGTGTTGCTGGGGCCCAGAAACTTTGCATCTTGGCTTTTCCGCTTTTGAGAAGCCAAAGAGAGCTGGGGAGGAGCTAAAATGAAGCCAGGAAACCAGGCAGCCCTCTAAAGAGTTTAAGGTCCCAGAGCAGCCCAAAGGGGACTGTACTCATTGTTGTAGACCAGTCCTGAAAAGCAGGGAACGCCAATCTTGTCTTTACTTCTAAACACTGTTTTACAGTGTTTCATAGAAGTGCATTTGATTGCCTTTTTGCTGCTCAGAGTGTCAACAGTGGACCTGGTGACTTTCCTCATAAAAACAGAAGTAGAAAGAACAGCGTGAGAGGAGGAAATTTTGCCAGACTTTTTAGGACAAGCCTCTCATGTGCCCTTTGATGTTTGGGGCCCGGGGGCGTGTGAAAGCTTGCTCCCCTTTGCATTAGAGAAGGGGATGTTGGTGTTTCACTGAAACAGGGAGAGTGAAGCCGTAAAGAACCGTGGCCTTGACCGAGATGGGCTGGAGCAGGCGGCCCCCTCTCTCCACTCAGTGACATTCTGCATTGGGACCCGGAGCACAAGCCTTCTCTGTGCCATCCCCAATGCCGACCTGGAGCCTGGGGACCACAGCTCAGTCCTTGTCCCTCGCCAGCCCCTGTGCCCCGCTCTTTCTCTCTCCTGGCCCTGCCCCAGGCTTCCAGAGGGCCCGCAGTGGCAACGGGAGAGGACGACCACTCTCTGGGCTCCGCCTCTCCTTTCTTCCCACCTCGGCCGTACACTGGTGACAGCCAGGTGGCCTTCACGGAGACCCCCAGGCTCAGCATGGCGCCCCCACTTTCAATTCCTTCCCTGCCATTTTCAGAGTGGGCGTAATGAACCCCACTCTGGAGAGGCTTTGAAAATCCTCATCAGAAAGAGCCTTCCAAGGCTTCCTTACAAGCTTTTCAGCAACACCCATGAAAAATGGATGAGTTCTCTTGAATCGCAAATGCTCTCAACACTGAAGGCAAAAATGCAAAACTGTCTCTTTTTTTCCCCCCCTCCCTGGTGGTGAGGTCAGGGACTCTGTTAAATGGTAAACATCAGACACTCTTCAGGGCCAGAGAAGGACCTCCAGAGCCATATCACTCCCTTCTCAGAAGCTTGAACTCGATTTTAATTCAGTTCGGTTTTCACTGGCTTTTTTAAAATAAACATTTCAATAACTGTTAAACCTTCTCTGTGTGTCTGGCTTTATGCCAGAGGCTGTGGGGTGGAAGATACGTAAAATAGGAAACTTCACTCCCGTCAGAGGGATCCTGGTAGAGTTCAGGAAAGGCAAGACTTCGAGCAAAAATAGCTAAATAGTGCCGGTGTCAAGTGCGCACGCGAGGGCGTGTGTGACCAAGGGTGGGCACGGGTCAGAAGCGCCCAGGGCGGCTCGGGGCTCCCGCCTCCTTGGCTTGACTGAACAAACACGAGTAGACATGGGCATGGAAGTGGTTGTGTCTCCTCTGCGGGCTGAATCTGAGGGCCCCGCTTTAGATAAGTCAACAGATTTCCAGAAGTCCTCATGGGCTATGCCTTAGTTTCTCCAGCGTGTTCTGGAACCACGGACCTCCTCAGGGTGACTTTGCCCTTGCTGGAACACCTCTAAACAGCGCCGTGCAGGGAGCTGGTGGTGAGGGAAGCTGGCTGTGTGGCAGGGAAGGGAGCTTCCCCGGAGCGTCTGCGGGGCCCTGGCTCTTGCGACGTTCATGGTGCAGTTGAGAGCAGAGTTTGGGGAGTCTGGGCTGTCTCAGATCTCCTCGGAGATCTGTGTGTGTCTGAGGCCATGTGTTTACTTCTGACTCGAAGGATGAAAAGCCCAAAGAACAAGAAAAAAGAGGAGATTTTCTTCATCGGCCGTTTTCCAAGAAGCCGGACAAGAACGCGCCCGCGCACAAACAGCCCTCGGCCTCTCTCATCACGCAGATTCAGAACACGAAAGCGCTGCTGAAGGACCGCAAGGCCCCCAAGGCCGGCTTCCCCGACAAAGGTGGGTCAGCTCGGGCTGCGGGCTGGACCCGTTGGGTTTCAAGATGTGTGGTCGCTGCGTACTCCTCATGGGTGGCTGTGTGGGTCCCTGGACGCACGCGATTCCTGTGCCCATGGGAAGGCAGGGAGCACACCAAGGGAACCTGAGAACCGTCAAGGTCCAGACCGCGGTATTGGCTGCCTATGAAGGCAGGCTTTGAGACAGCGGGGTGGTGGGGGTGGTGGTGGCGCTGTATTGTGGGAGCAGAGACGGGGTACATGGTATCGTGGTTGGGAGCAGAGATCAGGGAACAAAATATTCCAGCAGCAGAGACTGGGATGCAGGAGTAGATGGGGGTGCCCAGTGTTGTGGAACAAGGGACAGGTGTTCAGTATTATAGGAACAGAGATCGGGGTGCAGGGCATGGTGGTGAGAGAGCGTGCACAGGAGAGAGAGCCCGGTAGAGGCACTGAAGCCTGGTTGATAGAGTCTGGGCTCTGGGCTGCGGGTGGGGAGCTCAGACCCCTGCTCTGTTGGCTTCTTGTGAGCTAAGATCCTGATCCTCAGAGGATCCGAATTCGTTCCCTCGGGTAACTGATAAATACAAGGCTCCCTCCTCCGGGACAGCATGGAGAAGTGTGGAAAGCGAGCAGGGGGGCAGGAAGGTGTTGGAAAGGTTCAGAGTGCCGAGCAGTGGGACTGTTCCCCTAGGAGAGACCTGGTTCACAGACGGGGAGGAAAGTTCCACTGGATTCAGTTTCATTCTTGAGCTGGCAGAAGGCAGGGGCTCCCTCTGGGCGGAGCTCTGTTTGTCCCCCCTCTGGGCGGAGCTCTGTTTGTCCCCCCTTAGTGCTTCTGCTCTCTGGCTTGGTCACCAGCAGCGAAGTTGGGCCCTTGATGGCGCTATCTTGTGCTTGTCCCCAAGAAAGTCTAGGTCAGTGCTGACACTTTGGAAAACTTTGTCACCCTCGAGGTGGATTCTGTGCCTGGCTGTTTCCTCGGCAGGTCATCATTGGTTTCTTTGCATTTTTCTTCCTTCGCCCTGAGGCGTCCGAGAGCCTGGCAGGTCGCAGTCATTAGCACTGAGCACCGGCTGTGTGGCCAGACCCTGTTTCAGGCTCTTAGCTCACCCCAGTGAGCTTATTCTCACCCTCTTCTCTAGAGCAGAGGAACCAGGCACGGGGAACCGTGCAAAGTCAGAGAGCTGGTGAGCAGCAGAGTCCAGATTTCTCATTGGGCCGCCTGGCTCTAGAACTTTCTCTCCTGATCCATGCAGCCGTCTGCCTCCTGATGAGGATGGATGAGGAGGAGCCAGCCAGAGCACTCACAGGGTGGGGGGCTGGGGAGCAGGCCCTTGCTGGGGGGCTGGGGGTGGGTAATGCGGTGTGCGGGTGACTTCCAGGTGACTCTGGGCTGGGGATGAGCAGGGCGTGCGTGGGAGGCTTCCTCACAGGCTCTGCACCTCCGGGGAAGTAGAGGACGCAGGACTGGGCAGAGGAGGGGGACCACGGGCCACCAATTAGGAGCCTACGGCCATCGCAGGGAGGGGATGCTCGCATGCTGGCTGGTGCACTGCGCACGTCAGCTGTTGGTGAGAATTTGCTTGTCTCCACCGGCGGACCCCAGGAACCTGTGGTGGCCTGAGCAGGAGATTTATTCTGGGACCTGCGATTTATTTATGTGAGGCGAAGAGGATGCCCGGGGGCCTCGGCTGCTCGTGACTCACTGCTTGATCCTGCGGCTGAGGCTCGACGGGGGCCCGTAAAGCCTGGTGGCAGAGAAGGGACGCTGAGGCCGGCCTTGCTCCGCAGGAACTTGGCCTGATTGCCCTGCGCTTCAAATTTGGGGGGGTTCCCTTTCTTTTCTGGCCCGGTTTACAAACCTGGATTCCAGGCTGGGCCTGCTTGAGGTGGAAACTGTGAAGACTAGCTTGTGGCCTTCGGTGTGTAGATGAGGAGTGTGTCACCCCTGTCAGAACAGGGTGAGGCTCCGGTCCGACTGGGCATCGTGAGGAAGGAAATTTGGACACTTGCTACCACACGGGTGAGCCTCGAGAAGGTTCTGCTCAGTGAGACAAGCTGGTCCCAGAAGGCAGCAGAGATCCCACTTACATGAGGTGCCTGGTGTCATCAGAGTCACAGACGGAAAGCAGGCTGGTGGGTGCCAGGGGCCGGGAACGGGAGTTCCTGTTGAGTCGGGGAGAGTTCTAGATTTCTGCCACTAAGAGTTTTATTTCACAACAACACGGGATATACTTAACCCTACTGAACTATGATTAGGATGAGAAATTTATGTCATTTTTTTTTTAAACACAATTAAAAAAAAAAAACACCCAAAAAACAAAGTCACGAGGGAAACACTCCTTCCAGGGTCAGTTGTCTGAGGACCAAGTTCATGGGTCCGCAGCAAGCCAGGCCGGGTGCGTGTCATTCTGGCTGTGGGGCGGTCGTTCCACTGAGCCACGGACTTTTTTTATTCAAAGACTCATTGGCAGGGTCCGGAGTTCAGCAACCGAAAGGAGAGCAGATGTTAAGGTGGTGCCGTGGGCAGATCAGGATGCGGGAGGCCGCCTGTCCCCGGCCTGCTGTCCCCTCTGTCCTAGGAAGAGCATCTGGTTCCCTGTGGGGAGCGCCGGACGCCGGAGCCCTTTGCTTCTCCGTTCCTTCTGGTCTCCCTGAGAGGGGTCTGGCTCGGTCAGGAGGCCACAGCAGGCCGGGGAGGGCCGTCCGCACAGTGGATACAACTCTCCTCACGATGTCTTTTTGTTTTTCTCCTTTGTCCTTTGCTTTCTTGGGTGCAGATTCCTTCGGCTGCCGCAATATTTTCCGCAAAACCTCAGACTCCAATTGTGTGGCTTCTTCTTCCATGGAGTTCATCCCCGTCCCCCCTCCCAGGACCCCCAGGATTGTCAAGAGACCAGAGCCCCCTCAGCAGGGCCCTGGGGTCCCTGGCCTGCCCCCCAAGGAAGACCCCCTGGTGCTGGATATGGTACGCTCCTTCGAGTCCGTGGATCGCGAGGACCACACGGAGCCACTGTCCCCGTCTCATCACTATAGGATTCTCGGCTCGCCTGGGGGCTTGGGCCGCGGGAGTCCCGGGGAGCGGACACTCTCCCCGGCCCTGCTGCCCGGAAGCCTGTCCCCCCTGCACACTCCTTTGCATCCCACTCTGGTCTCCTTTGCTCACGAAGAAAAGAACAGCCCCCCGAAGGAAGAGGGCGTGTGTTCCCCATCTCCAGCTCCCAGCAGTGGCCCCACGCAGCCCCTGGGGAGCCCAAACTGCGTGAAAAGCCGGGGCAGGTTCCCCATGATGGGCATCGGACAGATGTTGCGGAAACGCCAGCAAAGCTTGCAGCCCTCCGCAGACCGGCCCCTGGAGGCCAGCATGCCCCCGCTGCAGCCCATGGCCCCCGTGAGCCTCTCCTTCGACGTGCCCGACGGGGTCAAGGGCCAGTGCTGACCTGGGCCGGGGTGGGATTCTGGGTGATCGTGAGGAAAGCAAAGGAACAGAGCTCCGCACGCGCATCAGGGTGTAACGACTGGAAGGCCGCATGGGAGCCTCCTTCAGGGTCTCTGCTCTCCCCCTGCCATGCCGTCTCCCAACTGTGAATGGCTGACACCCACAGACCCAAAGCCTGCACAGCCCGGCCTTGCACAGGGACCCCAGAGATGCCGGAATTCACTTGGAGGTCTGGCTAGAGGTGCAGTCTCTGTGTCCTGCTTCTGCCCGCTCGCCCACCAGCCCTCTGCCCGCCTCCCCCTGCCGGGCCACTGTGGCCATCAGCCTCTGGGCTACCCCTGTCCCAGCCTGTTATGGGCTCTATGCTCATGCTGTACTCCGGGGGCGCCTCTCAGGACTGTGACTTCTCAGCAGGGAGCCTGTCACGTGGGGACTGGCAGTGTCCCAGAGCGTTTCCCCTTCCTCTAGGAGAGGTGACTCCCCGCAGGGCCCGGGGAGCTGCTGACTCAACGGCCAGGCCTCGGACACCTCCGAGGAAAGTGGGCCGCAGCCTCGGCCAGCGGTGCCGCCCTCTCTGCGTGGGAAGGGGCAGGCCAAGATGGAGCCGGACAGTGGCACCCCAATGAAAGGCGAAGGCCAAAGCGGACACACATTTGCCATTTTTTTTGGTTGAAACTTGCTAAGTGTCGACTTACCTTTTCCAAAGATGATTTTTCCTTAGGGGATGTCAAATCAGAGTAATAGGATTTAAAAAAACTTGGGTGGGGAGATGAGAAGCAAGCCTACCAAAGTCATGTTTTCACGAGATGATACACGTGGAGGGCCTGGGCGCCCTCCCACGTGAGGCTTTCAGTGGCTGGTGGCCTTCCCCGTGATGGCCCACAGGAGGGCACGATCGCCGTGGGCCCTGTGTTCTTCCCACCTTACCAACACAGCCTAACCTTCTGGAAGGCATGGGACCTAGTTACAGCTGGGTGTTGAGAAAGAAGACGTTAAGGTTCAATGTGGATGCGTTTGGAAAGCACCATTCATTACCTCTGCTTAGTGCCGTTTTGGGGCTGCCAAGAGACCAAGAGGGGTTTCAGCCGGACGGGTTCTTTCTAAGCTGTGAGCCGCCTCCCGCGGCGGGAATCGTGGTCAGAAAAGCAGTTCCATGTGTTCTCTGAGGAGAGCAGCATTCCTCGAATGCGCTTTGAGTCTGCGTCCCATGTTCATACCTTTTGCCAAGGCTTGAACCAAAGATCCGTCTCCGGTTCCTTGTCTGTGCCATCCCTGCATGGCTTTGTGGATCTCCGTGTTGTCTGACCATGTCTCGCAGGAGCCTGCTGGGGCCACCTCCACGTGGAGCCTGGGCCCTGGGGCTTGATGGGGAGGGGAGGCCACTCCGTCATGAGCAAATTTGGGGAAAAAAAAAGAAGAAGAAGAACCAGCACGGGGCAGATCATGGTTAGCTCAGGAGACAGGTCACACCGTGGCTTGGGGTCTTCAGCTCTTGACTCGTACAGGCATGAGCAGAACCCACAGGTCACCCCAAAACTAGTCCGCTCAGCCCTCTGAGTCTGAAATAGGCCGTGGGCCTGGAGAAATACGAAGCCCACCTTCATTCCCACTGGCAGCCAGCCCAGGCCGGGGAGCTGGGGGGTGCTTCTTCGTCTTTTCTCATTTAGCCATTGTGACCTCCTTCTGCTCTGCACGATTCTGACCGAGGCAGGAAAGGTATTTGGCTGGCCCTGGAAGCCACTGGGATAGGCCCAGTCTCGGCTGATCTTGACAAGACCCTGGAGCCGCCGCCTCCCCCCTCGATGGGATCCTCCCGGCTCTAGGGCTTGCTATGAAGGAGTCGGGTTCCTGGGTGTTGGTGTTATCCCTCTCTGTGGCTCCAGACCGGGTTCCAGAACTTTCCATTGAAAATGGAACTTTTTAAGCAGAGAGAAGAAAAGCATCTGAAAAAGACCCCTCTCCGTTGGATGTGAAGTGTCTGGTTTCTGATCAGTGAAGGAACCGTTTTTGCAAGTGTCCCGCTCTGCAGGTTTGTAGGCCCTGTCCCTGTGCCTTGTGGACTTCTTGCCCCCTGTGTCTCATTCTTGTATTGTACTTGCCTTTAGAACATAGTGTTTTTCTGTATCGCTCTTAGCTCATTGGGACCTGTGTTCTGTTCCTCAATCCAGGAGCAGCCACGGATGGTCATGCAGCTAACTGACCATGTCACCATTGGTAGCTTGAACTGTGAACTCAGGTTTATTCCAGAATCCAGTGAGAGGTGAGGGGGGAGTGAGAAACGGGGGGAGCCAGCTGTATTTTTTGTATGTGAGCACCTGACAAATCTATGAAACCGAGTGAAAGAAGAAATGTTAAATTCTTTATTATTTTATTATATTTATATGGGAAACTTGACTGTCCCTTTGGTTAAGTACAGAGTGTGTTGTCTCTGCCACCCATGACTGTCTCTCATTAGTCTGTGCCCATGACCTCAGTCAGCCTGTAGTTAACCAATGGAAATGACTGACCTATTGCCACGTGAAGTCCAGGAGGAAAAAGTCAAGTGTAATTGTACGATTTGGTCATAAGTAAGGAACGTATTTATGTCACCATTATTAAATATATGTACTTTTATAATGACTGTGAAATACACTTTTTCCCTCACTTGGACTGCTTCATTTCTTTGCATTTGGTCAATCTTAACACAATGAGTACACTGCAACAGTCAGGCTGTTTTCTATGTCTGTGACCCCACCTCGGACTTCATACAGGTGGGAACCCAGCTGTAGGGCATCTGGGGACATCTTCCATTCCTGTATCACTGCTTCATTTCCCTCGTAGCAGGTCTATGGTCCACAGAATTCTTTTTTTTTTTTTTTTTTTAAGATTTTATTTATTTATTTGACAGAGAGAGATCACAAGTAGGCAGAGAGGCAGGAAGAGAGAGAGGGGGAAGCAGGCTCCCCGCTGAGCAGAGAGCCCATTGTGGGGCTGGATCCCAGGACCCTGAGATCATGACCTGAGCCGAAGGCAGAGGCTTAACCCACCGAGCCACCCAGGTGCCCTGATCCACAGAATTCTTATCTGACCAAGGGACAGCTGACGGTGGTTCAAGAAAAATCAACATTTTCCCTCTTTTTCAGCAGGCTCAGGACCTCCCTTGGAGATTCTGAAAATGGCACCTGAAGAATGACATCTGTGAATAGTACCTCCAGCTTTTGTCCTTGCTTTAGGGTTGGGGGAAGAAGGGTGATGAGGGGGAATGGGAGGGTTGAATTGTCCTAGTTCTGACTTCACTCATCACTGTCTGCTAAAAGCTTTTCATATATATACATATATATCACCTCGCTTAAAGCCTTGTGCCCCCTGCACAGTGTAGCTCAGAGGATGGTATAGTGGGAGTGCACCTTTTGCCATGCGAGGTTTCCTGAAGTGTGGTGGGCCCAGGGAGCCCCAATGAGTATCAGGTTTTGGCGATGCTCTTTCCACCCAGGGATCAGAAACATTTCAGAACAGAAAGGAACCTGAAATGATGTGCTTCAACCCCAAGCTTTCTGCAGAAGAGAAAACTCGGGCCCTGAATGGTTTAAGGACTCCCCAATGTCCCTAAGTGAGCTGGTGCCAGAGCAAGTCTGGGAGGCAGGGCTCTCCCCTCCAAGAACACGCAGAAGTCAGAGTGTGGCTGTTGTGGACAAAGTGGGGAATCCCCCGTGAACAAGCTGCCATTACAACAGGTGTCTTTAAGTTCCTCCCATAGACCGGTCTTTGCAATTTCAGGTCAGTATCAGAATCATAAGATTCTGATTTCTTAAGATTCTGCGCATCACGCTCTTTTCACCATCCAACCACCAGAGAAAGACTTTTTGTTTCAACAGATCTTCCAAGTGAGCAGCGACCCCTGGGACTCTTAGTTATCTGTGTTAGCTTTTAAAATGCTATTGGATTTTACTAGATTAAATCAATATAAAACATCTTCTCAATAGCCATGTCACAAAATGAAATGAATTCAGAAAGAGTGCAAGACTGATATTTGGGGGGGGGGGGGGTCTGGAAGCCTCTCGGTTATTGTTTTATTTGTAGGACCCCCTGTGAGCTCCAGGCACAGTGAGAATAATTCAGAGCAGTACTGGGAGCCGGTTCAATTTAATGTCATCACTTCTCAATGAAAGGAGCGTATTTCCTGAGTAGTAAATGAATGTATTATTTGTGGCAGCTTTTTCGTCAAGGGAGCTTTTCAGACATCTGGTTCCAGAGACGAATGGGGTATATACTTGTTTTCTGCGGTCCTGTTTCCGTGACACACAGTTATCCGTGAGATCTGATGGCTGTGGCACTGATGGACTGGGGTGGGGGAAGGGTGGGGAGTCTCCTTCCTACAGAAAGTAGTCTCCTTCCGTGGGTCTGTCTCCGTCTGAGCTGGTGTGTGGGTAAGGAGACGTTTGGGGCAACCTGCTCTGGCGGGTTGGAGTAAACCCAGGGGTCAGTCAGAGCTTAGCAATATTAAACCGAGCAATGGAGTAAACCCAGGGGTCAGCCAGAGCTTAGCGGTATAAGACCAAGCAATGGCACTTGGCAGAGAAGACAATGCCAGGACATGGCATGGTTCTCAGGTGGACGAAAGAAATGGGTCCGACTTCAGGTCCTGAGCTAGTTACGCAACATAGTCCCTGCTCAGAACATGACCCATTAGCTATTTTGAAAGAAAGGTCTCTGGCTGGCATTAGAAACCCTCAGGAATAACAAAAAGGATTCTGTATCGGCCTCATTACTGGAGCCAGCTGAAGAGGGCAGGAAGCGAGCCCATGTCACAAACAAGGCTTCTCGCCCAAAGCTGGGCGGTGAATTCATGGCAGGTCTGAGAGGAGAATGCCTTCCGTGACCCCTTCGTCAGGGTTCACTTCTCTGGTGACCCAATGTGTTAGATAGATGAGGCTTTGCTCTGCTAACAAACCCCAAATCTCTCTGACTTGCCCAATAAAGGTTATTTCTCACACAGATTTGTAGGCAGTTTGGCTGACGCCAGGGCAGCCATCTTCCCTGTGGTGACTCAGGGATTCAGGCTGCTTCTGGCCCATTGGCTCCATCCACCCAACATGGTTCTGTGGCTGCTGTGGCAGAGAGAGCATGAAGTGGTGGGCCTTCCTCTGCCCTTGCCTGTTCTCTGAGGGCTGCAACTAGTGCCGTGGCCCTCCTGTGAGCCAGAGGCTGAGAGATGTGGGGGTGCATATGAATATTTGGGGTACAGTCACTGTTTCTGTCACAGGGAAGGTAAAGATGCCTGCCCCGCAAACTAGACCAGCCATTCCCTTTCCATTACCCAATTATGGCACCTCTTAGTATGTATGGGCTATTTGTTCCAAACAAAGGAATAAGCATTGTTAATTATTAATGTTTCATTTAATTTAAGAGGGGGTGTTGTGGGTTGAATTATTATTCTCCCCCAAATTCATATATTAAAGCCTTCACTCCCAGGACTTCAGTATGTGGTTGTCTTTGGAGATTGAACCTTTAAAGAGGTGAGTGAAAATAAGACCACCATTAGGGTGAGACCTAGTCCAATCTGACCAGTGTCCTTACAAGGAGAAGAAATTTGGACACGTACAGGGACACCAGACAGAGGAAACACCGTGAGAGAGACACAGCAAGAAGACAACCATCCACAAGCCAAGGAGAGAGTCCTCAGGAGAAATCAAACCCACCGATAGCTGGACTTCCAGCTTCTAGAACTAAAGAGAAATAAGTTTCTGTTAAGCTGCCTGGTCTATGGCTCTTCATCATGGCAGCCCTAGAGAACCAACACAGTGGGGAGGCCAGATAGGAACATTTTTATATGCTCCACAAATCTGACAAACTTTCTCTTGTGTCTGCATCCCATTTACATTTTCTTATAACTAAATCACTCCTGGAATATCCTTTCTTTTCTTTTCTTTTTTGGCAGTGAGAGCCTACCTTCCCAAGTGTCCCCTGTGTGCCAGGCCCTGTGCCAGCCAGTTCCAAGTTGATTTCTTCTTTTAATCCAGAGATGCACAAACTTTTTCTGTAAAGGGCCAGGTAGTAAATATACTCCCGGTATATTTATATAAATACACTCCAGTATATTTCTCCAGATGGGAAATATACTCTGTTGTATATTCATTTTTGGGTTTGTAGTTTGGTGTTTGTTTTCTTTACGGCCCTTGAAACATGTGACAACAATTCTTACCTGGTGGGCTTATAAAGACAGACCACTGCAGACTTGGGCCCTCAGGCCTCCTGTTGTACCTTCCCAAGAACCTTGTAAATGGCCGTGTTGTCTCAGACGAGGTAAGTTTAGGTCGTTTGCCCAATTCACACAATCAGGATTTCAGCCACACACTGCAGGCACTCGTTTTAGGAACGAGCCACCTTTCTTTTCACAAAAGAAAGAACTTCTTTTGTGATATCTGGGCTCAGAGGTGCTCAGAAGGCGTCATCATTCATAGTAATGATCCAGGCAAAGGGCCTGGGGTGAGGATTTAAGCTAAGGGAATTTGGAGGTGGGGAGAGACTCTGGCCTTGCTCCCTGTATTGCTCTTAGTGGATTTTCAGGGTTGGCTGCTGTCCACAGACCTGGTGGTGCTTCGGGAGAGCCGTCCCCGTCAGGAGTCTGCCCCTGCGATGGAGTCCCCACCCTCAGATTCATCCCTGACTTCATCCTTGCTGAACGGAGCGTGGCTCTGGGGTGCAAATCATTTTCCATTCAAGCCATGTCCCCTTTCTCTCTGTGAATGGCCTCTCAAAAATGGGTTCTCGTGGCTGATAAAGAGCTTGTGGAAAGTCCTAAAGAACAAGTCTAAATCTAGAGCAGATGCGAGGCGGGACAGTGTCTCATAGATGAATCACTGCCATTACTCACACCTGAATGATGCCGTGTCACCGCAGGTTTGACAAGTGTCCCCTTTCATGAAAGATGAATCGTGTCATCTGAATCAGTTCCAAAGAGCCCATTCAGAGTCCTTCCCACCCATGACCGCTTCAATTACATGAACAATTCTCACTTTTAGAACATTCGGGTCCGAGCCACAGAATCAGGGACCTGGCAGGTGGGGGGTGGTCACCCAGCCCTAGCCTCAGTCTCCTGGAATTTGGGGCAGTCCTCAAAGAGCACCAAAAAAAAATGTAAGTTTTTAGAATAAGCACAAAGCAACTTCATGGAGTGGAGTTTCTATAACTCCCCTCTAATTTAAGTTTAATTTTTCTTTTAACTTACAACTAACCTGTCAAGTGTTCAGATGCAAAATCAGTGTGAGTCTTGCGAGTCCAACCCTCGTCCTCTCTGCTTTGGATAGTTCTGGGAATAATTTTGAAAGGTAGAAGTCAGAGCCTACCTCCCTCATTTTACATTGATTTACATGATGTATCTGACACCGAAATGGAGAAACGGTGCATTAAAGAACTCCCAATTTGTCGGTGGCAATGTCCCGCCTCCAAGGTCAGTTTTCTTCCCACCAGCCCTGGCAAAGAGCCCAGAGTTAAAGGAAGGCTGGGATGCTTGGGGATGTTGTGATGTTGGGTCTACTTGCTCCCCTTTCAGAGTTTTGGTCCACAGGGTGGATATGGTGATGATCATAACAGAAAGAAGGAAATTGGTCTGTGAAGAGTGTTTGAAGGGAGAGGATACAGATAGTGCTCTCTCCACCTTCCCAAGCCCAAGTTGTCTTGACTTCCTTTGAGTACTCCTAGGTATACACGTTGGAGCACTGACTATGATCATTGTCAACATATTGCCCTGTCCTCCAGGGCTCTAGGACACTCTTTCACTCATCTTTGTATTTATACCCAGTGATCTAAACACATAGATGAATGGATTAATGGATGAATAGGCGGGTGGATGGGTGGGTAGATAATGGATGGATGGATGGTAGAGGGATAGTGGTGGGTATGTGGATGGTTGGATGGACGGGAGGGTGGGTGGATGGAGAGATGAGTGGATGAGTGGGTGGGTGATAGATGGATAGTGGTAGGTGGATGGGTAGTTGGGTGGATGGTAAATACATGGGTGTGTGGAAGGTAGATGGTAGATGGGTGGGTGGTAGGTAGTGGATGGATAGGTGGGTGAAGAGATGAACAGATGAGTGGGTGGATGATGGATGGTGGCAGATGATGGGGGGTTGGATGCATAGTAAATAGATGGGTTGGTAGATGGTAGATAGTGGATGGATGGATGGGTCATTGGGGAGATGAACAGATGAGTGCATAGATGATAGATGGATGGTGATGGATGGGTGGGTGGTTGGATGGATGGCAAATAGATGGGTTGGTAGATGGTAGGTAGTGGGTGGATGGGTAGGTGGTGAATGGTTGGGTGGTGGATGGTAGATGGATAGTGGTGAATAGGTGGGAGGTTGGGTGGATGGGTGGGGGATAGAATGATGAGTGAGTAGGATTGAGAGTAAATGCCAAGAGGAGTTAAATGACTTAGATTAGTGGATGGCTGAAGGGCACTTAGGGGAAAGGGAAATACTCCCCTAATTCAGGCATGAGCCCTCAAATACTTTTTAAACATAAAAATGAAGATCCTGGAAAATAAATAGGGCACAAACTTTGGGTACCAACATCCTTCACACGTGGCAGCCAAAGCACTGCCTCCGGCTACTCTAAGTCTATTCGCCACCCTGGAAACAAGTAATCATGACCTTGGTTGTGTGGTGAAGCCATTGTCCTCATCTGTCAAAAGCATGTACAGCCATTTGGCTGTTTACCTTTGGTGACCTTAGATTTGGCAAGAATGTGAGGCAACTATATGAGAAGTAGGGCCAGGACCATGGCCCAGCTCCTTCCCTCTCACAGTCATCTACTGGGCCAGGACACTGAGGCCCAGACTCCTCTCTGTGTCCTAATGCCGACTCTGAACTGCCGGTATCCTCACTCACATCTTGTTGCCCCAAGCTTCCAACATCATTACGCACAAACCATCTAAAGGCTACACACAGATAAGGCATTTTTACGAGGCAGGTGTATGGCTGACCAGACAGCATTCACACACCTGTCTCCCTCCAGCTGACCTTCTCCACTCTTGTGGGCTGAACTGAGTTCTCCCCAAGTCCATATATTGAGCCCTGAACCCCCAGTACTGCAGGAGATGCATTCAGAGATAGGGGCTTTGAAAACGTGATTAAGTTCAGAACAGGGCTGCTGGGAGGGTGGGCCCTAACCTGATTCAATGGTGTCATTCTAAGAAGGGGAGATTTGATGACACAGAGAGACCCCAGGGATGCAAGAACACAGAGGAAAGACCACGTGAGCTCAGCGAGAAGGCTGCCATCTGTCTGCCCAAGAGAGAGTCCCCAGATCTGCCAGCTTTGATCTTCAGCCTCCAGAACAGTGAGAAAATAAATCTCTGTGGTTTAAACCACCAAGGTCGCGACATTTTGTCATGGTGGCCCCAGCAGTCCATGCCCACAAATCGCAGGTATGGAAATAACGAAGAGCATCCGATGAGAACAGAGGCAGTTATCAGAGCTTGCTGCAGCGAAGGGGTCAGAACCATCCCTTGTGTTCAGCAGAGACTCAGCAGCGGGCAGAAGAGTGGGAAAGCTTTACAGCGGGATAAAGGGGAGAGTTCAGGTGTGCCCTGCTGAGTGGCTGTTGTCCTGGGCAAGCTGGAAGCAGGCAAACTAGAAGGGGTCATCCTACATGACTGGTTCGGGGAGCATATTAGACTTTTCTGGTTGGTTCTGAGTTGGAAGGAGGGGCAAAACTGGGGGGAGTCACTGACCAAGCCCTAATCATTTGGGCTGATTGCGGCTTGACTTCAGAGTCTGGTTACCACAGAGGTGGTGGGTCAGAGTCCTGCTGTCACGTATCTCCCAGACACTGTCCATTTGCACATGCCGTATCACACAGGGGGGTGGTATGTCTTCTCACCCCACTGACCTGGCTTAGTTTCTTAGGACTGCGGTGGAAAGTCACCACAAACTTGGTGCCTTCAAACTATAGAAATTAATCCCCTCACGGTTCTGGAGAAGGGAAGTTTGAAAGCAAGGTGTAGCAGGCCATGCCCTCTCTGAAGTTTCTAGGGCAGGATCCTTCCTTGCCTCTTCCAGCTTCTGGTGGTTCTAGGCAGAGATTGGCATTCTTTGGCTCTGGTGTCCTATTCTCCTTGATGTCTGCTCCGTCTTCACGTGGCCTTCTTCCCTGTGTGCTTTCATGTGGCCTGCTTGTATTAAGATACTAGTCATTGAACTTAGAGCCATCTGAAATTAATTACATCTAAAAAACTCCTAATTCCACATGAGGTCATGTTCTGAAGTTGCAGGTGGATGTGAATTTTGGAGGAGACGCTATTCATTGCTCTACTGGTTAAGGGCCCCGCTCTCTGTCACCAGGCCGGGAAGCCTGGCAAATCTGGACTTGACGCGAAGGCTTGGGCACGACAGGGAAGTCAACTCTGCAAAGTCTTGTGACATCCAGAATAGAGGATGTTAGGAGGTGACATTTTGGGTGGAAACTTCAGGATGCTTAGAGGCGGAGAGGAGAGGAATCCGTATCCGATCACACGAAGTGACTGACATGCCCATTCCGGAAAGGCAGATCCTGAAGCAGGTAGACATTCTGGTGTCCTCCCGACATAGACTTTCACAGAGGGACAGCTGGGGGAATGTTGTGCCTGAGGGTTTATGGAATCATGATGGGACCTATGATTCCTCACAAAATCCACATCACTCATCAATTCTCTGTTCGGAACAGAACCTTCTCTGGAGTTTTAGACATGCCTATGGAGCCCCACAGAAGGTCCGCACTAACCCGTTGTATTCAAAAAAAATAATCTCGTGCCCCAGACCAGCTTCTCCTACGCCCTCTAACGTAGTAAAGGGCCTCTCAGATGCCCCAACCTGAGCATCATCCTGGACCACACTCTTCCCTCACCTCCCACATCTGGTCCATTCACAAAGCACCTGTTAGTTCCATCCTCCAAAGATGAAGGGCTAGCCGGGGCCATCAGAACAAACTCCACATGGGAGGCAGGAAACACGTTCTTTTGTCACTCTTGCCATTTAGCATGGTGCGATTGAAGACGCATCAAATCCAGAACCATCTGCAAAATAGGAATTTGGGGGTAATAGGGTAAATGAGATGAATTAGTTAATATATATAAGACACCCTGTACACTCTGGTACAAAGTAAGTGCAATGAAAGCATTAACTATTTGCATGTGATTTATGCATACAAAAATTCTGGTCAACTCTTCTGTGTGAGCATGAACAACATCACTGATGTGAAAGAAACAAATGGGTACTTTCTTCACTTTTGTTTTGGAAATGGGTGTTTCTTCTTCTTCTTCTTTTTTTTTTTTTTTAAACATTTTATTTATTTACTTGACAGACAGAGATCACAAGTAGGCATAGAGGCAGGCAGAGAGATAGAGAGAGAGAGGAGGAAGCAGGCTCCCTGCTGAGCAGAGAGCCCGATGCAGGGCTCCATTTTACGACCCTGAGATCATGACCTGAGCTGAAGGCAGAGGCTTAACCCACTGAGCCACCCAGGTGCCCCGGGTGTTTCTTCTAAGTCTTAGGGATATTGAAGTTTTCTACCACAAACCCTCAGGCTTTGCTTCTGGATCATAATAGAAACACCATGTTCAGTGATCGGTTACTATCTTTCTCAAAAACGTGTGCTTTTTAAAATTTTTTCACCCCACTCCCACCCCAACACCCTTGAACAGTCAGAACAAATGCCAAGGCTTTTTAGTTTTAAGTTCATCATTCAGAATCCTTGGCAAGTTTTCACAGAAATTCCCCTGGTGGTCAAGTTGTCTTCCAAGTGAATGTAACACGTCAGCCAACACGCTCACGATGAATGGTCCCACATGCTGACCTTTCAGCATTTCCACCGCTCTCGTGAGTGACAAGGCCACCCCTTCGTGCTCCGTCGCTGAACCGGCTCTCCTCCCTGCTTCAGCCTTCCGTGACCGTCCGCAACCTCTCCTCTTTGCCATCGGTTCTCGGCTTCTTCTCCAAAGGCTTCTTTGTAATATGTCAAATGTCTAGCTTGCCCATTGTTTCACTTGACACAAACTTTGAGATCCTTTGCTCTTAAAACTACAACCATTTTCACTCAGGCATGAAGTAACACGCATGTCTTCTTCAGGCCTCTGGCCCAGACCTGTCTGCCAGGTGTGGGGGGTCCGGCCGGTTGGAGCAAATTCCTTTTAAGATGAGTCATTGACTTCCATCGGCCTCGCGGGCCCCCTCTTGGAGCACACAGAAACCATTTCAGTGGACAGACAGATGTAGTCACAGGGCAGAGCTAGAATGTTTATTCTGTCCGTCAGGATGAGTTTTACCCGTCAACTTGACGAGTCAGGGAGCTCCAGTCAGGTTACGTGTTAGATCTGCCTGGGTCTGTGAGCACCTTCTCGGATGAGATTAGCATTACCGCATTGGAGGACACAGAACCCCGATTGCCCTCCCCAGTGTAGACGGGCATCACCCAATTCCTTGAGGGCCTGAATAGAACAAAACACAGAGAAAAGAGAAATTCTCCCCTTTCTTTCCCGCCTCACTCATTGAGCTGGGACATCTCATCCCATCCTCTGGGGCCTTTGAACTGGGATTTACATCAGACGCTCCCTTGGTTCTCCTGTCTTTGAACTTGGACTGAATTCTAACACCAGCTTTCCTGGACCTTCAGCCTATAGCGGGCAGACTGTGGGGCTTTTCAGCCTCGTTATCTCATGAGACAATGTCTTATAGTAAATCTGTCCTTCACAGACATGGATATTGTATGTATAACATGTACGCATATTTGATTGGTTCTATTTCTCTGGAGAACCCCAACTAATACACCGACCTGAGAAGGGCCATGTGCCATTTGGCTAGGAGTCCCCCCAAATTCCCCACAAAGCTTTATTCTGTAGAGCCCCATAAACAACAGTAAGGCGTCAGTCCTACCCTGTCTTGACCCAACACGGTCCCATCTTGAGTCTGTTTTCTCCTCTCCCCTTCTCATCCCAACGTATCCACCATCATTAAAGATGTCCTCACGGGGCGCCTGGGTGGCTCAGTTGGTTAAGCGTCTGACTTGATTTGGGCTCAGGTCATGATCTCAGGGTGGTGAGATCGAGCCCCGGGGTGATCCCGCTTAAGAATCTCTCTGTCCCTGTAGAAGAATAAATGAAACAAGATGGGATTGGGAGGGAGATAAACCATAAGTGACTCTTAATCTCACAAAACAAACTGAGGATTGCTGGGGGGAGGGGGTTTTGGAGAAGGGGGTGGGATTATGGACATTGGGGAGGGTATGTGCTATGGTGAGTGCTGTGAAGTGTGTAAACCTGGTGATTCACAGACCTGTACCCCGGGGGGATAAAAATATATTATATGTTTATTAAAAAAAAAAAAAAAAAGAATCTCTCTGTCCCACGCCCTCCGCCCCTCCCCACCCCCCAACAAAGATGTCCTTCCATTCGCTGCCTCTGCCTCTTTACGTTGTTCCATTCGCCTTGCCGGACCACTGCATGCTGGGCATCTTCTCCCACCGCCTCGCAGCAATTGTTCTCCCGCATTGTTTAAGCTTTTCTCATTGTCAAATATATTAGTCATTTTGGGTTTTCTCTTTTGTACCCTGCGTCCCCACTGGGAGCCACGAGTCCGTCAGCCCCGGGCTGCGGAACCTGCTGGAATGGAGACCCTTTGCCACAGTCACACTGACAGGCCGCCAGCCGTGCCTTCTAGCGGACATTTCTTGCTTATTTTCCTGGACTATCTCTGTTATGGACCGAATTCTGCCCCGCTTCCCCAATTCATAGGTGAAAACCTTAAACTCCCAGTGTGACGGTATTTGGAGAGAGGGCCTTTAAGGAGGTAAGGAAGGCTGAATGAGGTCATAAGGGTAGTCCCCAATGGGATAGAACCCATGGCCGAGGAAGAAGGGGACCGAGAAGAGGCCACGTGAACATACAGTGAGACGGCAGCCATCTGCCAGGAGACACCAACCCTGCGACACCTTGATCGGGAACTTTCAGACTCCGGAACTGGGATAAAAGAAACGGTTGTTGTTTAAGATCAAGCTAAGACACTTTCCTTCCAGAAACTCTTTCCTACCCTGGTTGCATCACTCTCGTCCTGCTTCTTGGTTGCCCCCTGGATTTCTTCTTCTCTCACCTGCTTTCTGAACAACGGTGTCCCCCACTCCCGTCCCGCATCATTGTCTAGCTCCTCTCTGCCAGCCAGAGCTGTCGCCATCTGGAGCTCCCTGACCTTCAAAGGTGGGGGTCCATCCCTTTCTGGAGGGACGTCTGTCAGATACTCCGTGGGCACGTCCAAGTCAATCCTTGCAAAGCCCGACTTAACAGTTTCCCCCTCTGAACCTGCTCTCACTCCTCTGTTCTGTCATCTGTGGCCCCCAGGCCTGAATCCCGTGCTTCGGCTCCCACGTTCAACCAACGTCAGGATCTAACTTTCTCCACCCTTCAGTCGCCTATACACTGACCCTGATCAACTCTCATCAAGCCCCTCACATCAAGGGTCTGGGGAACAGGTCTCCCGAAATCCACCCTGCGTCAGCCCTAGCCCCTAATAGCAACCCGACCACGTGACTCCTGTGCATGGGGCCCTTCCCTGGCTTCCTGACGGCCATCAGTACAAATCCCCACTCTTCAGCAAGAATGCAGGGCTCTGTGCCCTCACTGTCTCTTGCCTACAACTTGGTGCTCTGGCACTGCTCAACTGCTAAGATTTCCCCCTGCGCATTTGCCGTCTTCTCTGCTGGGCCCCCTTTCCTGCCTGTTTCGTGAGACAGTGTCAGGTGTGGTCCTACCAGGAGAAATCATCCCCCCGCAACCTCGGAGACTGGGTTAGCCGCCTGTGGCTGCTGTCCTGGATCACCACACACTTAATGGCTTAACAACGCCGACGTAACCTCTCGCATCCTTGGAGATCCGAAGTCTGAAATGGATCTGATGGGGCTAAAAATCACAGTGCTGTCATCACTGGTCTTTTCTGGAGGCTCTGAAGGGCGAATCTGTCTCCCGCCTTTCCAGCTTCTAGAGGCTGCCTACATTCCTGGGTGTGTGAACCCCTTCAACACACATCACACCCGTCTTCGCTTCCTTTATCATATGCCTCTTTTTTCCGACTTGGACCCTTGACCCTCCCTCTTATAAGGCCCTTTGCAATTAGACGGAGTCCCTCTGGGTAATCCCGGAGAATCTCTCCTCGCCCAGCAAGAGCCTTTTAATCATTTCTGTGGTCAAAGCTACCTTTTGCCATAACAAATAACACTTATAGGTTCTGGGGATTAGGATGTGACTATCTTTCCCAGGGACATTATTCAGTGAACCACAAGGATGCTCTCTGATTCTCCCATAACCGGTTATATATGTCACTTACTATTATTATCCACAGACAGTCGACTATGTCTGCATCTCTCTCCCCCTCCCCCCTTCCCTTCTCCTCCAACTGCATACTCTTTAAGCATGGGAACCCTACCTTTCTCGTCTTGTATTCCCAGTACCAGCCATGCCCCAAGCATAGGAGGTGCTCAGCAAACATTTGTTGGACGGTTATATAAATAGAGACATTATTGTGGTTTTCAGATCTAACGTTTGGCTGGACTTGATGTGGGCTGAGATCACCCAAGAGTGTAGCTAGTGCAGAGAAGAAAGGGCCCAGCAAGTTGTTGGCTTCCTTTGAGTCCCTGCCCCCCCTTTCCAAGCCCAGAGGAGCCACATCCAGCCCTTCCAGGGAGCTGCAGGTCGGAGGTACACAGGAGGGAGGCCCTGCGGAACTGGGGTGGGGGAGGCTCTTTGAGGGTCCCTCATCCCCAGGCAGAGGAGGTTTGAGGTTTGAAGACGTTAGTACTGCTGGGTCTTCATGTTGCCAAACCACATGGAGTTGGAGCTCATGACTCCGTTTGAACTCACCAACCACCCTCCCCACGGTGGCGTGTGGGCTGCTGCATTTCCTTCATTCTGGGATAACCCACAAGCTGTGGGTTGAAAAAGCAAAAAAATAATAAATAAGTAAAAAGTGGCCACCATCTAGTCCTTGCAGGGTGGAAACGCACCCCGATCTGAGTCTGTGCCCACTCTGTCTGTCGCCCCGGGACATGAAAGGCTGAGTAACCGGCTGGTTGGAAGCCGTTGTCCTTCTGTCCTTGGGGCTCCCAGGGTAGCTGGTGTCTTGGGTGTCAAAGGTCATTAGGTCCCGCATCCCTCTGTTCTGGGCTGCGGTGAGGCAAAACGGAGAGAGGGGGTCTTCGGGATGGGCTAAGATCCAGTCTGTCAGGCAGCCTAGAATAACAGGGCCAAAGATGACAAGCTCGTACTTTTCCAGTACAAACAGGAAAACCGCTGCTTCAGATGCCGATGGGTCTGGAAAGAGGGTTGAACCGGCAATGACTGAGTCCAGGGCAGAGCCCCCCCATCAGCGGCCTGAGAATGGCTTGTCCAAAAAGCAGAGGGCTTGGAAGTGCCGCGAAGGCCAGTGTATTTGCTCGAGAGAGCTGCCGTAGCAAGGCCACGGGCAGGAGGCTGGAACATCAGAAACATCTGGCCTCGCGGTCCTGGAGCGTCAAGTCCAAGATCAAGGCTTTGGCAGGCTTGGGTCCTTCTGAGGGCTGTGAAGGAGACTCTTCTCCAGGTCTCTCTCTAGTCTCTGGGAGCCTCGCTTGTTCCTTGGCTTGAAGGCCACTGTCTTCTCCCCGTGTCCTCACGCTTTCCTCCCTCTGAGCCTGTCCGCTTCTGTATCCCCCCTTCGTATACGGATATCTTATACGGATATTGATTTAGGGAGGTCCTAGCGATCTCCTTTTAACCTTGTTCTCTCTAGAGACACCTTGTCTCCAACCAAATAAGGTCACATTCCAATGTATCTTTTGTTGGCGGGGCGGGGAGGGGGACGCACTACTTACCCTATAACAGCCTGTCATCCAGGAGGCGAGAATTTTGGCTCCAATTTTCCCAAGAAATCTTTTCTCTGCACTTTGTGCGGTGGTTTCCAATGAAGGAGGAGGTGGGAAACGCTGAAGGGGCCTGATGGCGGAAGGCGCCAGAGCCCCTATGTCCCTATGTCATGATGGAGCGTCATAGAAAAGTTTCCTGATTACCACGGACAAGACCGCTAGTCTTTGGTGGCAATGACACTCTTTCCCCTTCAGGATGTAGCATCTCGGCTGTGGCTGACGCCTGTTTTCCTTTATTTAGTAGCTGGTCTGTCTTGTTTTCATCTCATTGCTGATTAGAGGGATGGTGGCTATAATTCCTTCAACAGAAATGTACTTACTACTATAAATATAGATTTACAAATCTATAAATATTTGTTTATAAATAAATTTTGTGAGGGGCTGGGGATCTTAAAATAAGACTCTGTTTTGGCCCTCGGATGTCAAAAGAGACATTTCTCTGTTTAACTAGAAGAGTATCCAAGGAGTTTCTAAATGTAGGGTTCCTTCTCCCCTCAATTGAAATAATGCCATTGGATTTTAACGAGTCTAGACAATTTAAAAAAGAGGAAAAAGTATTTTCCCCAAATCCCATGACCTAAAAACGACATTTGATGTGTACTCAGAATTTTTTTCCTGTGCATTTATAAAGACATCTTTACTCTTTAAATGGATTTTTAAAAAACTTTTTATTTTGGGATCGTTTTAGGCTCACATAAGTTGCAAAACTAGCACCGAGAGTTCCCGTACCCCCTTCGCCCGGTTTCCCCAAATATTATCTTTTTCATTTTTTTTTTAATCGTGGAAAAATCTACATCACATAAAATTTACTATTTCGCTTTTTTAAGCGTGAAATTCCGTGACATACGTACGTTCACATGATTTTGCACCTGGTACCACCGTCCCCCTCCAGAATGTTTTTCATTTTGCAACACTAAAGCTCTCTCCGCGTTACACACCGACCCCCCATTTCCCCTGCACGAACCCACCATTCTGCCTTCTGTTTCTGAACGTGACTCCTCCAGGTGCCTCCTGTCAATGGAATCACACAGGAGTTCTCCCTTCGTGACTGGTTTCTCTCATGTAACTCAATGTCCCAAAGGTTCTTCCGTGGCACAGCAGGTGTCAGGACCCCCTTCTTTTGAAGGCTGACTCAGTCCTCAGAGGGATAGACCCCATTCGTCTCACCCACTCATTCGCAGATGCATACACGGGTTGCTCCCGCCCCTCGGCTATTGTGAATGAAGCTACTCGGAGCTTGGGTGTACCACGAAACGGGTTCAACACCCCACTGCCGCTTTTTCTAGATACACACCCAGAAGGGGCATTGCTGGATCATATGATAACTTTAGGTTTAGTTTTTTGAGGACTCCCCGTCCTGTTTTCCAGCGTGGCTGCCCCATGCTTCACTCCCGCCAGCAGAGCCCGGAGTTTCTCCGCATTGTCGCCAACACTTGCTGTGTGTGTTTTCTTTTTTTGAGGATGGCCGTCCTAGGGACTGGGCTGGGGATGAGATCTTCTGCCACCACAGTACCGTTATCAAGAAAATAGGCGTCTTTAAGCTTTTTTTTCTTTTTAAGTGCATATGCAGTCTTGGCTGCAAATACAAAATACAAAATGCAAATACATAACAAAAGAAGGAAAACCTCTCCATAAATGTCGTTTTCTTTGGCAGCTTCCTAGTCAGCATGAGGGCCAAGGCTTCCCTGCCCCAAGAGGACCCTCCAGGAGTGGGGAGGGGCTCAAGGGTAGCCTGGGGGTGCTCCCTGCTCCTAGGCTGCGAGGTCGGAGGGTCACTGGGTGAGCCCCTTGGGGTGTGGTGACTCCCTGAGCCTGAGGACCCACATTGGGAGAACTGGTGCTCCCCGGGGTGCGCTTGGCTCCTGTTCACCTTTTGGGCGCAGTAAATCACCAGCCTTGGAAATATCACGGTAGGAGGTCCGCAGGGAACTCTTGATTTCTAACATGTGTTCTTGAGGCTCAGAAAAGAAAACAGCAGTTGGGGGCTGGACTATGTTTGCGTGGGGAGGTTCGCGCTGACAATGGCTGATGGCCCACGGGGAGTTGCTGTGGCAGCGACTGGCCAAGCTCTCGGGAAGCCAGGGAGGCTGGACCTGGGGATCTTAGTCGCTGTCCTTGCGGTCCCCACTCATTTAAACACCCTGCAGCTGCCCAGGGTCCTTAAAATCATGCCCCCAAATCCATGATCACAGATCCTTCCTCCGCCCCACCCCCCCAACCATCACGGGCCACCCGCCCCCAGCTCAGTTTCCTGTAGCTGCCATAAAAAAGTGCTACAAACCGAGAGGCTGAGAACAACCAACATTTGTTCTCGTAAGTTCTGGAGGCCTGAACTCTAAAATCAAGGTGCCCCAAACCAAAGCTCTCTAGTCTTGGGCGAATCACTTCATCTCCCTGGACCTCACTTTTTTCATCTATGAAACGGGATGATAGGAGTGCCCCCACCCCGGGGACACTTTGGATGCTCTTTCCAGCAATCCAGGGATCACTTTTATCCGCCCTGTGCATGCATCTCCCAGCTTCTGTTTGCTTTGTTTCTA
This sequence comes from Mustela lutreola, assembly GCF_030435805.1. Classification (NCBI taxonomy): domain Eukaryota; kingdom Metazoa; phylum Chordata; class Mammalia; order Carnivora; family Mustelidae; genus Mustela; species Mustela lutreola. Next base: position 212,745,363 of record NC_081291.1, read on the forward strand.
CCCACTTGTCCCTGTGACCTTCAGCAGCCCACTGCCAGATCCGCAGAGGACTAGAGCGGACGTGCCCTGGAGTTCCTGGCCCCAGGGCCTGCCCAGAGCCCAGCACTGACCAGAGCTCCTTGGAGAAGATGTGAGGAGTGCTGACCTTCCCGTGGTGGGAGGGGCGCTGGCAGCATATACCCTTGTGCTTTCCAGGAGGGGTAATGGGGGGTATATGGGACCCCTAGGTCAGGTGATGATCGTGTCCTGGTTTGTCCTGGACTTCCCCAGTTTTTGCTCTGAAAATCTATTGCAGTCGTCTGTTCGGCCTGCCACGGTAAAATACCATAGACTGGGTGGCTTGTACAAGATATTACTTTCTTGTGGTCCTGGAGGCTAGAAGTCCAAGGTCAAGGTGCTGTCAGGGGTGTTTCTGGTGAGCCCTCTTTTGCTGGCTTATAGACAGCCAGCTTCTAGCTGTGTCCTCGTCTGGGCTTTACTCTGTGCAAGTGCAGAGAAAGAGAGAGAGAAAGATTTTTGGAGTCTCTCCCTATAACAACACTTAATTCTTTTTATACTGGGCCTCACACTTATGATCTCATTTAACTTTATGTACCTGGGCTCAGACCTCCAAATACAGTCACATTGCGGGGCTGGGGCTCCAAAGGAAGAATTTGGGGATGACAATTCAGTGCATATCGTGCCCGTGAAGGCTGGTTACAGAGACATTAACAAAACACACAAGTCTACCAGAGCCTTTCTGGGCAAGAATCCTGCCCCCTGCCCTCCAGCTGATGCCTCTGTGCCTGCATGGATGATGGGGGACCCTTGCCTTGGCTGCAGCAGAGGCACCTGGCACGCTTGCAGAGAGGACGGGGCTTTCCAGGGCCCCCCACTCTCCACCCCCGTGCTTGCCTCCCAGGCTGATCGCTCCCTTTGGCTGCTGACTACAGCCGCACTGAGTCTGAGCCAGCAGCGTGAGTGGCAGGGGCATCCTGCGCATTGCCCCCCATCCACGTGACCCGTGGGGAGGTTCCCGGAGGAGTTCACGTTGGCCAAGGCATGCAAACTGTGAATGAAGCAGCCTCTCAGACGTCCTAATCTGCCATTGGAACAGCCATGAGGCTCTGGCATTCCGCCCGTTCCCAGCCACGCGGTGCCAAGCGGCTCCTGGGCGGATACAAACGAGAATTAAAAAGAAAAAGAAAAAAAGAAAACAACAACCAGGAATTTCAAAGCCAGCATCGGTGGTCCTCCCAGCGGCCCACTTGTTAGTTTCAAAGGTTGAGGCAAAATGTACCACCACTGCGAGTTAGAACAGGGCCTAAGAGAGATCCCCCAACGGGAGGTTTCGCCAGCATTTCTGTTTCCAGCAGCCTTGCTTGATTTAAATATTTTGGTGAACTTCCCTAAGGGTCACGATGGTGGCGGCCAGTGAAATCCTACTGGGTCGTCCTCTGCTAATCCCAGAAAGTGGTTCCAGAATCCTTTAATGATCACAACACAAGAATCTCCCCCTCTTCATGGGGTTGGGAATGTGGCAGAACTTTCCCAGGGATCAGCCCTCACAACTTGTGTCCCAGATATTCAGTGGAGCTGCCCCTTGAGGAGGTGGGTTGTAGGTAGACCAGAGCCCAAGGAAAATGCCTTATGGCAGTTGGCATTATTGGAAGATTGAGCTTTGCTTTTTTTTTTTCTTTTTCTGTTCGGTTGATTGTTTTTTTGTTTTTGTTTTTGTTTTTTTTTTAATTTTTTTCAATTTATTTATTTTCAGAAAAACAGTATTCATTATTTTTCACCACACCCAGTGCTCCATGCAATCCGTGCCCTCTATAATACCCACCACCTGGTACCCCAACCTCCCAACCACCTGCCACTTCAAACCCCTCAGATTGTTTTTCAGAGTCTATAGTCTCTCGAGCTTTGCTTCTTCATGGGTAACTTCTTTCCTAGCGGAGAGGAGGAGACAGAGGGAAGAGAAAAGGAAATTCTTTCTTTCCTTCAACAAGTGAAGGGTGGAAGAAACACGTGGACATTCCATCTTGTACATTTCTGTTCCTAGATGACGCGAGGCAGTTTTAGCTTTATTTCAGAGGGGAGCCAACCAGAAAGTTCTTTAGCTGAACCTCCAAACGTCCATTTTCTCTGGACGAGGAAAGAGGAGGAGCTGCTAACAAGGAAGGTGACTGGGTCTCAGTAGTTTATTAGTTCTGCAGCCCAGGCTCCAGCCGACAGGTGAGGGAGCAGGACGGTGGTGGGGGGTGGGGCAAGAGTCCAAGGAAGAAAGAGAGAGAAGGTTCCGGGCATCATGCAGATGGGGCCATTTCCTCTCGCAAAACTCAGTGCTGGTTTCCGGATCTGATTTCTCCAAATGAAATCTCCATATGAACAATGGCAAAGAAAATTAAGACTGTCATCTCACAAGACCGCCTTGAGTTACAATTTCAATAAATCTTGGATATCATGCTTTTATTAAATCCCAGATACCTACAACTTTTGATGATATAACAGTATTATTTCACTAGCATAGGGGGAAAAAGAACACCTCTAAAATCAGAATCATTTACATCTCGAGGCATACCCAGGGAGTTATGAAAGGTCTCCAGACTTGGACAGACTTGAAGCCATCTTGCTCAGTTGTTTCAAACTCTCCGAAGGAATTGTATTGTTTTAAATTCCTGTTTCCTGGGGCGCCTGGGTGGCTCAGTCAGTTGAGCCGCTGCCTTCAGCTCGGGTCATGATCCCGGAGTCCTGGGAGCGAGTCCCGCATCGGGCTCCTTGCTCGGTGGGGAGTCTGCTTCTCTCTCCGCCTCTGCCTGCTTGTGTGCACTCTCTCTCTCTGACAAATAAATAACTAAAATTAAAAAAAAAAAAAATCCGGGGCGCCTGGGTGGCTCAGTGGGTTAAAGCCTCTGCCTTCGGCTCAGGTCATGATCCCAGGGTCCTGGGATGGAGCCCCGCATCAGGCTCTCTGCTCAGTGCAGAGCCTCCTTCTCTCTCTCTTTCTCTGCCTGCCTCTCTGCCTACTTGTGTTCTCTGTCTGTCAAATAAATAAATAAAATCTTAAAAAAAAAAAATCCTGTTTCTGAAGTTACTAGTGTTGTTGAGCTTCTTAAGTTTTTTACTCATTTACATTTCTCCCAGAGCCTTTGGCCACCTCTATTTCCCTAACTCTCTCCTACAACGAATTTTAGAATTATTGGGGCTCATTGAGGAAAAGATGTGTGGTGGGGGATGGCAAGGGGAGGCACGGAAAGGGGAGAGGGGGGGAGGAAGGTACTCGAATCCAATTCCCAGCCCTAGAAACCATCCCCTCTTTTTCCCCAGGCGAGATTGTCTCTTCTTCCTTCCCACCATTTCCTCCAAGGCCGAGTGTAATTCCTTTAGGGGAGCTGTCTCTTCTAAGATCATTTATTCTCCCAAGGCTCTTCTTCTCAATCATTTCACCTGGACAGAGAGGAAATTTAGTCCTGGATCCTGAACCTTTTTCCAGTGGAACTTCTCTGAGGACAAGTCACAGATCAGGGTGACCCTGTCTCATTTAAAAAGTAAAACACTCTGGGGCCTGGGTGGTTCAGTGGGTTAAGCCGCTGCCTTCGGCTAAATACCCAAATCCTGGCTTCATGAATTTTCCCTCCTATGTGGGAATCACTAAGGCAGAGAGTTGCCTGACTCGCTATTCACAAGACTATCCAGGCTCCTCCCCTGGGCTGTGAGGGGACGGATGCTGCCCTCAGAGCCTTGGGAGCACGGCCCACATCTTCCTCTTTCCTTCCTCAAAGGTCAGTGAAATGCTGGGTCTGCCCCTGAGCTCTGTGTCGAATTTTCTCTTGTAATCGTTTGTAACCCTTAACCCCACTGTCAGGTGGGAAATTACCTTGGTCTTGCGAACACTGCCCTGGGAACAGTTCCAGTGCTCCCCAGACAGACAAGCACAGCTCAAGTTAAGATGCTCACCTCTCAAGGTTTTGTTGGTTTGTTAAATCAACTTAAAACACGAAGCAAGAAGCAGGGAGAAAGGGCTAGGGCTGCTACCCCAGTCAGGAGGGTGGGCCGGTGAAGTGGAAAGGCCATCCACCCAAATCCAGGTTGCATGACATGTACATGTCCTCTCTCTCTGTGGCCTGCACCAACCTTCCGCCATGATGGTTTGGTGCCCGGGTTGAAGAGGGGTTCAGCAGGAGGGAGACGCCTGTGGTCCATGTATGCTTGTTCTATTGGAGAGATGCAGGGGCAAAGCCATCAGCTTGGAGGTGGCATGACCCATTCCTAATGACCTGGTCTTTCCAAGAGCAAGTAGCCCTCTGGCTATTTTCCTCCTCCTACTCTCCTCCTCCTCCTTCTAAGTCACTAACATCTCTTACAGGTTACTAACTTCTTACTATACTTAACATTTCTTATGAATTCTGCTTATGTCTCCCAAGCTGCTTGCTTCCTCATTCTCTTTCACCTTATTAAGTTCATCCCCTCCATTTGTTTTCCTGTCTTTTATAACAGAGTACAATATCTTCAAATAGTATTACAAATTTCACGTTATATCTCCTTATTTAGATTAGGGTGAGGAGGTGGTATCTGATCCAGAAAAGACAAAAGGGCTAGGAATTGAGTCTGTCCAGACTTATAGGCCCAGTGAAGAGATGGGGATGTGAGGTGTGATGTGGTTCCTTTGAGAGGAGAGAGAACTCTCATCTTCTGCATGCTGAAGAATTCAACTTTTCCCAAGATAGAGGTGTGGTCTTCAGCTTCCAAGAAGGGATCGCTAAGCCCTTGAGACATCTTGCCTGGCAGGAGAGTGTTTGCTTGCCTGGAGTCCTTGAGGTTTTGAGCTACAACTATAATGTGATTTAGGGTGGGGGCATCAGGTCCCTCCGTATCAGCTCGAGGGGCTGGATACTGAGGTCAACCATGTATGAGGTCAACCAGGGTGAAGTAAGGGGACTTTGATAAGGACTCCAAGGTCTGGAGAATTTTTCTGGTTGGCTCCTGGTTTATCTTTACAGATTGTCACACATCTCTGCTGGGAGAGTGAGGCTGTCCTGACTCCAACAGGAGAGGACAATTGTCAGCTCTGTGTTTGGAACTTTCCTGAACTTCCCCCTATGCTCCTCTTCTCATGGCTGATTTTAATCTGTACCCTCTCCCTGCAATAAACCGTAACCATAAGTATAAAGCTTTCAGAACTCCATGAGTCCTTCCAGTGAATTATTGAACCTCAAGGCAGGGACTGTGCCCCCCACCCCCCGCCCGACCCCGAACTTTGCATCGCCGTTGAAACCCAACATGTTGCATAACTCAAAGTGTTTATTTGCCAGGCCAAGGGATAGACAGGATGCCTGTGGGTCACCGTGGCTTGTGTTTCCAGGATCCTATAAATTAGAGTCTGGAAACTTGTTCCCATGAAATGGAAGATTTACAGATGCCAAGGGAACCTCTTATTTTTCTGATTTAGAATTTCTTGGCAGTTTGGTGTGTGTGTGTGTGTGTGTGTGAGAAAGTGTGAATGTACATGCACGCATGCACAGGAAAGGAATTCCTCACTCCAGTGCTGTAGGAACACAGTGATCATAAAGCTGTCCACGTGGGTTAGGAGCATTCACTCCTTCTATGTGTATTATACTCAAACTTCAGGAAATCAAAGACATTGAGAAAATCTTGAAAGGATTTCAAGGCGGGGGGTGAGGAACCCCTTACCTAGAGAAGAAAAAGGATAAAGATCACATTGGATTTCTGTTCAGAAACCAGGCAAGCAAGAAGATAGTGGAGTGAAACATTTATTGTGTTAAAAAAATAACCACCAACCAAGAATTCTGTACTCTGCCAAATTATTCTTTGAACACAAAGGGGAAACCAAGACTTTCTCAGATAAACAGAAGGTGAGGGAGCTTGTCCTGGTTAAACCTGCCTTGCAAGAATTGTTAAAAGAATTTCTTCAGTGGGAAGGAACACAGATTTGCATAAAAAGGGGGAGAGCATTAGAAAAGGAATAAATGAAGCTAAAATAAAATATTTTATTTTTCTTATTCTTAATGGAGCTGGCAGAGAACAGTTTGGTCCAAATCATCATAGTTACAATGTATGGTGTGATTACAGCTTATGCATAAATGGCGGGACCACAGCAGTGTGAAGAGATGGGAAGGAGGCAAGGGGAATGCCTTGCTGAGATCCAGAAACCTGGATCGCTTGTGAATGTATGTCGCAAACTCAAAGACCACCACTAAAAAAAATTCTTTGTTAAAAATATATTTTATTTATTTGACAGAGAGAGACACAGCGAGAGAGGGAATACAAGCAGGGGGAGGGACAGAGGGAGAAGCAGACTACCTGCTGAGCAGAGAGCCCCATATGGGCTCGATCTCAGGACCCTCAGATCATGACCTGAGCCAAAGGCAGACGCTTAATGACTGAGTCACCCAGGCACCCCTAAAAAATTATTTTAAGGCATGTAAGTGATATGCTAAGAGAGGAGACAAAATGGAATCATATAAAATGTTCAACTAAAACCAGAGAAGGGAAAAAAGAGTGAAAGACATGGAAAGAAACAGAAGACCAGGAACAGAAAATAGTAACAGACAGGACAAACAGTCCGAATGTGTCACTGATTACTTTGAACATCAGTGGTATAAGAATTCAAAGACAGGGACGGTTGGAGTGGATCCAAACACAACACCCAGTGATTCGCTGTCTACAACAGGTCTACTTCAAACACCTAATTAGGTGAAAAGGGAAGGGAAGGAGAAAGATATGTCATGCTAACACTAATGGGAAGAAAGCAAGAGTAGCTATTGATATCCAGGCAGACATCAGAAAGAGGAAATTTGTTGGTGGTTTCCAGCAGCTCCAAAGGAAAGAGGGAGGGTTTTAGGTGGGTACAGGGGAGTTTTAGGACTGTGACATGATTCTTTATGATACTGTAATAGTGGATACATGACACTGTGCATTTCTCAAAACTCTCAAAACTGGACAAGGAGTGAACCCTTGCCTCCACTCTGTCTTTGGTTGGTAATAATGTGTCAACATTGCTTCGCCAGTCCTAGCAAAAGTACCACACAGACGCAAGACATTAATGGTGGGGGACCCTTCATGGGGAAGGCAAAGGTGTGTATGGGAACTCTCTGTACTTTCTGCTCAATTTTTCTTTAAGCCTAAAACTGCTCTTAAAAACATCTCAGGGCACCTGGGTGGCTCAGTTGTTAAGCATCTGCCTTCGGCTCAGGTCGTGATCCCAGGGTCCTGGGATGGAGTCTTGCATTGGGCTGCCTGCTCAGCGGGAAGCTGGCTTCTCCCTCTCCCCCAGCCCTGTCTTGTGTTCCCTCTCTCGCTGTCTCTCTCTCTCTGTCAAATAAATAAAACCTGAAAGAAAAAAAAGTCTCGGGGTGCCTGGGTGGCTCGGTCTGTTAAGTGTCTGACTCTTGGTTATGGCTTGGTCATGGGTTCAAGCCCTCTTGGTCATGGGTTCAAGCCCTGCGAGCTCCTTGCTCAGTGGGGAGTCTGCTTGAGATTCTCTCCCTCCGCCTCTCCCCCTGGCTTGTGTTCTAAGACTCCAAAAAGAAATGAATCTTTAAAAAATTTTTTTTTAATTTTTAAATTTTTTTATTTTAAGGATTTTTATTTATTTATTTGAGAGAGAGTGAGTGAGAGAGAGAGAGCATGAGATGGGGGAGGGTCAGAGGGAGAAGCAGACTCCCCGCTGAGCAAGGATCCCGATGCGGGACTCAATCCTGGGATCTCTGTCTGTCAGATAAATAAATAAAGTCTTTAAAAAAAAAATTGTATTTCCCTGGGCACCTGGGTGGCTCAGTCAGTCAGGTGACTGCCTTCCGCTTGGGTCATGATCTCAGGGTCCTGGGATCAAGCCCCACATCAGGCTCACTGTTTAGTGGGGTGCCTGCTTCTCCCTGTCCTTTTCCCCTTGCTTGTGCTTGCTCTCTCTCTCTCTCTTCCTCTCTCTCTCTGTCAAATTAATAAATAAATAGATGTACTGCCCTTTAATTTCTGCCTCCTCAACAATGTTATTTTTAGACCTTTGAGGGTGTTTTTCGGAGGGTGGGGGTTGGTGAGTTTCTGAACTTTTCTGGTCTTCCCTCAAGGTTTTTAGAACCTTTTCCTTGATATGTAACCTACAGACGTGACAGTTTAAATCACACACATGAACATCATAAACATATAATTCAGGGAATCGTCACAAGTGAACGCACTGATGCAACCAGAACCCAAGTCAAGAAATGGAAATTTATCAGGATCTGAGGCTTCCTCCTGATTGTTGTGTCCTTTTTTCCACCCTGAATTCTAACCTTGTGGGTTCCTGCTTACACATAATAGATCGGTCTTATTTTGAGGCTGGCTTCTGTCCTTTACATCGTGTTTCTGCTTGTAGCAGTGATGCATTCATTTGTTGTTACTTAGTGTTCCATTGCGTGGAATGGAACTACCATACAGGTAGTGTATCACACTACCTGTATGCATGCTCTTGGTAAGGGATGTTTGGGCTCTCTCACTATTTTTTTAAAAGATTTTATTTATTTATTTGATAGACAGAGATCACAAGTAGGCAGAGAGGCAGGCAGAGGGTGGGGGAAGCAGGCTCCCCACTGAGCAGAAAGCCCAATGCGGGGCTCCATCCGAGGACCTTGTGATCATGACCTGAGCTGAAAACAGAGGCTTAACTCACTGAGCCACCCTTGAGCCATTACTAACAACGCAGCTACAAGTTCTCTTGTGCCATCTTTGGAGGAACGTATGGACAGAAACATCTTTAGGAGATGCTGCCAAGGTTTTCCAAAGTAGTTAGACCTTGTACCAGCAGGGTATCAAGAGTTCCAGCTGCTTCCAAATGGTATTGTCAATCTTCTTCAATTTAGTTGTTCCAACGGGTGTGTGTGGGTTTTTTAATGACTTGAATTTGCATTTCTCTGATGACTAATATGACTGAGCACCTCCCCCCCCCCCAGTTTATTTTTTGGTATAATTAAATCTTCTGGCTGTGGACTCAGCAAGGTATGATCCATGGCAGATCTATGATCTAAGGAAATTTAAGATCAAAATTCATTTCTGAAAGTGTTCCAGGCATCTGTATTATTGGCCATATCAAATTATCACAAGCTTCTATCTGTCTATCTTTCTGTCTATCTATCAATCATCTAAACGGCTCATTAGGAGACTCTCTTTTATGAGGTGCCTGTTCAAACTTCTTAACCATTATTTTCCTTTGGGCTGTCTTTTTGCTGTTTGCTGTTGTATAATGAAATTAGAGAAATTTCATTATATAGTCTGGATATATGTCTTTTGTCAGTTAGGTAGAATCAGGTGTCTTATCCCTTTCTGTGGCTTCCTGTACCACTCTTTTTTTTTTTTAAAGACTTTATCCATTCATTTGAGAGAGAGAGAGAGAGAGAGAGAGAATGCATAAGCAGAGGGGAGAGACAGAGGGAGAAGCAGATTCCCTCCTGAGCAAGGAACCCGAGGTGGGGCTTTATCCCAGGACCCTGAGATCATGATCTGAGCCATCCAGCTCCTCCCTTCCCCCCAACCCTGCCCCACTCTTTTAATAGTGTCTTTGATGACTATAAGCTCTTGATTTAGGCAAAATCCAGTAAATCAATATTTTCCACCATGGCAATTGTTTCATGTGCCTTTAAGAAATCTTGGCTTACGCCTATGTCATTAAGACATCCCTCTGTTGTATTTCCAGAATCGTCAGGGTTTTGTTGTTCCCATCTAGAGCTACGGTTGATCTGGAATTGATTTCTATGTATGATGTGGGGTGGCTGGCTAGAGACATAGTTTTCCTTATAATCTGCTGGCTTAGAGCCTTTTACCAAAAAGCCCCTCCTTCCCTGGCCCTATGCTGTGTAACAAAAGCAAAGGTGTTTGTGCACATGAAGCTCTGTTCTGGGATGTCCTGTTCTCTTCCATGGGTCCATTCATCTTGCCTTTTTGCCAATAACACACTTCCTTCATGATGGCCACTCTATAACAAATCTTGATTTCCAGGTATGGTGAACATGTCAGCTCTGTTGTCTATCAGGACCATCTCTGCCCTTGAACTTTTGAGCTTCCAGACACATTTTCAAGTCAGCTTCTCCCTTTTCACAAATATCTACCTAGATTTTGACTGTGGTTCCATGTATCATATGCATCATAATATATCATGATTATATCAGTCCACTTGGGAGAGAACTGGTATCTTTACATTATTGGACCTTCCAATCCATAAACAAAACATATACTTTCATGTATTTAAAACTTCTTTTTTTTTTTTAACACTTAAAATTGGGGAGGTAGAAGTCTTGCACATCTTTTGTCACATTGATTCCTACCTATTTCATAGATCGGACCCTGTTAAAAAATGGGATGGATTAAATTTTTAATTTTCTAATTATGGATGACTGGTTTATAGAAATTCTATTGATTATATTTTTTTCATATTGATCTTGTAGTCAATAAACTCTAAATTCATTTCCAAAGGTACTCATATCAGTTAGCATCTCTATTTGTTTTCTGAGGCGGCCACAGCAGATGACCACAAACTAGGCAGCTTGAAGTAATAGAGATTCATTCTCTCCAAGTCCTGGACTAGAAGTCCAAAACTAAGGTACCAGTGGGCCATGCTCCCTCTGAAGACTCTGGGGAAGATCCTGCCTTGCACCTTCCAGCCTCTGGTAGCCCCAGGTGTCCTTAGGCTCATGGCGGCATAATTCCAACCTCTGCCTCCCTTTCCAATTGGCCTTTTTTTCTGTTTTCTTTTGGAATCAAAGGGCTGTCTCCTTTCTCTTATCTCACTGTTGGATTTAAGGTGCACCCTAAGTCCAGGAGGATTTCATCTCGGGATCTTCAGCTTGTTTACAACTGCAAAGACCCTGCTGGGAAGTGGACCTGTCTTTCCGGGAGAGACAATCCAGTCCATTGCAGCTTCCAAACAAACATATATATTTAAGCTCCCCTTCTTCCAAGGGAAGTTCTGCACCTTGCTCTTTTCCACTTTGTGATGTTTCTTGATTGAAGATGGTTCCGTATGAGCCCTTCAAGAGTACCCTTCCTCTCTCAAAGCCTAGCTTCTCTGTGGGAGAAATGCCACCATGTAGGGGGCCTGTCATCTGCTGTTGGGCATTTGGAGAGATCAGAGCTTTGGAACCCATTTATTCTTGGTCTGGCAAGTGACCCTTCTTGGGCTGGTGGTTTAGTCCTTGGCCTGAAGCTCCTTCTCTGTAAGATGCACGGTTGGAGGGTTGGTCACAGCCTGCCTTCCAGCTGTCCCGCGTCAAGGTCTATGACTCTCCCGTCCCTCCTCCTGTGTGCGCTCCCGTGGGGGTTCTGGGGAAAGGAGAGGGCAGTCCTACATTCCCGGCTTCCTGCAGGGGCAGAGTGACGGTGGGTTGCACATGTGTGAGGAGAAGGATCCTGACTCCGACAGAGGAAACTGTCTCAATGAATACCAGATGGCTGAGCTCTCAAGCCCCATCTGCCATGTCCAAACCAGGGGCTTAGGCTATTGGGTGGAGTAAGGTCGCCAGCTAGATGGTCTTTGCTGGGCGGCACTGCCTCCTTTTAGGAACACCAGTAGGACTGTCCCAGCCTTCAGAAGGTCTGGGGCCATTTTTCAACATCTTATCTTTTTTTTGTAATCCTCTTGGTGACCTCCATGACTTAATCAGGTTTGTGTTTCCAAAACAGAAAACAGGTCCTTGTTGTCTTCAGTCCTGTGAATGTTTTTCCAAAACTTCTCTTTTAGAGAAGTTGTCTCCGACACTTGTCTCCAACAGCATCTGGCCCTGGGAGCAGGGCGGTGCTGGTGGTTCGGAGGCGCTCGGCCCTGTTGCCAAAATCATGTGTCATCATATAAGTCTGTAGCATGAATTAATTATAGTAAATTTTCTCAGCTCACGGCAGCTAGCAAATTCCCTGGGACATGTGAGGATCTAGGTTGCCGGGACCCAGGTGTGTCTCATGTGTATTGCCTTCCCACTTACCTTGGAGGACTGGCCTCTGGTGGGGGCTGTTGTCTTTATTTCTTCTGGTCCCCTAGATCTGGGTTTGTGCAGGGGCCTATGACCATGCTGTAAGCCAGTCTGCCCTCACATTCACCGCTAGTGAATCCCAGAGCTTTAATAGGGGATCTATGGGCATACGCCTGTCCAAAATGTCTTGTTCCATTTAGCCCGACAATGATTTCTGTGTATTTGCAAGAGCACAGTTTTTGGATACCAAAACCACCAGCTGAGGCTTGGGGGGGTCCTCGTGGAGGTGGAAGACTTGGGGTTAGGTGAGGCTGGTCTTCTAGCTCAGCTGTACCATGCAAGTTCTTGATCTTGGGCTCTGCCTTCACAGACATGAGCCTCAGTTTACCCATTTATGTATTCAACCGGGTGCCGGGTAGACAGAGAGGATTCAGGTGCAACCCAGGCTTTCAAGGAGCTTACAATCTAAGATGAGAGACAAATACAAAAACGGGGGCTTAAAGGGATTTGAGGGGCTTTGATGGAAGTAAGTAGGACAGACTATGAGGACACAGTGGGGGAAAGCCTTACATGTCCCCGTCGGGGAGAGAGGCACAAGGCAGGTTGTACAGGTGTTGAAAGGGGGGAGGAAAGAAGGGGCTTCCTGGTGGGAACAGAGATGGGAAACATCTGCCAAACGTGGAAACAAAAGTGGCTCAGTGTGGCTAGAGCGTGGGGGGCACAAGGTGCTATGGGGAGGGAGGAGGGCTGAGTCAGGGAAGACCTGACTCCCGTGTGCTCTTCTGGGGAGCTTATGCTGTCCTCCCAGATCACTGGTCCTCAACCAGGGGCAACTTTGCAGCATCTGAACACATTTCTGATTGCCACCACCAGGGAGGTAGGGAGGCTACTGGCATTTACTAGGTAGAGGCCAGGGAGACTGCTGAACATCCTAAATGCACAGGACACCCCTGGCCCCCGCAACAGAGAATTACCCAGCCTCTAATGTCAATAGTCCAAGGTTGAGAAATCCTACTCCTGTGGTTATTGGAGCCGTTGGACGGTTTTAAGCTGGAGAGTGGCGCCCATAGCTTCTTTCTCAGGAGAGATCACCACTGGAGGACCATGGAAGGCAGATCTAAGGGGGGGAATACTGGAGGAAGGAAGATGGTTTTGGACAAAAGATGTGATGTCCTAAAGCTAGGAGTTGACAGATTATGGCCCATGGTCCAAATGTGGCTTGCTCTCTGTTTTTGTAAGGCCCAAAAGATAATCATGAGTTTTATGTTTTTAAATAGTTGGGAAAAAAATACATTTAATGACATATAAAAATTATATAAAATTCAAATTTCAGCGACTATGAATAGCTCATGGAAACAGAGCCACATGTATTTATATATGTATGAGGTAACCTTTGAGCTCTGCGATGGAGTTGACTGGTTGTGACACAGATCCCATGACCCATGAAGCCTAAAATGTTTAATGTTTGGCCTTTTAGAAAAAAAGCTTGTCAACTCCTGACTTAAACCAAGACAAAAAGGTGGAGGTGGTGGAAAGCTGTGGGCCCAGGAGTGTTGGGAAGGAGCAGAGCTAATGGGTTTGGCCATCAGTTGGATATGGGGTGAGGGAAAGAGATCATTTTCTAGCTTGGGACTTTTGGTAAGCAAGAAAAAGAATCCAGAAGACAATGGAGTAACTATGAGACACCACGGTTGGACACACAGGACTGGGGCTTTCAGAAGACGTAGGGGCTGGTGAGGAAGATTCACAAGACTTCAGCCTGTGGAGCACTGATGAAGCCAGCAGGTGAAATGGCCTAGGACAATGGCCTTCCCCTTGCATGGGTCACAGCATTCTTGGGGAATCTATTGAAAGCTTGGGCCCTCTTTCCAGAAAAATAATATAGTCAAAAATATTCATATGGGTCCTAGTTCTAGAACCATGGACCTTATGAGGTCCTGGACTCAAGATTATGAACCTCTGGACGGCCCTTGATGGCGAAAAGAGAGTCAGGCATAGCCTTGTGAGGGCACATCAACATTCAAAGTGTGGGTAGAGAAAAAGGAGCCTGCTAAGGAGGCTGGTCAGAGCGATGGGAAGAGAACCTGGAGGTTTAAGAACTAAGCCAAGTAGGAGAATGGCCCATGAAAAATAGACTGAAGGATAAAAGGGCTCTGTACTCATAGAGAAGTTTGAGTACATGGCTGAAGAGCATCTCCTGGGGGTTTGGTGATGGCAGTCATGGCTGAGCTGTGCCTAGATCTCTGAGAGGGAAGCAGAGGCTGAGGGAGGACTGGAGCATGAGTGGGAGGTGAGGAAGAGCAGAAAAGAGAAAAGTCATGGCAGTGGACTAGCCGCTCACATGTTGTGCTGTTACTGTGTGAATCCCAGAGGGACTTGAGTTTTATCTTTTGGACATGAACCAGCAGACAAGGAGTGGTGGAAAATGCCCAAGAGAAGACAGAAAACTGAGAAGCAAGATTCTGGTCCTGTGAGAGGTGGTACAGTTGCAGGTAGGGGTGGGTAGTGCATCAGGAGAATTCACTGCTGACCCTCCAGGTTCCCACACCCCCCTCCACCCAACAGGCAACACGTGGGCTGCCCACCATGGCCAGAGTGACTTTGGCTGAAGGTCTGCAGCCCTCTTTAGTCCTTTCCATCAACCTGTGATAAATGCTGATTGGATTTCGGGTTGGAAACGTTTTTGGAACTTGTGTCCAAAACACCCAGCCTATTTTGATTCTTACCAAAGAGATCTGAACAACATTTGAGCTCAAATTTATTGGTGCTATTCATTGCTCCTAAGGGAATGATAAGTAGACGTTGATATTTTAATGACAGCTATCTTACTGAGTAGCCTCTATAAATGTAGTCCTTTTAAGGTGTCGGAACTGATCAAATGCACACTATATCTAATGAGAGGGGTAAATTAGTAGTAAAATATATAAAGAACCATCCTTTTTAAGAAAATATTTTTTATTTATTTATTTTGAGAGAGAGCGAGTGAGCAAGGAGTGGCGGGGCAGAGGAAGAGGGAGAGAGACTCTCAAGACTCTGTCCTGAGCTCAGAACCCACTGCAGGGTTGGGTCTCCTCACCCTGAGACCATGACCCGAACTGAAATCAAGAGTCAAACGCTTAACTGATTGAGCTACCCAGGTGCCCCGAATCACCCTTTCACAGGTCTTGCTGAGTTTAAGAATTCCTACCTAGGGAAATAGAAATTATATTAGTAACCAATTGGTGTACATTTCTAGAGAATTTGTTATAGGATTCCTGTAAGTGCTGAGTGTGGGAGACTGTTCTTTGGTGGCCCCCCATTCGATGCTAGTCTTCCCCCTACCCCTTTGATTCTGGGCTGGCCAAGGTTTGCTTTAACAAATCAGGTGTGGAAGAAGCCACACCATACTAGTTAGGGATGGGTTCACAAAAAACCCCATCAGCGTTGGCTTTTGTGCCCTGGGGAAGTCCAGCTTCCCTAAGATGGGCATGTCAGGAGCAAATGCAAGCTAACCATGGGAAGAGGTCACACACAGGAGAATCGGGGACCCCCCTCCTCCCCCGATAACAAAAGTTGGGGCCTCAGACACATGACCCAAGTTGAATCATTTTAGCCAGCCTTAGCCGACACCATGTGGAGCAGAGACAAGCTCTCCCCACCAAACTCGATCCAGAATTTGCAACACCTTGAGCAAAGAATACGCTGGTGGTAGTTTTAATCCATGAAATTTGGGGTACATTGTTTTGCCTCAACAGATAACACAGTGCCTTTGAAATCTACAACATGGGAGGAAGTCTTGCACCGTAAGCATTTACAAAGAACCAGTCAACAGAGCCTGATCAGGTGATCAGCCTGGGTTGGGGAGGAGAGGGAGAAAGATCCTTCACTTCAACCCAGATGAAAATTAATTCCACATAACATTTGCACAACACTCTGCAAGAAGTTATAAGACGTGTCGACAGGATTGTATATTCACCAGCTTTTGGTCTGTTTCATCAGGACGGAGGGGCAGGAAGGGAACAGAGGCATGAATGATGTATGTTTCCTGTACGAAAATCCTAACGTCCAGATAAGCAAAGAAAATGAAAATGATGCCCCATCCCATCACCCAGAGATAACCGCTGCTGGCATTTTGTGCAAATTCTCTGGGGCATTTTTTTTTTAGGCACGCTAATCGTCATAAAAAGTGGGCTCACGCTGTGCAACGGTTAGTAATGTGTTTTCCACTCTACTAGACCCTAGCGTCTTTGCATGTCTATCAATAAGTACGTATTAGGGCCTCGTGATACTGCTTCAAATAGATGTTCCATGGTTTATTCAACAAATGTCTGATCGCTGGAAGTTTGAGGCGGGTTCCAGTGTTTCATTTCCACAGTGAAGGCTTCCATGAACGTCTGTGCAGCTAGATCTCCATGCACAAACGTACGGATAGCCTTAGGACAAGTGCCAAAAAGTGGGATTGCTAAGTACACAAGTTTGCCTATAGTGAAGGCTTTCTGATATATGATTTCCAGTTATCGGGAAGACCGAGACCAAAACCGCTCACCCTCCCCAGTAGTATCAGGGAAGAAAGCTCCCTGTATACATGTGCTCCCAAATGAGAGGTAATCTCACTCTTTCTTAGCACTACTTTTGGAAAATTGTTACTAACAATTGCCGGAAGTGCACACATATTCTAACCCCAAATAGCCAAATGCCAAGTTGGGGGCGGGGAGGGAGCCAGGTGGGAAGGGCTAGATGGTAAACATTTTAGGCTTTGTGGGCCAAGAGGTAAAATGGAAGATACTGTGTAGGTGCTTACATAATCATTTAGCTCATGGTTGCACCAGAACAACCGTGAGTGACTTGATGGTGAGTTGGATTTGGTCCCAGCAGCTGACCGCTGCTCTGACTATCACTGCCCGCACCCCCTGCCCCCAGCCTGGGCCACTTCCTCCCACCATTCTTCAGCAGTCAAAATGGCAAGTAACATCGGGTAACTCTCAGGGTGGGACTTGGTGCATTCTCCGTGGAGGAATTTACTAGAATCATAGGTGGTCACCATTCTGTGCGGTCTATTAAAATATCCCAACAGTGGCTCAGTATCCAGGTCAGTGGTGATGGGGGGGCAGGGGGGATGGGCAGGCAAGTGTGTCATCAGACCTATAGGGCAGCCAGCGAGCGGCTTATGAGACGGGCTTCCTCCTTACCACGTGTTTTACAACATGAAAGTGGGTTTTCCCCCAATCATAGAAGTATTACCTACTTGTAAAGAAAAGCACAAAACAGTATTATTATACCCACCTTTCAGAGATAATCTCTATTAATACTTCGGTTGATTTCCTTGTAGTTGTGTGTGTGAGAGAGACAGAGAGAGGGAGAGAGAGAGAGACAGAGGAAAGAGAAAAGGAGAGAGAGAAGTAGGGAGAGAGAGGTAGAGAGAGAGAGACTTCAAAACTGGAATGGTTTATCTCATCAAATTGTATCATTTTATTTAAGAAGTACTGAGTTACGAGTGTCACTGGTAGGTTGATGCCACCCCACATGAGGTGTCTTTTTTAAAAAAACTTATTTATTTGAGAAAGAGGGAGAGAGAGAGAGAGAGTGGGGGGAGGGGCAGATGGAGAGAGGGAATCTTAGACTTTCTGTTGAGCATGGAGCTCGATGCAGAGCCGGATGTGGGGCTCAACCCCAGGACCCTGCGATGAAAACCTGAGCCGAAACCAAGAGTCGGGCACTTAACCCACTGAGCCACCCAGGTGCTCCTGATGTGCCTTTTTCAACCGAATTCCTGCCTGATGGACATCTGGGCCTCTCCTGGTTTCCCAGTGTTAGAAGTCAGGCTACAGTGAGTGCCTTTATTTATTATTTTTTTTTCAAGGATTTTGTTTTTTATTTGTCAGAGAGAGAAAGAGTGCGCAGAAGCAGGCAGAGCAGCAGGCAGAATCAGAGAGAGAAGCCGGCTCCCCGCCAAGCAAGGAGCCCGATGCGGGACTGGTTCCCAGGACCCTGGGATCATGACCTGAGCCAAAGGCAGTGGCTTAACCCACTGAGCCAGGCAGGCAACCTGGGCGAGTGCCTTTAAATGTAACCCCCCCCCCCGCCCCATCTTCAGGTCTTTTATGATTTCCTTAAAATAGAGTCCACAGGCAGGGATTGCCTTTCAAAGAATAGGTGTGTATTTAATATCTTTCCTACATGGTGCTGCTTTGCTTTTCCTAAAAGCGGTGCTAATTCACGGCGATGTTCTTGTGCGATCATAATCACATCCTCGGGGCCATGTAATTTTCAAAATATTTGCTAATTTTGAGAGGTAAGACGATATTTTATTGTTGGTTTGCATAATAGTTGTTTGATTTCCAGCTGTTTTTGCTATGCACATATTTGTGTTTCTTCTGAGAAACATACATCTTCATTCCCCGACCGTTGTACGGTTTTTCCACTTCTTTATTGTTTGGTAAGAACACTTTAGATAGTGATAACATTAGCCCTATTATATATGTTGCGAGTGTTTTCTGAGTTGCTCTTTGATTTTCTTTAGGTGTCTTTGTGATGTGGAAAAGTGCATTTCGACGTTTCCAAATCTGGCAAGCCTTCTCTTTGTGACTCCTTCCCCGGCTTTTATGTTCCGGAGGCTCGTCTCTGGGCTCATCCTCTACCCCACAGCACCTTTGAAGTTTCTTATTTAATGGCTCCATGTTTTATATTTAATTCTTTAAGCCATCTGGAATTAATTTTAGTCTAGGTTGAAATGAAGGATCTAACTTCATTCCCCCTTGCCCCTCCCCAAAGCTAACCATCTGATCTGGCTTCATGCATTAATCCTTTCCAAACATTTAACGGGCATGATTTTCCTCCACTGGGCAGTATGGGGGGGGCGGGGTGGAGGGGGGGCAGAGGTTCTCTGAGCCACACTCCAAAGCTGCCAGTAAGTCCCGGGGGTCCTTTTGTCCCCAGAGGCCTGTGAACCTTGGAGATGAGCTGAAAAGCCCCCAGCACGGAACTGGGACCTGCTGTCCCCAGTAAGAAGATGCCATTGACCCAGACCATCTCAGACCCCAACACGGGGGCCTCAGATGCGACCCCAGCTTATGCTGAATTATCAACCAGAGCATGGGAGCCAGGTGTCTCCGTGTCGGGCATTCACATGGGTGCCGGCACGCTTTGGTGAAGGGCTGCACCCACTCCCCCCGGGGACCCTTCTCCTATGTGTGTGTTCAGGTGCCTCATTACCCAGGAGTTTTCAGAGATCGGTCGCTGCCTCCTGGAGACCAGGCCTTGGGCCACGCCATGGGCTGCTTGTAAGCTCCCTTTGCTGGTTTCCAGTCTGCCATGTTAGTGGTCTAAATACTTCCCGTGTGGACAACGCGGGATCTCAGCGTGGACCCTCCCCAACCCTCCCTGCCCACCTAGGAGCTCAAAGTCTAAACAGCGCCTGGCCAATGGATGCTTCACTACTACCTGGGCCAGAGGAGGACTGGCCAGGTCTCTACTCGGGACCTCGACCCCATCCCCACCACGTGAAACCTACCAGCATTTACTCACTCAGCCTTTCTGAACAAAGTGCCTACAATGTTCCTGGACACGAGTTGGAGACAAGAGCTCAGACATTTGAAGTATGTATATTTATATTCATCTATGTATAAATATTATAATCATGATAAACACGCTTCCTCAATTATTCTAGAAACATATTGTATCAGTTTGTCAATAATACGTCAATTATTGTGTTTCCCGGCCAGGTTTCTGCTGCCGTCGCCAGGTGAAGGAGGCACTTGCTCAAGATGGCCTTCAGGAGACAGCAGCCTTGGGAGTCAACCCCGAGGCAACCTAGTCTCCCGCTCCAATCCCCCCTTCTCGATCATGGGTCAGTGCAACCGAACGCAATATATTTCCCCAAACATATCCATCCCCTCACACCGTGCATCAGCCATCTCTCGTCCCTTAGGGCTTGTTCTCCTTCCTTTCTGTTCTCTTGCTGCTTGCTTACAGCCACAACATGCGTGCCTAGCCTTACCCCCAGACGGCTCCTACACGTTTCCCA
Source organism: Mustela lutreola (assembly GCF_030435805.1). Taxonomy (NCBI): domain Eukaryota; kingdom Metazoa; phylum Chordata; class Mammalia; order Carnivora; family Mustelidae; genus Mustela; species Mustela lutreola. Next base: position 212,765,298 of record NC_081291.1, read on the forward strand.
TCCGCATCCGCAAGATGATGACATTTGGGTAAGACGCTCTTGGCCCTCAGCCCAGAGGGCTTCAACCGCATGAGGTGTATATCACTGGGTGTGGTAGCCATTTATCTCAAAGCTCCATCAGCGTACAAAGATGACATGCCAGGCTAGAGAGGTCATTGGTGCAGAGCTGTGTGCACTAGGATGATACTAAGCCTTGAGGGTCTTTGCTTTTATTTCTTCCCTATTTTTCTCTCTATATATAATAATTATTGATGCTTTGAGTGAATGATTTTTTTTTTTTTTTTTTTTTTTTCCCCACCGAAGACCCTTCCTTGCCTTCTGCAAATGGTTTTCTCTCAAGAGTGTCTGAGGAAAGTTTTGCTTGGTGGGACGCCTGCATTTACCAGGTCACGTGGAAGGTCGCTTGAGGTTCGGTCCTGTCCCTAAAGTGTGTGCAGAGGGAAACACAGGCAAGCATGTTTTTGAAGGCTTTTCCTTTCAGGGAGGCCAGATCCCATTGTTCGTGAGTGTGTCTGCCTCTCTCCGCTCCTCCTCCTCCCCTGACCTGGCCGGGTGAGCAGAGCCCCCAGGCCCACCTACAAGGGATAATAACAGTAATACAGCTTCCTGGGTGGCTCAGTCCGTTAAGCGTCTGCCTTCCTCTCAGGTCATGATCTCAGGGTCCTGGGATGGAGTCCCGAGTCGGGCTCCCTGCTCAGTGGGAAGCCTGCTTCTCCCTCTCCTTCTGCCTCTCCCTGCCTGTGTTCTCTCTCTCAAACAAATGAATAAAATCTTTTAAAAATTTAACATGTGGGCGCCTGGGTGGCTCAGTGGGTTAAGCCGCTGCCTTCGGCTCAGGTCATGATCTCAGGGTCCTGGGATCAAGTCCCGCATCGGGCTCTCTGCTCGGCAGGGAGCCTGCTTCCCTCCCTCTCTCTCTCTGCCTGCCTCTCCATCTACTTGTGATTTCTCTCTGTCAAATAAATAAATAAAATCTTTAATAAAAAAAAAAAATTTAACATGTAACGTGGGGTCCCTAGGGTGCCAGGTACCCTGCATGGTGCTTTGTGTGGCTTTTCTTACTTAACCTGAAATAGCTGCTGACTGAGGCAGGAGCTCCTCGTGTCATACCTATTTTAAAGACCAGGAAACTGAGAAACTCGCTCAGTCACACAGCTAGTCTACGGTTGAGCTGGCTTTCTGCTGCAAATCCCTACCCCCGGCCTTTGGAGCTCTCAGCCTCTACCACCGAGGCTTGGTGTGGGGGGTCCTTAGAGCGTGTCCAATGGCACAATGTTGTAGTTCCGTGTGCCTGCAGATGGACTCTCCAGGACAGCTTATTAAAAATGCAGATTCCTGGGCCCACCCATGGAACTGTGTCCCCCCAAAAGATCAAGTCTAACATTTATGCAGTGCCAAGAACTTCTCTAAGCCCTTTCCCTGTGCAAACTCACGTAGACCTCACCCCCAGTGAGGAAGGGGCTACTTTTATTGTCCCCATTTTACATATGGAGAAACTGGCCCAGAGAAGGGGGAAACTCGCCCAGGTCACACAGCTCATAAGTGGCAGAGCAGGGATCTGCACCTAGGTTTCATTGTGTCGGTCCAAACCCTCTGCCCAGATGATCTGATACCCTACTGTGTCAGACAGAGAAGCTTCCCCACGCTCAGGAATGGACAATCTACTTTCAATCCACAGGGCTAATTAGCATTCAGTCGCAAGTCAAAGCTTAAAGAAAATCTCATTAGGCTATAATATTCATACAGGTTCAGCAGTCATGATCCTTGACCTTCACACAAACGGACTGGAAACTTATGTCCACACAAAAACATGCACATGCAAGTTTACGGCTGCTTTACGCCTAATTGCCCAAACTCGGAAGCAACCAAGATGTCCTTCAGCAGGTGAATGGATACCTACGCTGGGGTCCATCTGCACAATGGAATATCAGATAGTGCTTAAAAGAGATGAGCTATCAAGCCATGAAAAGACATGGAGGAACCTTAAATGCACATGACTAAGTGAAAGGAGCCAATCAGAAGAGACTCCGTACTGTATGATGCCAGCTCTATGACATTCTAGAAAAGACAAAACCATGGAGACAGTAAACAGATCAGTGGTTGCCAGGGCTTGGAGCGGAGATAGGGATGAACACATGAAGCACAGAGGAGTTTTAGGGCAGTGAAAACACTCTGTAGGGCACATTTTTTTTTTTTTAAGATTTTTTTAAAAAAATTATTTGACAGAGAGGGAGAGAAATCACAAGTATGGAGAGAGGCAGGCAGAGAGAGAGGGGGAAGCAGGCTCCCTGCTGAGCAGAGAGCCTGATGTGGGGCTCAATCCCAGGACCCTGAGACCATAACCTGAGCTGAAGGCAGAGGCTTAACCTTCTGAGCCACCCAGGTGCCCGTGTAGGACATATTTTTTTTTTAAGATTTATTTATTTATTATTTGAGAGCAAGAGCTTGCAGGGTAGGGGGAGGAACAGAGGGCAAGGGAGAGAGAAAATCGCAAGCAGATGGACCCCCTGAGCTTGGAGCCTGATGTGGGGCTTAATCTCATGACCTGAGCTGAGATCAAGAGTTGCGCTCAACTGACTGAGCCACCCAGGTGCCTCTGTATGGTATTTTAATGACAGATACCTGTCATTACATGTTTGTCCAAACACATGGAATGTACAACTCCAAGGGCAAGCCCTAAGGTATCCTGCAGGCTCAGGGTGATTACAATGTGTCCGTGCAGCTTTATGGATGATGACAAAGGTAACTTTCTGTGGGGGGTAGGGGTGCTGCCCAGGGGGGAGGCCGTGGTTGGGGGGAGGCAGAGGGAGTGCAGAAAAATCTCTGTACCTTCTAGTCATTTTTGCTCTGAGCCTAAATCTGCTCTTAAAAGTAACGTTTTTTTTTTCTAAAAATCACATTTTAGTAGTTCTTGGCTGATCAGCCACCTGTTCTCTAAACGAGGTGGTATTATCTTCCCAGACTCTGTAAGGAGGTTCTTAACCTGTTGGGGAGTCACTTACCCTTTTGGGAATCTGATTAAAGTGTGGACTGTCTTCCCATAAAAAATGGCACTTGTGTGCGTGAGTTTGTGTGTACAGTTTATATGTAATAATATGTAATATTAGCAGGGATTCTCCGGGAACTTACAGACCTATGTTGAGAATCACAACCTAGACGGACACACGAGCCTTCTCTTTCAGCCGTACCTGCCCCACCATCTGCTCGTCTGTTGAAAGATTCTTGGTAGGAAAGAATACATGGGAAAATTATTTGCTTGGAGACAAAGTAATTAAGGCACAGCTTTACTTTTCTTTGATTCTTATAAACATTCACCTTAATTAAAGTGTTCATTTTGAGATAGGAGCACCGGCTGCCAGGAGGCAGGATGAGAGGGGAAAACCCCTTGGGGATTACACAGGGCTCCTGCTTCCTGAACCCGGGATTCTTATTAGTGAAGTGACCTCTGCCTTGACTAGCTTAAATAGATTCTATCTGGCAGCAGATGTGGGCTGTTTCTGCTTTTTCTTTGAAGTCAGCTTTTGCCATAAACGGTGTGTTATTCAAAAAGTGCTCTTTCCCTACAATTCTACCTTGGGTAGGTAAATTAAGTGGATGAAGAAACATCCTCTCATGGTTAGTTTCATGCGTCAACTTGGCTAGTCTATGGTGCCTGGTTTTCTAATCGAATGCTCATCTAGGTATTGCTGTGATGCTGTCCTATAGGAGTAGCTGACACTATAAGCAGTCAACTTTAAGTAAAGGAGATCATCCTTGATAAGATGGTGGTGCCCCTTTCAATGAGTTGAAAAGCCTTCCCAGCGAAGAACTGAAGTTTCCTAGCGAAGGAGAAATTCTGCCTCAAGACTGTAGCATCAACTCTTGCCTGAATAACCAGGCTTTCAGCCTAATCTAACACCTTTTGGACTTGACAGCCCCTACAATTGCATGAGCATATTCCTTTAAGTAAATCTCTTTAGAAGGACAGCATCTGTCTGTCTGTCTAGCTATCCATCCATCCATCCATCTGTATGTGTATCCTATTGGTTTTTCTTCTTTGAAGAACCCTGATTGGTACACATCCCGAAGAACCCAGCACTCCATGTGGACAACAATTGCTCTGTAACACATGAACAATCTGTATGTTACCAAATGTCACCTGCTTATCCCCATCCCATGCTCAGAGCCCCTGGCCCCTGGAAGGACAGATGTGAAGTCAGAACAGCGAGCTGGGATTAGGCAGTTACCGTGGTGCTTCTCCAGCTCTTCTGTGCCACAGTGTCACTGTGGCCAGTGTGGGAAATGTGGGGGAGAGGGGTTTGTTAGAAATGTAGATTCTCGGAGTCCCATCTCCCCAGATTCTGAGTCTATGTGCCTGGGTCCAGAGCTCTGCTTTTAGTCATCCTTCAGGATGGTTCTGATGCAGGTCATCCTATGAGAAAGAGAGTTTGCCTCCAAGCCTCCAGATCAGACCAAAGGCCGTTCTCCACAACCCCCTCCCCAAACTCAGGATTTTTTATCATCGGTCCTCCTGGTTCCAAAGCTGGGAGCTTTGGTCCAGTTTTTACCCTCTGGGTCTCTTGACAAGATTAGTGGCCTGGCTTGGGCATGCCTGTTGAAGTGCAAATGCTTAATATCAAGAGGTATACACATGAGGCTTTATGGCTTCTGTGGTGTGGTGGTTAAGGTGAGGGACTCTCAGACCAACCTGCCCAGGATTTGAATCCCCCCTTAGTCCTCTACCAATTACTCTTTCTCCCCCCTTCCATTGACATAATTGCATGTCACGCAATTTCCTTTCTCCTACAACTGTAGGGCTGACATATAGTGGACTTGCTTGACTTGCCAATCCAACAGCAGTGCTCATCCCCACCCCAGTCCCAAATTGAAAGTTGAGGCAGCAAAATATGAATGTCTTGGTCTTAATATTCTGGCGGCTTCATAGTTCGATACTGATCTACAGACTTGTTTTAAGAAGCAAAATGTAAGTAAGATAGAAAGGAACCCAAGACACCACAAACACTGACCCTGTCACCACCACCAGCTTTGGGGCCTCCCTCCCCCCAACCAGCCTCACCAGGCCTTGTTTGCCTGCATTGAGAATGATTAATGGGGCTGATCTAACATTTCCCAGGAGCTTTGTTAAAGTCTTCACCAGGAAGAAAAATGTCAGCATAGGAGAGCGAGGGTAGTGGTGGCCATAAAACATGAAGATAAGGAGGCACAGGCCCCTTCCTGCAGTGTTTGTTCAGTTGACGCAGATCTCCCCACCCCCGGGTGGTGGTCTGGTATCCAGTTTCCGCTTAACCTTCCAGCACTTGCTTCCTCTCCCCCCATTCTACCTTTGGCCTCTCTGAGAAACGGGCCCAGACAACATCTGGAAAAACAGTGCTGGGCTGCCCTGGCCAGCGAAAGAGGTCTCGTAGAGTCTGTTTAGTTTCTAAGCTCTGATTTTATCTCGTGGATAAGATCCATATGGAGAGAGTAGGGAGGGGAGAGTGAGTGCGGGGGGACAAAGCGAGGGCTGCAACTACAGTAGGTCTGTTTCTGGCCCTGTGGCATCTCTTTCAGAGCTGGAGCTTTGCTCGGCCCTTGCCTTAATCACAGCATCTCCTCGGGGAAAGCCTGTCTGTTGCTTTGAGAGCAACTCGTGAAAATATTTAGTGGAGGGGGTGGTGGTGAAGACTCAAGGCTTCAGCTCCAGTACTGGGATTGCTACCAATGCTATCATCCAAGCTCATCCTATCCCATCAACTAGACAGACCATGGATATGTGTGACCTGGACTGGTCCAGATCTCTACTGCCAACTAGCGTAACCCCGGGTGAGTTCATGAACCTCTCTAAATCTCAGTTTTCTCATCCAGGAAGTAGAGCCAATGGTTCACGGATGGCTTGTGGGAGACTGGCCCATGGTAAGCTAACATAGAAAGATGTTAGCTATTCGGCACTGTTCCATGACCCTGAACAAGTGCCATATTTCCTTTCCTGACATCTCCCTCACCTACCTTATGGGGTTGCTGGAGAATTTATTGAGATGAGTTGTTACTACACCCTGCAAAGAAAATTAGAATTTCACACTAATGCAAGGGTCATGATCCCTACTTGCCCAAGCCATACCACATTGTTACTCATCGTTGCCTCTCTATTTGGAACATGCTCCCTCTTCACCACTTCGTGCCTAGCAAATTCTTACTCAACTCCCTCCAAGAAACTCCCTCCAGCCTGCTCAGCCCTTGATTCTTTCCCTTGTTGAATACGTGGAATTATAGTTATAGGTTTCCAACAAGAACCTACCTCTAGAATCCAAGATCTTCTAAGGACAGGAATTATGTCTTGTTCTTTTATAAATCCAAAGGGCTAGTGGAATATTTTGCACAAAGTAAGGACCCAGTAAATTAGTGGATGGATGGGTAGGTAGATGAGTTGAGGGATAGATGGGCTAATAGATGGAGAGATGGACAGATAGATGGGTGGATGGATGGCTGTACAGATGGACTGACAGATTTTGTAGTCATGTCTCAAGAACCACCAACAGTTGTTATCTGCTCTCTGAGCTATCTCTGAATATGGTGTCAAAATGATTCCCTTCTCTTTATTGACACTAATTAGTGATCAGTACAATATATATAGAAGGACTGATGTACTTTTAGCAAAAGGCTAGGACACTCAACTCCACATCTAGAATATGGTCCTGGGAAATTTCAGCCTAAATTTGGTCTTCTTCAAGGGAGTTTGCGTACAACAGACTGAAAGCTTGTCCTGATTGGGAGTCACAGTATCTGTCCCTGCTTTTCAAACTTCCATGAAAGATGAGCCATTGCAAACCCAACCAAGTACATCACAGCCTTAGTGACCAGAATGGACTTCTCAGTATCCTTTATGAGTCTCTCAGGCTGTGGAAGAAAAGTGTTCCCCCTTGTTAAGCCAGAACATGGTCTTTAACAAAGATCACTGGTCGGGAAACCAGGACAGTTGCTCTTGGCCTGGTTCACCACTAATTTGCTCTGGGATTTGGGGCCAGTCACGTCTCCTCATTAGACCTCAGCCTCTTTGTGAGAAAAATGGGGACTGTATGAATCCCAACCTCCCTAGTGTGATTTTACATTCTGCAGGGCTGGTGGCCTCCAGAGGGACACGAATGCCCATACGGGGCTCTCGACCAAGCTCCTCACGACATCAGGAGACCCTCCCAGTCCTCCCACCCTGCCCGCTGTCTGCCCGCTGTCTTCCTCTCCCTCTGCACCTCAGTTTCCTTATGGGTAAGATGGGACAATGAAAGGACCTACCTCCAGGGCAGGTAAAAGATAAAAAAGGCGTAATACACAGGAAATGCCCATCGTGGTGTCTGACACAGTAAGGGTTGGAAAGATGCTGTTGTTATTAAGGCATCTGTGAGGGACGGATGCTGGAGCCACGGGTTTGGGCCTCTCTTCCCAGGTGCCCCTGAGGGCTCACTGCCATGATGCTTAGGTCTGTAGGTTCTGGTTTTTAAAGGTGTGTGCAGTCTACAGGCTGTTGACATGAGCCTGGGCCAAGGAGGGGAGCCCTACTGACTTGAATTAAGCCGCTGTCTGGATAAAGGGGAGCCCCATCCTAAAAGCAGGTCATTAGGTGTCTGGTAAAATGGTGGGGACTTTCATGGCTTTCCCATCTTCCCGGACATCTCTTTCCCTATGTTCTCCTTTTGTCCTTGTGGACCTGCAGGTGCTTTTATGTGAGCAAAGGGGCTCCGACCACTGACTGGGAAAGGGTTGCCTTCCTTCTAGAAGGAGCTAATCGAAACCTGCACCAAAGTGAGGGCTTCCCGGGCCCAGGAGGACAGTTTTCCACGAAGGGTCTTGGAGTAGGCCACTGCTCCCCTTGGGAACCTTTTCAGAATGGCTTTGTCTCCAATGAGCAAGCTTCTGGCGGCCTGACTCCTGCTGCACTCACGTAACAAGGTACAAAATAGGCCACTGCCCACAGAGAAGATAACGTGGCTGACCCACTGGCAGTGAGGAAAGGGGCTCTGGTTTGAGGTTTCAATCTGCTCGGGGCTGCCATTATGAAGCGCTACCTGCTGGGGAGCTTGAACAATGGGGACTGCTGGTCCCCTAGTCCTGGAGGTGGGAAGTCTGCAATCAGGGCTCTGCATGGCTGCGTCCCCCCGCCGAGGGCTGGGAAGGAGAGTCTGTTCCAGAAGTCTCTCGCGGCTTCCGGTGGTTTCCTGGCCCTCTTGCGTGCTCCTTGGGTTGTGGATGCGCCACCCGCCCCCGTCGCTGCCTTCATCTTGACATAATGTTCCTCCTCTGTGTGTGTGTATGCACATGCACATGTCTTTGTCCTGATTTCCTCCTTTTATAAGAATACTGGATTGGGGCCACCTTACTCCAGTGTGACCTCATCTTAACTAACTGCATCTGCCATGACCCCATTTCCAAATGGGGCCATGTTCCGAAGTCCTGGGGTTCGAGCAGCAACATAAGAATTCAACTCCTGACAGTTGGATTTTGCCTAGAGGAAGGGGTCATACCATGTCTACCTGTGTCTACACGTCCAAGCTCAGGGGAGCCCCCACTGAGTGTGTGCTAGGCCTTGCCTGCTGTACACAGGAGGTCAAGGTAATCTATCCTGTGTTGACGGGCCACCTCTCTGGCAGACTACTCTATTTCCCCTCTCGGGAAGCTCTTGAATAGAGAAGAAACTTCCCAATAGCTCCATCCAGTTTATCCTGTTTCTTCCCCTTTAGATCAGAAAGAGCGAAAGGAGCACCTTTAACTTTGGCTTTTTTCATCACTATAGGTGGCATTTATTGAGCACTTGCTGCATGCTTGAAACTGTCCTAAACATTTAACGCCTAACCTTACAGCAGTCTACTGAAACAGGTGCTGCTATTGTGCCCCTTCTAAGGAGAAGGAAGGAAGGGGAAGGGGAAAGTAAGGAAGCTGAGGCACAGAGAGGTCCAGTAGCCTGCTCGTAGTAACAGGAGCCCTGGGAGGTAGGCTTGGAGCCACTAGGCATGGCTTTCCAGGGCAGGGAAAGCTGTCCCCAGGAAGCGGCAAGGGTCCTGGGATAAAATAGCCACTTCTGAGTATCTGTTCTACCCTTTATTGAGAAGAGAGGATCAGCCTGCCTTCAGGGTCCTTCAGCTGCCCTGCAAGCAAAGTTGCCTTTAGCTGGTGCCCACTTGGTCTCCTTTGTGAGAGAAAACCCAGTAAACATCAACCCTCATCCCTCCTCTGCTTGAAGGACATGATTGTTCTGAGACTTTTTTCTGAGAAGGTGCTAGAGAAATCCACAGACTTAGCCAAGGTCTGCAGAGGCCTCAGGCTCCCTGTCCATACCCATCTGGACTATCCCGGAGAGGCTAATCTTAGTTCTCCAGCTGCTTCCAGAACTTCTGGGAGATCCCTCAACCTGAGCAGCCCCACAAGCCCAATGGGAGGTGGGGAGGTCTCCACAGTTCTTGTCATCATAACGGAGACCAGGCTGGGCATGGATGAGGCCTTGTGGAGTGTGAGAGATGTTCTGGGCTGTATCAGAGGATTCCAATGGTTCCCTGTCTCTGTAGTCCACTCCAAGAACTTGAGGGATATCCTTGGCCTGGTCATCCGGCCTCCACAAGATTGTGTATTGTCAGCAGCCATGTGGGAGTGGACAGGCCATCGTGGACTCTGAGAGGCCTGAGGTGAGCTGGGCAGAGCCAGGGAGGCTGGGTGACCACAGACAGGTGACCGTCCTGGGTGTGAGCCCAACAGTACCTGCTGGAGTGGGGGTCGGATTCGTGAAGATAACACAGAGTGTGGAACACAGTTTATGGTGGCAAACACTGAAAGCAGGAGGCCCACGTTGGTGTCCTCTCCCAAGAAGCCATGTACTCTGAGCCCAGGCAAAGCAATGGCTCCTTCTGTGTTCCTCGTCCTCAAAGTGACTGAAGTTTAGGAAAGTAGGGTGTGACGTGAGGAAACAGATGAATGTGATATGAAAACTAGGAAATGTAGGCCCAAGCTTTGCTATTTCACTGGGTTCCTCTTCTTAGTGAGTGAACATCCTCCACCACATGCTTTCTGGGCTGGCTCCCCACTCACATTGTGAACCCTCTAAAGAATGGGAACAGGAGGGCCAAGGTCAAAGTCACGGAGGAAAGGAAGGCAAATCCCTCATGTTCTGGCCTCCCTATCATGACTTCTAGGATGAGGTCACTGGTTTCTTCGATGCTTTTCTCTTCTCTGTTTCCACACACCCCAAATCCACAGACCCTCAGATTCCAGAAACCCTCGGGCCAAGGGCTCTTCCCACCTCCCCCTTCCGCACCCCAGTCCTCTCCTCCACAGGAAATCTTAGCTGAGGTCAAGCAGCAAAGCAAACAAGTCAATATTCGCTCTGTAACCATCTGATTACCCTAAATTTGTGTCAAACAAAGATTTTAAATAGTTTATAAGTGCTCTCCAGAAATATACTATATGTTCTTCCATGGAAAGCAAGCCATTTGAATTTTTCTTTTGAAAAGCAAGGATAAAAGAACAATAGGATATGTCAGAATATGAAGCTAAACATTTTTTCCTGGAAAAACAATAATAATCTATTTATAGTATATTGCTGACGGAGAGCAAAAAAGTCGTTCCAGGAACATCACTGGTGATGTGAAGACATGAAGAGCCACGGTGGGGACATCTTTAGACAGAGTGTGATCGGCATCCAGACGTAACTGAAACAGTGAGAAGATCAAGGTTCCTCACACTCATCCCCTTGTTCAAGTCCAATTAGCAAATAAGGACAATAAGAGATAAACCATAAAGGAGCTTCAACAAGATTCTGGATTGTCTATGATGATGATTCTAGTATTTTTTGAAATATCAAATATGTAACTCTCCAAAAAAAAAAAAAAAAAAAAAAAAGGTTTTCTTGCTTTGCTAATGTCTAAACACGTACTTAATCGTATCCCTTTGTGCCTTTATGCCATCATTTCCTAGAATGACTTCCCCAAAAGGAGATTGCTGAGCCCAAGGATAGGCATCTTTGTAAGGTTTTGAGACCGGTGGCCAAACTGTCTTCCAGAAACAACACCTCAGTTTGTATTGTAGGCGGTGAACTTAGCCTGGTACCCTGTTTGCTAATCCAGTTAGGGAAAAAGTGGTTTCTCTTTGTTTTCATATATATTCTATTGACTAAGGAGCTTGAACCCCCTTTTTCTTATGTTACTTGGCTATTTCCATTTACCGTAAGAATATTTCTTACTCTCTCCCTTTAATTTATCTTTTTAAGATTTTATTTATTTAAGAGAGAGCACAAGCCGGGCCACAGGCCGAGGGAGAGGGATAAGCAGACTCCCCACTGAGCACAGAGCCCAATGCAGGGCTTGATCCACTCAGGATCATGACCTGAGTGGAAGGCAGTCGCTTAACGGACCAGGCCACCCAGGAACCCCTCTCCTCTTTATTTTATGCTGAACTATTTGTCTCTTTCCTACTGTCTGCGAAAGTTCTGTTGATTGTAAGTGTATTAAATCCTGTGTTTGTCTCATGTTACAGCTGTTTCCCAGATATAATTAACCTTTCATGCTTTTTTTTAGATTTATAAGAGTAAAATATTCTGTAGAATCATTTCATCATTTCTCCCAATATGTTGTTTCATTGAATTTTTTTCCTTTGGTGTTACACTTAGAACATTTTTCCTATTACAAGTTTACATAAAACCTTCCCTCTTTCTCCTTCCAGACTTTTATGTGTTTTAAAAAATATATATAATCCATACGAAAATTATTACCATGGGTGTTATGAGGAGGGAGTCTGGCTTGATTTTTTCCACATGGTTAACCAGTAATTCCAAAATCATATATCAAGTGATTCATCCTTCCCTATTAATTGGAACACCATTTTTATTTTACTTCCTGATTAGTTATGTAGAACTAGAGTTGTTTCTTTTTACTTGACTTTTCTTTCTAGTCTTTATTTATTGGTTTCGAAGATAGTATCAGTCTGTTTATATTTTTGTCACTTTAAAAATATGGTTTAATATCTGACAAAACAAGTTCCCTTCCTTCTTCCAGAAAGAAAGAAAGAAAGACCCTCAACTGACCTGTTTCACATATTCTGCGGAATCAACTTGGAAATCATTGTCAAGTTCCAAAAATGACTTTATTTGGGATAGAGGCTGAAATTCTAATGAGTAAATGCAGTTAGTTTGAGATGAATAAACATATTTTCAGTAGTAAGCTTTCCCAACTCTGTTCTTTCTATTTATGAAGTGAATTTTTTTTTAAACTTAGTAAAGTTTGTGGTATTCTGATCCTAGATCTTACATATTTTCTTCCTTGGTATTTTATATTTTTGTTGCCAGTGTGTGTGGATTTCTTTTTTTCCTTGTTGTTTTCTTAACACCCATGTTGCTGGTGGGGTGCTAGTCCATTTACTTTCCTTCTCTGTGGGGGCAGGGGCTCTGGGCCCACAGGCCATGTGAGGTCGTCTTTTCCCTCATTAATGTCAAAGCTGAGAGATCTGATGGCAGATTCTTCATAGACTCAAATTCACTGGATGCTTCTGGGAATCCCTAGAATGTTCTTTCAGAATCTCTCAACACCCCTTAGATGTGATAAAGCAAAACACAGGTATCCTGGACACGTTTCACGTGTTACTTTCTGCAAGCATTCTGAACTCAATGTTCTCTTCAGCCTCTCCTTCAAGGACGAACGGATACCCAACGCCACTGTAGGATGTCCAGATGGAAAGCTCCTTGACAGTCTATCTCACACTTCTGTGTATCCCTCATGCCTAGCACCACAGTGGGGGTAGAACTGGGACTCCCAGCATGAATCCTTGATTTGGAGCACTGGGAGATCAGACTCTGTACCATGGTTTGCAACCCTGACTCAATAGTCGAATCGCCTACGAAGTCTAAAATACTACTGGTGCCTGGAGATGCTGGCTTAACTGTTCTGGGGTTGGGCATCAGTATATTTTAACCCCCGACCCGATTTCCACCCCAGGGGACTCTAGTGTACAGTCAGACCTTCGAAGCACTGCTTTAAAAGATGCCCGACCTTTTTGTCAAGTCCTTACTTACAGGCAGCAGAAATAACCTAGGGTTGATTTGTGCAAAAAGGGATTCATTTAAATAATTTGAATTTAATATTAAAATCCAGAGGCTCTGGGCCCACACGCCATTTGAGATCATCTTCTCCCTCAGGTTTTGAGGGGTTATTCTTAAGAAAAAAAAAAAACAAACAAAATCATAAACAGACAATTGGGTACCAAAGTAAATATACAGAATGAGGGGGGTTAATATCATAAACATCATGTAATTTAGAAATACCATATAATATTTTAATATTTTTTTTGTGTGTGTGACATACCGCTGCAGTGGATTTCTCCATTTCCTTTTGGTTGTGGAAGCACGGGCTATAAAATCTAATTTTGTAATATTTTCCATAGAAGAGAGAAGTCATTTGTTCTTTTAGCACGTTTGATCTAAATGTCTTTCTAAAGTGGCCTTTTTAATATAGAGTAGTTTTAGATTTATAGGACAGTTGTGAAGATAATACAAAGAATTCCTGTGACCTCTCACCCATTTTCCGCCATCTGCATTTGTTATCACTGATGCAACGTTGATGGATACATTACCATTCACTGCACTCTGCACTTATTTGAATTTCATTGTTTTCCCTGAATTTCCTTTTTCTGTTCTAGAATGTCACCCAGGATAACACATTACATCTTGTCATCATGTGTCCTTGGGCTTTGCCGGACTGTGAGTTTCTCAGGTTTACCTTGTTTTTGGTAACCTCGACAGTTTTGAGGACTATTGGTCTGAGATTTTGTAGAATGGCCCTCACTTTGGGTTTGCCTAATATTTTTCTCACGGTGAGACTGGGGTGGTAGGTTGTGGAGAGGAAAACCTTACAGAGAAAATGCCACTTTTATCATCCTATCAAACATTAAATGCGGTCACTTGGCTAAGATCCAAATTTGTTTTATATTACTTATAATTTTTAAAAGTTCCATTCAGCTCATACCTATCATTGGCCATGACATGAAAAGTTTTTGGATTGTGGTCAGATCTAGGAAAATCCATTGAGTTTCATTCATCGTATGAAGATTTAGAAGGATTTTCTGTAGACCTGCTTCTGGCTCTGTGCATTTTGGATCTTGCTGTCCTCCACCATCCACGTAATCCCAGGGCCTGGCTCTAAAGACGCCTCCATACTCCAGTACAAAATCCGACCCTGCACCTTCATGTCACAAGGTTCGGTGAATTGACACAATGGGTGATAGACATGTTCCTAGCCATCATTCTGACCCTAGGGTGGCCAGCAAAGACTATGAAGGTAATTATGAACCTCATAAATGTGTCACACTAAACCCAAACTAGATATATCCTAACCCATTTCCCTTTAGCTTGTTCCCCAAAATGCGACAGCTACACCAACTCCCTGTAGCACAAAAGCGTGACAAAAGGTTAGTTGGACTGGAAGGGGACAGTGGTCTTAACCAATGGCCGTTCAAATAGCTTGCTTGTACAGATTTTATAAAAACATGTGAACATATTGCTGGAACCCCCTTGGGGTCCTGGGAAAAGGCTCATTCAAGTGAGGCACCCTGAAATTGAGACACCAGATTGAACGTAATCTGGCTCTGTAAATGCCTTCCTATGTGTACCAACTCCACTGATCCTGGATCTAAGAAGCTGCAGCTTGAACCACTAGCACCGCCGTCTCTGGAAATTGAGGTTTAGAAAGGATTCTCCCCCATGCTTACTTTGCTTTTTTTTTTTTTTTTTTTTTTAAATCTTTTATTTATTTATTTGATAGAATGAGATCACAAGTAGGCAGAGAGGCAGGCTGAGTGATAAGCAGGCTCCCCGCCGAGTAGAGAGCCCGATATGGGGCTCTATCCCAGGACCCTGAGATCATGACCTGAGCTGAAGGCAGAGGCTTAACCCACTGAGCCACTGAGCCCCTGTCACCCTCTTCTGATTCAAAATCTGGAGAGGGTGCTTTTGATTTACTGAGTGTAGATCAAGTGTCTTCACCTGGGCTGCAGGGGAGGCTGGGAATGCATCTGTTAACTTGAGCTTGTAGTGGGGAGGCGAGCTCTAGGTAGAATCTTCCTAACTAAAGAGGAAGGTTTATTGCTTGAATTTGTGTAACAAAACGTGAAATGATACAAAAGTGGTTACCTGGTGGAGGAGGGTGGGTGTGAGGAGATTAGGAACACAGCTTCTTAATGTGAACATTTCCATATCACTTTGAGTTTTTAAACATGTGCATATATTATCCAGCGACAAATAAAAAATTTGAAAGGCTAATACAATCCCAGGACCAAATGTCACCAACAGAGGTAACGTCTTTCTTTGATCAGCATTCTCAGCAAGGATTAAAGATGCAACAACACAAAGTATGCCACGTTTAAATCTGTGTTATTTCATGGCACCAAATCCACCGGGCCCATTTGCTGTCCTCCTCTCTTTGCCTATTTTGGCATGCTCCCAAATGACTCATTTTCACAATAGCACCATGAATTGGCAGTGATTACCTCGCAAGGGAGGGGAGAAATGGTGTGGATTTCCCATACAATGCAACGTAATATGACTTGGTTTTTTGTCAGGAGATTTCAGAATAGTTTCTCACACACAATCGAGCTCTGTCAGAACCAAACCCCATGCTGGGCCCTGAGGTCGAATGAACCAGTGAAATGATTCCAAAGATTTGTTTACTGTCCGGAAGTGAATCCTTAGGCTTGTCATGTTGGGCTGCGACTGGGTGCTGGGGGGAGGGGACTGGGTGCAGATTTACTATCCAAGAAGAGAAGTGGAAGTTTCCAGAAACTGTCCTCTGAGGCCATCTTTGTCCATCAGGAAAACCAGACTCTTCTTTGAGAAGAGAAAGTCCTGGGTGGAGAGGACAAGGAGAGGAGCCAGTCGGGATGATACTCAGAATATTTAACAACTTACATGGGATGAAACTGACAACCAGAGTGGATCCCGGTTGTTACCCTAGTATCAGCCGTACTGAGTTTTTCAACCCTGATCTTGATCATCCACATCAACATTTTCACCAGGGCTTCTAGAGCTTCTTTAAAGCTCTAAAACCCATGGGATCCAGGAAGAGGAAGCAAGGAGACAACTAGATCCTAACTACTACTTTTCCTGGGACAGTCAGATGATACCACACATAATCCATATAAATCCTGGACAAATAAGAGAATGTTTAAATAAGAGAATTAGGTGTTCAGTAAATATGTTTGACTGAAGGAGAAACATAAGTTCTTAAGAGTAAGAGTGAGATTTAAGGTGATGTCCCTAAACTCAGGTACATAGAAGGTGTTCAATAATTATCAAATATAGATTGATTAAATAAATGTGTTGGCTACAGGCTCTGCTAAAGTCTTTACATAAGGATCCTCCACCTGATTTTTGTCTTAAACACTCAGTACTCCCATTCAAATCCAATATGACCTGGTATGACAGGTGGCGGGGGCAGGGCACTTGGTTCCAAATTGGATTTTTTTTTTAAGATTTTATTTAGTTATTTGACACAGAGAGAGGGATCACAAGTAGGCAGAGAGGCAGTCAGAGAGAGAGAGAGAGAGGAGGAAGCAGGCTCCCCAGTGAGCAGAGAGCCTGACTCGGAGCTCGATCCCAGGACCCTGGGATCATGACCTGAGCCGAAGGCAGAGGCTTAACCCACTGAGCCACCCAGGTGCCCCTGGGCAGGATAGGCATGAATCTGCTTTTCATAGGCTTGTGAAAAATCTTGAGGATGCTTGGGTTCACCTGTGGTCATTCTTGCTTCCCATCCCAGTGAGAAAGGAAGCATGTCTTCTTTGGATACCATTTGGAGCCTATAATCTGCTCCCACACCCAAGCCCTGTGCCTGACCATTGGCTTACATGAAGTGTCAGTTATTATGAATACAATTATCTGCTCCACAGTCAGCTCAAGCTATATATAGCTCAGAAACTATCAGGTGTTCAAATTAGTTGTCATAACCAATGTGGTTCCAAATACCTATTTCATTGAATTTTTTAAAAGTTTTTTTTCAGTTGGACCACTCCAGTCCTGGATTTTTATTTTCAGTGATACACATCCAAGCATCATAGGATAATAGGATAAGTACTCAATAAGAACAAGCTCTTGGTATCTCAGCCCTGTATACGACCTTCCTCTTCATGTCTGCTCATTTCCCTGTTGAGGCTTTGGGGTTTTAGCTCCTGTTATAATCCCAAGATTGCCTCTTGGATACAAGGACAGTTGAATTTCTATCTGATCCTCTGCCACATATTTGATCCTTTGATCTGCCCTGGGGATCCAAGGATAGGCCTCTCTGATCAAGAATGACAGCTGTGTGTAGTATAGATTTACCTTGTCAAATAAAGATTTGGTCTATGCCCTCAGCTCCTGGAAGAAAACCTCTAAGTCCTTAGAATGTCCTGACAGATAAGAGTGCCTTTGTTTACCTGGGGGCCCTTAGGGAATACCAGAGAGTCTTTGCTAATTATGTGGTTTACAATGGGAGGCCTTGGGCCATATGGTATTAATTTGATGTCTGGAGGAGCTGGAGACAGAGTTAAGCCATGTAGATGAACCCCAGTAAAAACTCTGGACAGCAAGGCTTGAACTTCTCTGGTTACTAATAACCTGTTGCTTGTCACCACACATGATATTGTACCATGGAGAAATAGGTGCTCTTGGCACAACTCCTATCTGATGACTCCTGGACCCTGCCCTATACACCTCTTTCCTTGGCTGATTTTAATCAATATTCTTTTGCTGTAATAAACCATAACCACGAGCATATGACTTTTCTGAGTTCTGTGAGGCCTTTTAGCAAATTACTAAACTTGAGGGTGGTCCTGGGGACCCCGAACCTTGCAACCCCGAAAGCAGAACAACCAACATTAACCCATCTGGCCAGAGCTCCCATGGAAAAAGCAACAAGTGTTTTCATCCCAAACCTTGGGGACTTTCTATTTTTATTCTCATCCCAGGTAACGAGTGTCTTCTTACTCACCCCATGCTCTCAGAACAGTCTCTTTGTGACTAACCTTCACAGGATTCTCTGTCTCATTCTCAAACTATGTCTAGCCATTCCTCTCTCTATTCATCTTCTTGTAGAAATATCTGTTTTCTGTATTACTGCCTTCTTTTGTCAGGCACAAATCCGGGGCTCATACCTATCCAAATGAGAATCTCCTTCTAACAATCAATTCCTGAAACATCAGAATTCACCATAGTTTCATACTAGATTTACATATCATACCAGCTTGCTCAAATAATTTCTAATATACAGATACAAGGAGAGCGAGTCAAAAGAACCCAGGAAATTCACTGTTTATCACAGAACTGCATGTGGAGTGTCTTAATGTAAATGAAAAAAGGCAGGATGCTCCTGAATTGTGCAGAGAGAAATGACATGAGAACTGGAAAAGACCATTTTGCAGCTTTTATAAGACAAATCCATCAGACATGAGAGAGAAAATTAGATTTCCTATTCTATTTTTTTAATATTCTATTTTTTTCAAGAGTGATCCAGTTAATACTTGAGCTAAATGCCATCTACAACAGCATCATGTTTCTTTATATCTCAGATTAAATGCTGGAGAAGAACAGTAAAAACAACAATTTTTTTTTAAAGATTTTATTTATCTGACAGACAGAGATCACAAGTAGGCAGAGAGGCAGGCAGAGAGAGAGAGGAGGAAGCAGGCTCCCCGCAGAGCAGAGAGCCCAATGCGGGGCTCGATCCCAGAACCCAGGGATCATGACCTGAGCCGAAGGCAGAGGCTTTAACCCACTGAGCCATCCAGGTGCCCCAAAACACAATAATTTGAATCAACTGGTAAAGAGCTCCATATGAGTTAATGACAGAATTACAGAAGATAGTGAAATGAAAGCAATTATATTACTTCCAAGTACTTAACTAAATTTTTTTAAAAATGGAACCAAATAAACATCTTATGGGTCAATTGTAATAAGTAGACAATTTTCCTATGCCATTTCACATTATTTTAATCCAAACTGGTGTTATTCAGGTCCTTTAATAATGTAGAAAACCATTTCTATTCTTAGTTAGGTTAAATATTTTCCTTCCAAGTCATCTAATATTGTTTGATAAATTTTGCAAAATAGTAATTCCTGTCTTTCATGAAGATAAAGTTTGAGGAAGGAGAAAAGATAGAGAGAGGCTGAAATTAATAAAGAATGGCTTGAGTTGAGCGAGTTGGCTTATCATTTTTTAAAGATTTTATTTATTTATTTGAGCAAGAGCGATAGCACAAGCAGGATGGAGAGGCAAGAGGGAAAGGGAGAAGCAGACACCCTGCTGAGCAGGGAACACACTGTGGGGTTCAATCCTGGGATCCCAGGATCATGAGCTGAGCAGAAGGCAGACTCTTAACCGACTGAGCCACCCAGGCACCCCTGAATGAGTTGGCATATTATAGATCTATAAAATCAAGATATGGCTTGCTTTCCACAGATAAAGTAGATACATCCTGTATCTACTGTATGGTCCAAGAAGGCACTATTAACCCTTAACCTCATTCATTTATTTATTCTTCCATAAACTCATTCATTCAGCAAACGTCTCTTTAAGACCCATGTCATGTCAAGCCCCATGTTTAGTTCTGGAAATTCCAAGATTTGTAAAACACCATATCCTCAGGCAGTCCGTCGAGGGTTCCAAATGACTACAATCTGGCATAAATGATATTTTGGTGTGTTCTCACAGAGCCCAAGGTGGGAAAAACTCAACTTCTTCTTGAGCCTAGAACTAGATATTTTCTAGTCTTCCTTTAAGGTCACATGGGGCCACATGACCCAGTTCTCACAAAGGAATATAGACAGAAGTCATGCTGTCTACACCTGGGGCTAGGCATTAAGAGATGAGCATAGCTCCTTCACTCTTTCTTCCCCCTGAAGCTGAGACACAGTGGTCCAGTTTTGGCCACAAATGACGACAATGTCCTTGGGTCTAGCAAATGATGGAGCAATGACTAGACAACCTGGAAGAAATTGAGTCACTGCCCACCAGCCTGGCATCATCCCTGAAGGAGCAGATGGAACAGAACTGCCCACACACTTGGTGCACTCACTTCAGTTCTGTCACTTGAAGGGGGGGGAAAAAAAACAACTATAGTTTTAAAACTATTTTATAATCGAGTCTATTTATTTTTATTATGAAAATTTTTTTTAACATACAGCAAAGCTAAAGGAATTATACAGTGGACATCCATATGCTCCCAACCTAGATTCTACCACTAACGCTTTACTATACTTTTTTTCATTATTACAAATCTATCCATCTCGCCACCCATCTATTCTTCCATCATCCATCAGTCTTTTTTACTTCTTGGACATAATTCACAGTATATTGCTGACTTCTCCTAAGTACTTCAGCATACACATTATTAATTAGACTTTTATAATTCTTTTTCTCTTAAAGAAAACTTCATATACAACGAATGCACAAATCGTAATTGTATAATTATAATTGTCGAATTTTGACAAATGTTATACCCACATAAGCCAAATCCCTATCAAGTAAAGGTCATTTTGTTTCTCTAGATGTTCTTTGAGAGTATTTCTGTTAACAGCAATTTACCTTTACCCTAACTCACACAGAGTAATAATTTTAATAATAGCTCCATGAGCTGAACATCTTTTATGCATCAGGAGCTATATGTACATATCTTATTTGATTTTTACAATAATTTTATGATGGAGAATGATTAGGTCTGTCCTGCAGATAAGAAAAATAAGACATACAAAATTGTCCATGTTCACCTAGCTGGTAAGTGGCAAAGGTGGACTTTTGCAACCAGGTATGTCTGATCCCAAGGTCTGCTAACTTCTCTCTATTTCCAGTGTGACTGATCTTGCCTGGGGCTCAAAGAAGCTTAACCTCTCCCAGAAAGGACACTGGAGCTATGTCTAGAGCCTCAGTCCTCGAAAACTGAGTAGAATCCATTCCCCAGAAGGACAAAGCAGGGATGAACATTCCAGGCAGGAAAAGTTTCACATACAAAGGCAATAAAGTGTGAAGTTGTAACATTCTGAGAATTGCTAATGTCTTCCTCTGCCTAGAGCTTAGGATAGTGATGTAGGGACAGTGGAAGATGAGAGTTAAAGGTGACCAGGATTTCAGTGCTTTGCTAGGCAGATTGGACATGGTTCTCTAGGCAGTGGGGAGCCATCAAAGGGGTCTAAGCAGGGAAATGACATAATTAGATTTGCACTTTAGAATGCAATTTTAGAATACTGCGGGTGATATAGAAAATTATATGGGAAAGATACAGGAGCTAAAGAGGCCAATAAAGGCACAGGTGAAATAGTCCAGAGGCTTAAGGACCCAAACTAGGTCATTTGCTATGCAGACCAAGAGCACAACTGGGGAGACAGATCACAGAGCCCTGATCACATTATTCTTTATTCTAACTTCCTGAACCAGGCTTCCACTTATTCTGTATTGCTCTGGAAAAGAGAATCTCTATTTTGTGGTGAAGACCCTACAACATCCTTTAGTCCCTTCCATAGTCTGTGGCTTATCTTCTAATTCTTCTGTTAACGGTCTTTTGCAGAACAGAAGCTCTAATTTTAATAAAGTCAGCTTCTCAACTCTTTCTTCCATGAATTGTGTCTTTGGCATTGTACCTAAAAAGGCTGGGATTTATACCTAAGTCATGTAGGTTTTCACCTGTTAGCTCTTAGTTTTATGGTTTTGTATCTTACATTTGTGTCTAGGATCCACTTTGAGTTAATTTTTTTGGTGCCGTCTGATTTTTCAACTCTTGTTCCCATCCCTATCAGAGAAGGCAAGGAAACTCAGTCACCCATGTGAATCCTAGCCCTGTTGCTAACAAGGTAGGCTCCCTTGGACGGGTAAACTATGTTCATGGTCACTGAAGAGCTCAATTGGCTTCTGCAAGTCAAACTGACTTGGTTTGGGTTTGGGTTTAGAGGGTGTTCTCGGTTTCTAACCCGCCTAATGAGCCTTAGATGCGTCATCAGGTTTAATGTACATGAGGAGAAACAATTGCCCCCATGGAGCCTCTTGAGCCAACTTGCTCCCCCTCAGTTAGGGCTGTGCTGCAAACCAAGGGACCATCTTTTCCAATCTTGCAGCCCTGTCTAACCAGGGAGATTGCTGATGCACAAGCTATAAGGAAGAAAAGGGAAAAGGAGATCTGCATTTTGGGATGGTTAAATACCCTTTCCTCCTGAGAATCAGAATCATGTTGTTGAGTAAGAGTTCTTCCTCTCTTTAGCTTTCTGTCTGCAGACCTCAGACCACTGGTTTTTCACTTGAGAGCACTAGCAGCACCTGAAGAACTTTGAGAAAACGTCAGGTCCCTGTACCCTACTGCCCAAGGAATCAGATTCAGTTATCAGTGGATTTTGACATATTCTGATTTTATTTATTTATTTGACAGAAAGAGAGGTCACAAGTAGGCAGAGAGAGAGGGGGAAGCAAGCTCGATCCCAGGACCCCTAAGCTCATGACCTGAGCTGAAGGCAGAGGCTTAACCCACTGAGCCACCTAGGTATCCCCATATTCTGATTTTAATGAACAACCAAGGATTTTCCAGATCTGGGCACAAAAGCATCTCTGGGGGAAGATGAGAGTTTTTATTAGAGGGTATGTGGGTAGAAGTGGAAGGGAGTTTAAGGGAGTCTGAAAACATGGCCATTACAGAACTCCAAGGGGCACTGGTTTAGTGTCCAGGAACCACCATACATCAAGGATCCACGTCTGCTGACTGCCTCAGCCTCATGAACTGTGAGTGTCCCATCACCTACCACGGTCCTTGCCCTGGGCCCTCACCTATTCTGCCACCGCTGCCCCCAAGAATGGGTTCTTCACCAAGGATCCTTTCCATGGCCACTCAACCCCCACGGACCCACCTACCTTTGACCAGGATCAGTCGGCTCCACTGTAGGTCACCTTCTTCAAGAGCCCCTCATCCTCATCCCAGAATCTCATGTTCCAGTTTCTTAGAGCTGCTGTGACCAAGCACAATGAACTGGGAGGTTCAGAGCAACAGAAATCTATTGTCTCGCAGTTCTGGAGGCTAGAAGTCCAAAGCTGTCAGCAGGGCCACCCTCCTTCCAAAACCTGTAGGGAAGGATCTTTCTTTGCCTCTTTCATCTTTTGGTGGCTGCAGACATTCTTTGGCTTGTGGCAGTGTTGTTCCCATCTTTGTCTCCTTCTTCCCAGGGCCTTCTCCCCTTGTCTCTGTGTCTTTTTTTTTTTTTTTTTTTTTTAAGATTTTATATTTTATTTGTCAGAGAGAGAGAGCACAAGCAAGAAGAGCTGCAGGCAGAGGCACAAACAAGAAGCCAATGTGGGACTTGACCCCAGGACCTTGGGATCATGACCTGAGCAAAGGCAGACGCTTAAGTGGCTGAGCCACCCAGGCGTCCCTCTGTGTCTTTTAAAAAGAACACTATTCTCTTGTCATCTGCAGCAACATGGATGGATCTAGAGGGCATGATGGGAAGTGAACTAAGTCAGTCAGAGAAAGACAAATGCCATATGATTTCATTCATATGTTGAATGTAAGAAATGCAATGAACACTGAGTAACATATAGAATTGTTTAATCATTATATTATACCCCTAAAGCTAACATAACACCATATGTTGATTACACTTGAATAAAAAAAGAACAGCAGTCATATTGGAGTAGGGGGTACTCTATGGTATGACCTCAATTTAACTAATTATATCTGAAATGACCTTATTTCCAGATAAAGTCACATTCTGAGGCACTCAGGGTTAGGACTGCAATATATATATATAAATATATATAAATATAAATATAAATATAATATAATATAATATAATATATATATATTATATATATATAAATATATATGTATATATATATATTTTTTTGGTGGTGGAGGTGGTGAGGATGAGTGTTACAATTTAACCCATAACAACGGGGATTAGAAGGAGTTTGAATTATTGGAAATGCCTGAACCCCTACACTGAGTTAATAAGACTCCTTCCTTCCCTCCCTCTACTCTTCCTTCCTTCCTTGTTTTTCCTGCCCTCCCATACCTTCTCTTGCTTCTTTTCCCCCCTCTCTCTTATTCCTTCTGTTTCTTCTCTCCATTACCTGTGCCCCTGCCTTTTCCCTCATGCATCTGCTCATCTGTCCATCTCCTTAGGAGGCCCAGTAGAGGCACAGATGAGGAATGTCAGGCTGCTGAGAATGACATCAGGCGGACACCACTCACAGACAGCTCATGGGCCCTAGGGAAGGAGGAGGAGGCCAGTCTCAATCTGAATGTCCTTCTGCTTTGCAAACCTTGTCTCCGCTGCCATTTTTAGCAGCAGCTTAACTTGCAGAGATGCTGTTTTGGCCTTCGTGCTGTCATCCCAAACCTGCAGGCGATGCCTCCGCGCTCCCTCCCCACTCTCACGGGACACACACCGCCCGGCTGACAGCCAGCCTGCTTTTCTGACATTGTGTGGCATCGGCCTGGACAGCTGAGGACAGTGCTGCAGTTGCTGTGGAAACCCAAGCGCCTGGGGGACTCTAGTGAGACTCTGATCAACCCCTGGAAAGGCCCTAGACAAGATGTCAAGAGTTTAGGGATGGTGATCAACCTTCTAGGTTAGGTATTGCCTGTGGCTCATGGGACGCCATTGCTTATCTTCACTGGGCCCCAGCTTGCTTCTCTGGTGAAGAATTAAGAAACCTGGCCACCTGCTGGAAATGTGGATAATGGGTCATATACAAAACACCAACACAGACTCTTAAAGACAGAGAACAAACAGGTGGTTGCCAGAGGGGAGGTAGGGGGGGGATGGGTGACACAGGTAAAGGGGATTAGGAGGTACAAACTTCCAGTTATAAAATAAGTAAGTCTGGCAGATGAAAAGTATAGCATGAAGAATATAGTCAGTAAGACCGTAAAAACGTTGTTTGGCGACTGCACTTCTGGGGAGCACTGAGCAAAGTATAGAATTGCTGAATCATTACGTTGTATACTTGTAACTAATGGAACTGTATGTTAATCATACTTCAATAAGAATTTAAAAAGCAGCACAAAGGCAAACTAACATTTAAATGGATTATCTTGCCAATTGCATGGGGACTTTGGGTTTGCTGCCGGTGAGTGTTTGGAGTTATACTTACAGAAAGGAGTCATGGAGAGAGAGAGAGAGAGAGAGAGATGGAAGAGAAAAACGTGCCTCATACCTTAGAGAGAGAAGCAGAAGACCCCACAGTACCACATGGGGCCTTGGAGATGCAGCTGGGGAGGGGGTTCCAGCTCAAACTCCCTCATCCCCTCAATTTTGCCCCGGGGTCAGGGTGTAGCTCAGGACCTCTGAAAGCTTTGCTGCCCCAAGTAGAGAATGTCAGGACCAGGCAACATGTGGCTGAAGGGCCATTGCACAAAGAATATGTCCCTTTTAGACCTGCCATGCTGGTGAGTGGACATGAAGGCCTTGTAGGTACCATAGAGAGGTCCTAGGGCAGGAGACCATGAATGAATTCTTTTCACCTTGAGAAATATTCACAATTGCAATTATCAGCTAGAACTTCTTATTTAGAGGTTTTTCCCAACATGAAATTTTTGTTTATTGATTCACTGGCCTGTATGTCATTTACAGTTTACAGAACAGGGTCCAGGATTAGCCCTCCTTTCCTCCTCATAGGAGTAGAACTACCCAGCTGGACTACATTTCCCAGCTTCCCTTGCAGTGGCTGTGGCCACATTACTAAGGTCCAGCAAATGAGATATTGTAGAAGTGATGTACACCATTCCCAGGGTCCTATTCTTCAGGGAAGATGCTTGCCCTCCACACCTCTTATTTGGGCTGGAAAGTGGATATGGAGATAGGAAACCTGTTCCAATGAGGATAACATCACAGGGAGCAGTGGAACAGAAAGAAGGAAGAAACCTAGATCCCTCCATGACCCGGTGGATCACAGCTGCTGT
Organism: Mustela lutreola; assembly: GCF_030435805.1. Lineage (NCBI taxonomy): Eukaryota > Metazoa > Chordata > Mammalia > Carnivora > Mustelidae > Mustela > Mustela lutreola. The sequence goes on from NC_081291.1 coordinate 212,791,209, forward strand.
GCTCCCTACAGCTTGGATTGCCCCACACACTTCAGACTTTGAAAGAGAGAATTACCAACCTTCTATCTGATTTAAATCACTCTTATTTTCATCTCTGTTAAGGCTGATGAACCAATAGATCCTAGCCGGATCAATAAGTAATCTGCTTTTTATCCTGCACGCTTATTGTTCTCCATGAGGGTGAAACTTGAACTTACCTCCTCTTGCCAAAATGTCTGCCCCCATGTTGCCTGTTTGCTTCCTGCTAACCAACATAATCTACCACTTCCCCCAAAGGGCTTCTTATAACCCGGAAGTTGGCCCAGAACACTTTCAAAAACATTCAGATTCTTAAACAGTCCACAGAGAGGTCAAATCAAATGGTTCCAGTCCAGAGACGAAACTTCAGAGCAAACCCTAGTTTTAGGAGTTGTAGGATGCCCTATGGGCTCCATGACCCTATATCCCAGATTTTTATGACAGTTTTAACTTAAAATACTCTGGCCCAGTTTATACCAATGTCTTTGTAAGTGCATGTGCCACACTTTTTGTGGACAAATGTCTTCATAGTCCACCTGGCCCCTCAGCTGAATGCCATTGCTTTATGCATTTTGCCTTTCTGGTCCACTTGACAGTCACCCCAGAAGGAATAAACTCAGCACACTGAGGACCACTCCCTCTGATCCACTCAACACTGGCCTGCTCTCTGACTTACTTTTTCTATTCTAAGACTTGAACTAGTTGAACTGAGCTGCACTTATCTGAAGAGAAGTGCCTTTTTTTTTTTTTTTTTTTGAAAAATTAAGCTCCTTTAGAGATTAGTTTGGCTCCCCCAGCTTCTTTACAAACTCCCACCATTAAAAGTGGGTCATAGAAAATAGTTGCTCCATTTTCTAACCAGACAGTAGCTTCAGGCAGTTCCAGGTTCCCCTCCTCTGGACCCACCTTCTGGAAAGGTCTCCTCTGCAACCTCCCCTCCCCTCTGGGCCAAGGACACTCACCCTTGTCATCAGCTAAAGCTGCTCTGTCCCCTTTTTCTTGTCATCACTAATTTATGCTCTTGGCCTCCAGGGGGCTCCTCTCTGTTCCCCATCCCTCTGCTCCTCCCTCCTCCCCACGGGAAGCATTCTGATGAAGGACAAGGACATTTTATTGGGTCACGGTGCTAGGCATGGACCTTTTTGTCTGTCCTCAAGGATTTAATGTTTTGAGACCGTCTTAGATGGTAACATTCAAAAATATCTGCCGGCCCTTCCAGAAGGAGATGATGCTCTGCTGTTCTCCTCCCCATCCCCAGCATCAGGTTTAGCACTGGTTTTCTTTGGTCAACAAATGCAAGCCAAAGTCATGTGACCTGTGTGGTGTCCAACAAAAGCTTTAAGAACCAGTACGTGGTTTGCTAGGTGTCTCTTCCCTCTTCTACAAAGTAGACATGATCCAGAAAGAGGCTGCTTTATCAGCCTAGATTCTGAAAAAAAGAGAACAAGAGCGGGATATAGTTAACCCAGAATGGACATGCAGCTTGAGCATGAATAAGCTTCTGTGGTTGTAAGTCATTCTGGGTTAGAGGTCGCTGTTACTGAGCTGATCTTGGATTAGACAGGCAAGGAGACTGTTGGGTCATAAGAAGTTGTGGTGGAAAGATTAGTTTACCTCTGCTCTGTGCCTCAGAAAGGAACTCCCCACCCCACCCCCCACTTATTATAGCTTTGCTGTAACCTTGGTATCATCTGCTTCCACAGGTGCCTTCTGTTTTCATCACTGCTCTGCCTTAAGACAGGAAACAGCCTCTCTTCCCCAGGCTCCAATGAGAGAACTTACAGCAGAAATGGTAAGCAATAGTGATTTTGCTGAACCCATCATAGGGGAGACAGAGGTTTACATCATACATCTCAGTGCCAATCATCCATTCATGTCTTTGGCACTTCTGCATGATACCGTGCATTTTAACCAAAATATAGGTTCGAATGCCAGCTCTACCACTTACTGTGTGATCTTGGGTAAGTTACTTAAATTAAATGTCTGAGTTTTCTTTTTGGTAAACTAGGGTCAATAACATTTCCTGCCTACTAGGGTCATTATTCTTGATCTTGGAAAAGAGTGAAAGTTAGCCTGGAACCAAACTCTTCCTGTTGAAAGCTTGTTTCATCCTTTGTTTTTCACTTGTTAAACTGAGATATCCACATAAAACGAGGCTGAGTACAGATACAATGGCTGACACAGGTAAATGTACACTAGTGTTGGTTATCACTGCCATTCTTTCTGTCCCTTTAAAGTCTTCACCAGAAATCGTTGCTTTCCTCCCACCATGTTGTTCATGGATGTGTCTTTCCTTTGACCTTCCCCACAGAGCACCCAGCCTACATGGGCTTCTAGGTTGTGGCTCTCCCACCCCTTGATTCCCTTGTGGTTTGGAAATCTAGGCTTTGTCCTTTATATATATCTCTCTCTCTCTCCCCATACTTCTCATTTCTCTCTCTCTCTCTCTCTCTCTCTCTCTGTCAGCTGTTCCATTCGGAGAAGCTACTTAGTTTCTTGGAGAGAACAGCCTGGAACTTGCATCGAAGCTTCAGCAGAAAGAGACAGTCTTGAGGGATTACACCTCACAGCCATAAGTACCAAAGATGAAAGCCAGATTTCCCCAGAGCCCCTAGTCTCCCAAGCTGGGTCTTCTCATCTTAGATTGTAGGCAGTTTGACATAGATCAAGCATTCTTCAGAGGAAAAGATGTTGGCAATTTGTTCCTTAGTATCTGTGAGTTTCAGTGAAGTTATCATCCAGATCTGGAGTATTTGCATTTCAAGGATTATCTCTATAATGCTGGTTAAAGATATTCCAGGGCCGGGCGCCTGGGTGGCTCAGCGGGTTAAAGCCTCTGCCTTTGGCTCAGGTCATGATCCTGGGGTTCTGGGATCGAGACCCACATCCAGGCTCTCTGCACGGCAGGGAGACTGCTTCCTTTCCTCTCTCTCTGCCTGCCTTTCTGCCTACTTGTGATCTCTGTCTGTCAAATGAATAAATAAAGTCTTTAATAAAAAGAAATAATAAATAAAAAATAAATAAAGATATTCCAGGGCAAGGGAAAATTCTAGTTAACTCAGGCCAATGAAAATGTGACTGTATTCAAACATCCAGACCCAGACCAGGGTGGGGCAGATGACAATGAGGACATGTCCAGAATTGTCTCAAATGATCAAATTTACTTTTTGAGTATCTACCTCACAGTTTGGGTTCATTTAGTCTTGTGGTACATTAAGACCTTCAGATTTAACTCATGGGACCCTTTGATTCTGATGAATTCAGTCTTCAAGGTCTCAGAGACTGTGTGCCTGTTGGTTTAGAGTGTGGGGGTGCGTTAGCAGACATCCATTTCAATCCAGGTTTCACCCTGGAAAGCAGCATGAGGTCAAAGAAGTTACTTCTGGGGTTGGGGCTCAAGTTCTTCATCTGTGACATGATAACGGCAGTCATGATCATGATCATCCCTGCCTCATAGACTTGCCAGGGCTCAGTAAGATAATTTACACAAAGTGTTTGGCCCAGGGCCTGGGACGTAGGAAATTCCTGCTGCTTCTGCTGTCACTTTTGTTGCTACTGTTATTACTTCATGTCACCTGGCTCCCCTAGCCATACTTACAGAATGATCTCTGACTCTCCAAGCCTGTTTTTATTGGAAACTTGGGGAAAAATACTACTGTGAAGCCAAGTATGTGGCTTCACATACAGTGGACCCCCACACCCTGCACAGTTTTGACTCCCCCCAAACTTAACTCCTAAGAGTTTTCTGTTACCCAGAAGCTTTACTGATGACATAAACTGTTGATTAACACACAGTTTGTATGTTATATGTATTAAAAATAAATACACAATAAAGGAAGCTGGAGAAAAGAAAATATTATTGAGAAAATCATGAGGAAGAGAAAATACACTTATAGTGTATAATACTGGACTGCATTATCAAAAAACATCTATGTATAAGTGGATCTGGGCAGTTCAAACCTATGTTGTTCAAGGGTCGAGGGCACTCACTCTTTGCTTGTCCTCAGCATCTTTGGTTATTAACAAGGGTTGTGGATGGAGCGCCGGCTTGCCACCACTTAATTTACATGCTGCCCCATACCATTTTCACCTGTGGGGTTGGCATTCCCATTTCCATTTCATGGATGAAGTGACACAGGGAATTTGAGACACTTCTCAAGGTCACAGAGCCAGAAAATGGCAGAACTGGAGCACCAACTAGAGTCTATCTAACCTTGATTTGTTGTGTATGTTTTTTTTAAACATTTTCTAGTACTTTCTGTGCTCCTGGCACTGTTTTAACTACTTCACAAGTATGATCTCACTTTATCCTATGAGGTAAGTACCGCTACTGCCTCCAGTATGAGGATGAGGAAACTGACGTACAAAGAGACCAAGTTCATACAGGTTTGAGGAGCAGAGATGGAATTCAGACTCAAGAGAGGTCCCAGCTGACTCATGAAGCTGGTCTTTCCTATACATATCCCTGCCTCTTTCAAGATTCTAGTTTTCTCAGTGCACAACTTGGCTGTCTTCCTGGCACAGACATGCCCCATGCTTTTACCTCCCCTCAAGCCATTTAGAGGGGAAGCTGCCACTCAGTGTTCATCCCACTGAGACTGCAGAGGAAAACCAGTTTCTTCTCTACCTGCCTCCTCCTCCAGGGCCAGTGGGCTCTGGTAGCAAACCAATAGAGCCTGAGGGGTTGGGGGTTATAGAGCCCAACACAGTAAAATCCAAACCCTACTGGCCTGGACTTTAGTAGATGCACTCAACATGCCCTTTGGCCAAATAATCTGGAGATTGTTGTAAATGGAGACCCACTTTCTTTCCAAATGGGCTTTTCTCTCCTTCACTTGTCCTTACCAGGTATCTCTGTCAGTCCCACTTCTGCACCCAACTCAACCCAGGTCTACAGCCTGGACTCAGACTGGAAAAGGCCATTCATTCCAGCCATTCATTGGAAGTTAGTTAGAAAGGATGAAGTGATCATTACCAGTCAAACAGCTGGTTAACTCAATCTAGCTGCAAACACACTAAGATTCCATCTCATCCACCATAAAGACATCATGGCAGTCTTCATCATATGCTTTGTGGGAATTAGATTACATGAAGGATCCTTCTCTTGAGTTTTAGAACTAATAACTCTGAAAACACAAACACATAAACCAAATGTGGTTGATTTGTTTTTTGAAAGTGTATGCTGATTACTAGTGATCGCTAAATTTTAAAATGTCCAAATCATCATTTTCACATTCAAATCTAATGGGACTATCTTAACCCTTAGCCACATTGATTGGTTCAGATGAGAGCTTGTGACCTTGGCCTGATGAATCAAAATTAATCCAGAAACTTTTTCTGGAGCTAGTTAGAATTATTTATTTCTCTTTCAATGAAATTGCCAAACTTGGAGGATATAAACCTAAGGTGTCTTCAGTCATCATAGGAATAGAACCTACCTAAGAATGAGGTTAACGTGGAGGCAAGCAGAGAAACAGGATAAACAGCTACTAACTCTTCATGACATGTTCTGACACCCTGATCCAGATGTGTCTGAAAACAGAAACTTGCTTGGACTTTTCAGTTACAGGAGGTAATAAATACCCCAGTTTGGCTAAGCCCCTAACTTTCTGAAATTTTATCTATCTCAATTTTTTAGCCCTTCATGCCAACCAATATGTGCATTAAGGATATACATGTGCCTCAAAGGGTAGCTTTAGTTGCCCCCACCACACACTGTAGTATGTCCCAATTTACTTAGCACTCAGTTCAAAATCTTTTCTAGTATTTCTAACTGGACCCTTGGGTTATTTTGAAGTGTGTTTCTTAATTTTCAGACATTCAGGACTTTTCTGGATATTTCTTAGTTATTTCCAGGTGCCATCAGTCTCTGAATTTGTGCACAGGCTCTTATTTCCCTTAAGGTTTTCCACAACAGGTGCTTTGAGGACTCCACATAGGTGTCTTTCTTGCATGTGGTCAAGAGTAAATTCTCCCCCTTTGGGGGCTAGCCTATTCCCACCTTTTTCTGATGCAAATTTCCAGTGTGATGTGTTATCTGCTGGTCACCTCTCATGTAAGCAGTGACCTGGTGCTCTCTGGATGCAAAGCTGTCCCTCATTTAGTGGTGGAGGGGGGAAGAATGTCCCGTAGTAGACATATTCAGTTTGCTTGCCCAGCCTTTTCTTGGAGACACTATGCTTCCACTCTTCCATATAGTTTGAGTGGGGTTGTCAATCATTGGAAAGTTCCTCTCCTCACATTTCTCTGCAGAAGGAGACATTTGATTCAGGATTGCCATTCAGAGTCCTCCCTGGGAATGTTCTATAGCACTGTCAAGGAAGACTGTCGTCTTCAACTGCAGGGTAATGAATGTGAGCTTCTAAGAGCCCCACGAGAAAGGTTTGCAGAAAGAACAAAGTAAAGCTGAGAAAGTAGAGCTGAGAAATGGAATGAAAACTAGAAAAGAGACCTGCTAACTTTACTGGAGCCCTTAGTTCCATTTGAAGCTAGAGTCTTCCTTATACTTTCTGTGTCCATGAACACACAAATTTGCATTTTGCTATTATAATTTGGGTAGTGGTTGTGTCACATAAAACCAAAAGAGCCCTATCTGCTCACAGTGGGTTGAAGGTTGAACCCCTCCCCTTAAGCCCAGCCAAAAAAAAAGTTGTGTCCCTGTCTTAATCCCCAGAACCTGTGAATCTGATCTTATTTTGAGAAAGGGTCTTTGCCAATGTGATTAAGTTAAGGCTCTTAAGATGAAATCATCTTGAATTACCTGGGCTGGCCATAAACCCAAGCTAGTATTTTTCTAAGAGATACACAAGAGAGAGGAGAAGATGACCATGTGACAACAGACAGAGATTGGATGACAGCCACAGGCCCATGATTGCTGGCATCCTTGAGAATCTGGAAGAGGCAACAAATAGGACCTACCTGAGAACTTCTTGTAGGGAATGCAGCGCTGGGGATAGATATCTTAATTTTGGACTTCTGACCTCCAGAACTGTGAGAATAAATTTCTGTTGTTTTAAGGCACCAGATTTGTGGTGACTTGTTATGGTGGCCATGGGAGAATAACACATTGCTCCATTTTTGTCAGAAAGGTAACCAAGGAGTGTTAGTTGGGCCCTGATCTTCTACAGTGTTTCAGACAACAGGGACCAAGCCCATAGATGCCATACTACATTCCAGATTGCCTATTTCCTCCGAGTAACAAAGTTTTCTCGCTGGTGTAGTCTGGGCATGCCTGCCTCATTCCTCACTCGGAATGAGTTATCTCTCAGAGGTCTCCTTAAAAATAGGTTCCTGGTAAGTCTGTTTTCCATTCTCCCTACTTTACCATAGGATAGTGTTAGCAGCTCAGGTGTTAGAGTTGGCTGGGACAAGATTTGAATTCTAAATTCCTGTGAAACCATGGACAAATTGCTTTACATTTTGGAGCTCTGGTTTCTTCAGTTGCAAAATGGAGATGCTTAATTCATTGGGTGTTATAAAGATTAGATAATACAGGCAGAGCACAGAGCAAGTGACCTTGTCAATGGGCCATGGTCCTTGGTTTCATTTATTGAGTAAAGATAAATGATGTGTATTAGTCAGTTCAGGCTGCTATAACAAAGATATCAAAGACTGAGTGGTTTAAGCAACAGAAACATTTCTCACAGTTCTGGAGGCTGAAATTCTGAGAACAGTATGGTTGGGCTCTTAATGAGGGCCCTCTTCCTGGCTTCTAGACAGCTGCCTTCTTGCTGTGTGCTCACATGGCAGAGACAAAGAGAGACAGAGACACAAACATAGAGAGAGAGAGAGAGATGGAAACAGAGACAGAGACAGAGAAAGGGAGAGAGAGAGTTCTCTGGCCTCTGCTTCTCCTTTTTTTTAAAAATATTTATTTGTTTATTTATTTGACAGAGAGAAAGAGAGAACAAGTGAGCAGCACACACAAGCAGGCAGAACAGCAGGTAAAGGGAGAGGGAGAAGTGGGCCACCTGCTTGTGCAGGGATTGATCCCAGGACTCTGGACCATGGCCTGAGCAGAAGGCAGACACTTAATGACTGAGCAAGTGCCCCTGTCCTCTCCTTGTAAGAGCACTAATCCCATCATGAGAGCTCTACCTGCATGACCTACTTACCTCCCAAAGGCCCTGCCACCTAATACTATTGCACTGGGAATTAGGGCTTCAACATATGAATTTTGGGGGTACATATTCAGTTTATATCACTATGGTATGTTGCTGGATATGTTTAAAACCTAGCCTGGGACTTTGTTTAGATATTAGGAAGCAATACATTTAGAGAAGATGTACTGAACCTCAGGGACATTAAGTCATGATTTGCCAGTGATGGTTTAGGAGTGGGTATGGGACCCAGACTCTGCCAATAAGATGAGAAACCCAGGTCTCCTGGGGTTTTCTGGGAGAGATTTCATTCCTGATTTAAAAAAAAAAAAAAATAGACACATGAAGAGGTGCTCACTTATAGTTTGTACCTTCAGATACTGAGCTATAAAGATGCAGTACGTGGTGTGCTGGCAGCCATCTTGAGACCATGAAGCAAAAACCCCAAAATATCTCAGCCATAGAGCTCTGATGTTGGCAAGCTGTGGAGTTACCACTTTTGCAAATGCTGGCCTCCAACCTCTTGATGTATACAATAATAAACCCTGATTGTCTAAGCCACTCCTGTAGCTGAAACCCCTAAATATTACCCAAGGACTTTGCATATCATATAGTTGTTCTTGCTAGTCATACACTATTTTTACACTTACTGGACAACACCTTAAAGGAATTAATCAGCTACTACTATTTGTCACTCTCTCCTCAATGCTGAAACCAAATTAAGTCTCATCCTCCATTCTCTATCTTCTATTGAAACATTTTCCTATCGCTTTTGGGAGAGGGGTCACTTTCTTTACCAAAATCATTCTCCCTGTAAATGTCAACACATACTGATTGATTTCTGTGGTAGAAATCTTTCTCACATCAAAATCCAATATTGGGAAGAATGAATGAAACAAGATGGGATTGGGAGGGAGACAAACCATAAGTGACTCTTAATCTCACAAAACAAACTGAGGGTTGCTGGGGGGAGGGGGGTTGGGAGAAGGGGGGTGGGGTTATGGACATTGGGGAGGGTATGTGCTTTGGTGAGTGCTGTGAAGTGTGTAAACCTGGCGATTCACAGACCTGTACCCCTGGGGATAAAAATACATGTTTATAAAAAATAAAAAATTTTAAAAAAATTAAAAAAAAAAAAAAGAAGCCAGGCACAGAAGGCCAAAAAAAAAAAAAAAAAAAAAAAATCCAATATTGGGATATCTGGGTGGTTCAGTCCATTAAGCAACTGCCTTCTCCTCACATCATGATCCCAGAGTCCTAGGATCAAGCCTGCTTGTCCCTCTCCCTCTGCCCCTCCTCACCTCCTGCTCAAGCTTGCTCCTTCTGTCTCTCTCTCAAATAAATAAATAAAATCTTTAAAAATAAATAAATAGGACCAGTCTCAGCATGCACTTCGTCTGGGGACTGGGTGAGCCAGGAAGCAATTTTCCAAAACCAAATGCTGGATCACACACAGTTCAGAGCTGTGTTACCTGGATGCTTAATCAAGTTCAGCTTTGATGGTGAGCTTTGTCTTGTCTCTTTTCAGTCTGCCCTACATTCATTCTCTTGAACAGAGGCCAGATTCTTCCCTCTTTCCCTCAGCAACAGGCAGGAAGAGGCTCCAGAGTCTAGGCTGCAGAGTGACTGATGGTGGCTAATTTAAAGGAGGCTGGGGGAGGGGCCCCTTCTTTGTGCATGAATCCTCTCCTCTGCCCAGTGCAGTCACCAAGGGGCTCACTCGCCCTGCACTCTAGGACAGTCCAAGAGAATGGCTTCTGACAGAGTAAGAGTTAACCCTTAGCCAGACATTGGGTATGAAGGGGGTTTGTTTGCAAGGGGGCCACTCTTGCCTCCTCTTTCCCATCTTTCTCCCTTTCTGTTCTTTCCTCTTTCTCACCTACCAGTCCCCACCTTCACTCCTTAGACAACGACCATAGCTGCCCTGTTGGTGTCCCTCTGTCCATTCTTGCCCCCTATAGACCACTTACAGAGAAAGCTGAAAGAGCTTTTAAAACTGGAAATGACCTGAAATAAACCTGTCACCCTCGTGCTCAAAATGCTCCAGGGCTTCCCCTCTCTCCCTTTGTAAAACAAAAAGTCCTCACCAAGGTACTTAGCTCTGCTCCCAACCCCTTCCCCCTCCTCTCACAGATACACAGGCCCAGTCCACAGAGGTTTCTCAATCTCCAAGGTGGCTCCTTACCCTTGAGCTGGTCAAGCCGGAGATTCCTGCATGGCTAATTTCCCCTCACTTATGTAAATACCATCTTTCCGCAGAGGCCTGCCCCAGCTACCTAATTTAAATTGGAACTCTGGCCACTCTCTGGCTTCAGACTGACCTTGACTCTTTTTTTTTTTTTTTTTTTTTTTTTGGTGGGAGGAGAGGGATTGAATCTGAAGATATTTCTGCTTTTCTGTTTTTTATTGAGATATAATTGACATATACCATCATATTAGTTTCCGGTGCACGATGTAATGATTTGATATTTGTATATATTACAGAATGTTCACCACAGTCAGCCCAGTTAACAACCATGACCACACATGGTTACAATTTTTTTTTTTAAGATTTTTTTTTATTTGAGAGATAGAGAGAGTGAGTAAGTGAGAGCATGAGCATGAGTGGGGAGAGGGAGAAGCAGACTCCCTGAGATCATGAGCTGAGTCCAAGGCAGATGCTTACTGGACTGAGCCATCAAGATGCCCCATAGGTATGATTTTTTGGGTGATGAGAACTTTTGAAGACCTACTCACTTAGCAACTTATAAATATACAACACGGTATTATTACTGACTATAGTTGCCATGCTATACATTACATCTCCATCGTTGACTCTTCTTAAAGTCGTTATTTCATGAGGCATAATTTACATAGACTAATGCCTACCCCTTTCAGGGGTGAAGCTCTCTTTGTGTTGGCCAATGTACACAGCTGTGTAACCACAATTAATGTGGAGAATATCTCCAGGACACCGAAAAGTTCCCTTGTGCCCCTTTGTAGTCTGTATCCTCCTCCACTCTAGGTGGAAACCACAGGTCTGGTTTTTTCAGCTCTCCTTTTGCCTTTTCCAGAATGTTTTACTAATAGAATCATACAATGGGTAGCCTTCTGTGAATGGCTTCTTTCACTTAGCGTAATGCTTTTGAGATTTATCTGTGTTGTGTTGTATTATCTGTGTTGTGTTGTATCCACAGTTTGTCGCATTTATTGCTGAGTGGTATTCCGTGCTATGAAGGTACCACAATTTGTTTAACCGTTCACCTATTGAAAGGCATTTTGGTTGTTTCCAGGTTCTGACTATTACAAATAAAGCTGTTTTGAACAATTGTGTATAGATTTTTATGTGCTCTAAGGTCTCATTTCTCTGTGATAAATGTTCATGAAACAATTCCTTGGTCATAGAGTAAGTGTATGTTTAGTTTTTTCTTTCTTTCTCTTTCTTTCTTTTTTCTTCCTTCCTTCTTTCCTTCCTTCCTTCTCTCCTACCTTCCTATCTTCTTCAGCTGCCAAACTACTTTTCAAAGTCTCTACCATTTTCTACATTAATTTTGATAAAGACCAGTGTATCAACATTTTATTTTTTGGATCATGCTTTTCACCTCATGTCCAAGAACTTTGTCTACCCACAGATCACAAATATTTTCCCCTCTGCTTTCTTTTAAAAGTTTTACATTTTACATTTTGAACTTAGATCTATGATGCATGGGAATTTTTTTTTTTTTTTTTTGTATCAAATGTGAAGTTTAAGTCAAAGTTTACTTTTTTTGTTTATGGGTATCCAGTTATTGCAGCAGCATTTGTTGAAACATTAACTTTCTTCTTTGAATTGTCTATGCATCTTTCTCAAAAATCAACTCTTTGTGTTTATGTGGGCCTATTTCTATTTTGTTCCATTGACCGGTGTGCCACATTGTTAATTACTGTGCCTTTATAGTAACTCTCAAAATCAGGTAGCATGATTTCTTCAACTTTATTGTTTTTGAACATCATTGTTGCTATTCTAGTCCTTTGTCTTCCTTGTCATATAAATTTTAGAATCAACTTGTCTTGATCTTTAGAAAAATACCTCTTGTAATTTTGATTGGAATCCTGTTAACTCTATACATGAATTTGGGGCGAATTGCCTTCTGTGCTATGTTGAATCTTTCAGTCCATGAATATAGTATGTCTAGCCATTGATTTTTTTTTTAAGATTTTATTTGTTTATTTGACAGAGAGAAATCACAAGTAGACAGAGAGGCAGGCAGAGAGAGAGAGAGAAGGAAGCAGGCTCCCGCTGAGCAGAGAGCCCGATGCGGGACTCGATCCCAGGACCCTGAGATCATGACCTGAGCCGAAGGCAGCGGCTTTAACCCACTGAACCACCCAGGCGCCCCTAGCCATTGATTTTGATTTTGTTTTCCATTATCAGAAACCAAAGCTTTTTGTGGTTTTGAACATCAAGATCTGGTGCAATTTTGTTAGGTACATGTGCCAGTATTTTATTTCATTTCTTGATTTTTACATTTCAGTTTAGGTTATACATTGTCATTATATACAAATATGACTGACTTTTTTGTGAGTTGACCTTGTATCCTGCAACCCTGTAAACCTCATTTATTTGTTTTAGAAGCTTATTTGTAAATTCCTTGGGATTTTCTTTTCTTCTCTTTTAAGATTTTTAAATTTATTCATTCAAAAGAGAGAGAGACAGAGACAGCAACAGAGCACAAGCGGGGAGGAGAAGGAGAAGCAGGATCCTCGCTGAGTAGGGAGCCAGACACGGAGCTTGATCTCAGGACCCTGGGATCATGACATGAGCTGAAGGCAGCCACTTAACCACCTGAGCCACCCAGGTGCCTTGGCATTTTCTACATAGACAACTATATTGTCTGCTAATAGGAGCATTTTTTTTTCCAATCCAGATGCCTTTTATTTCTTTTTCTCACCTAATTACACTGGCTAGGGCCTCCAGTACAATGTTGAATAAGAATAGTAAGAAGAGACAATTTTGTTCTTGATCTTAGTGGGAAAGGATTCAATCTTTTATCATTAAGTGTGATTTCAGCTACAATTTTTCAACAAATACCATTTATCAGCTTGAAGATCTCCTTACCTAGTTTGCTGAGATTTTTACAAATAATGAACAAATGCTGAATTTTGTCAAGTGCTTCTTCCATAATATTTGATATGATCATATCATTTATCTTCTTTAGACTATTAATAGGGTGCTTTAATTTTCTAATATTGAATCAGCCTTGAATTTTTAGAACAAACTTCATTTGATTGTGTTATATTATTCTTTTTGTATGTTGATGAATTCAATTTATTAATCTCCTATATTAATCTTTGCATCTATGTTCATGAAGGATATTGGTCTATAGTTTTGTTTTATTTTGTTCTGTTTTTGGTGATGTCTTTGGTTTTAGTTTCAGGATAATGCTGGGAAATGTTCTGTCTTTTTGTTTTGCTTTTGTTCATAACAAAAGGAGGGCTTGTTTCATTTTTTCATTGTTCTAGTGTAAGTGTCAAGAACAGTGGCTGGCATACAGTAGGCAATCAATAATTATGTGCTGCTGAATGAGTGAGTATACTCTGCCTGAGTCAAGCAGGAGCAGTGGAAACTGAAAAGGGAAGAGGAGGTGAAACTAGGAAGAGAACATTGACTTGAATTAGCTTGGAAATGGGATGATATAAAAATGATGTCAAAGGTAATGTGCTTCAGTAGTGGAGAAAGACCACTTTGGAATCAGACTGTCTGGATTTAGATTCGGCCTCTGACACTCACAGCTGTATGGCCTTGGGCAAATTGATTAGCCTCTTTGACCTTCCATCTCCTCTACCACCAAATGGGGAAGAAGATCATACACAGCTGCCAGGGTTGAGCTAGGAGAAGATGTATATGAGGTCCCTGGCAGAATGTCAGCACTCAGTAAATAAAAGATACAGTAGCAATGATAGTAGGTTCTTTGTTGAATGGTTTCTAGAAATCACCTCTACAACCAGAGTTGGAGATAAGCTGAAAAATAAGCCAGAGCAGAATGGAACACACTGTTCCCCCCTGCCCAGAACTGCTTAAGGTTGAAAAGTATTTAATTTTTCTTCATTTGATCATAAGTAAGAGACCGAAAGTAATTAGAAAGCCCAGGCTGATTCTGGCATTGGCAAGCATGGCTTCTCCCAGCACCTACCTCTGCCTACAGACCCCTGTTAGAGCATCTTGGTCCTCACCCAGATCCACACCTGCAGGCAACTGGCACAAAATCCTTTCAACTACCTGCAGAAGAAGGGAGCTGGAGCTTGGAGACAAGATAGAGGGAATGCAAATTCCCGGGCAGAGACACTCAGTAGGAGGGCTTGTGTTTCTTGGGTGGAAGCTGAAGTGGAGGAAGCTGGGCAACTAGGAAATCTGCGCCAACTGCTGGGTCATTATTATTCTCTAGTTCCCTACAGAAGGAAGATGCCCAAGAGAGAAGACCTGAAACGGGGCCAAGACAAGAACACTCACCTCCCCTGGGATCCAAAATGGGTGTGACTGAAGGAGGATGAATATTGTGGAGGAAGAATGCACGAGACAGAAAATCCATAAACCCAACCACAGGATTTTGTGAACTATCCATGAGTCCATGATGTTATCACTCATGGAACTCAAGAGCCCACGCCAAGATCCTGTGTGGCCACGCCCTGCTATCACCAGCTGCTAGAGGGTCACCCCTCCCCCAGGCTCTTTTCCTCACTGGACACTCCTCACGATTCCGGAGAACAACCCCTGTACCAGAGCACACACTTAGTTGCCATTATCCCAAACGACGTAAGCAAAGGTCAACTAGAGATCTCTCAGGTGGTCATTGCACCTTTCAGTTAAAGGGAAATACCAAAATGACTTCTTTGAATAAATTTGGTTATAATGTTAGTAACTACTATTTCTCATGAGCAAAAGTACAACTGAAAGTCAATGTCATGCCAAGCGGTTTTAATTTCGGGAGGTGTTTATTTTCCCTCCAAAGCCAAGCAATGTCTTTTTATTTTGTTTAATTACATACACATGGGGGAAAATCAGAAACTAGAGGTATCTTGAGATTCATGGAAAAAATGGCTTTTCTCCCATCTAAAATATAGGTTGTGTTCTTGGCTTGACATGTTATGTTGTCTGAGTGTGAAATGAGACCCCTGGGAGATTATTGTCCTTTTGATGGAAAGCCAGTGTTCAGCTAGGTCTGCTGGAACGGGCTGACTTGGCAGGTGTGGTCTGGGAGACAGGGGTGAGATTGCAGAGGGCCTGCCCTTTGGATATGGAGCACCATGTGCTCTAACTCATCTCCCAACTTTGCCCAACTAAGAGGTGTTTTGCCTTGTGTCAGATACACCTTCCCATCTTTAATAATTTCTGACTATATACAGGAATGCTTGACTCTTTGACTCTTACGGAGGAGATTGTAAATAAGGGTATGAAGAAGAGTATTTTGGAAGGTCACACGTGATTTAGTAATTTTTCCCCAGATGGTTTTTTTTTTTTTAAGATTTTATTTATTTATTTGACAGAGAGAAATCACAAGTAGATGGAGAGGCAGACAGAGAGAGAGAGAGAGGGAAGCAGGCTCCCTGCTGAGCAGAGAGCCCGTTGCGGGACTCGATCCCAGGACCCTGAGATCATGACCTGAGCCAAAGGCAGCAGCTTAACCCACTGAGTCACCCAGGCGCCCTCCCCAGATGTTTTAACCTTATATTACTATCATCAGATCGAAGACAATCACTTTAAATAATTTCCCATTATCTTCAGTGATGATTTTCACATCATGGAGATACACACACACACACATATGCAGTGGAACTTGTTTTTCTCAAATAAAATCCTACACAGATCCCCAACATATAACACATAAAAATTTAGCTTAAGCTAAGCTCTTTACAAGCCACAGAGGTGAGACTGGGGCCTTGACCAATTCCAACCTTGCTGGAGCTCTGCTAAAGTAAGAACTGAGCACAGGTAAAGATGGGAATCTGGTCGCTTCCATGTTTAAATGATTAGAAGGCCGAGAGCGTGGAGGAAGGAAGGGTGGGAGAAAGGCCAATGCATTCCAGACCACAGGGCCCCCTCCTCCAGCCTGCACTGAAGGATCACAGACATCCAATGTGAGGAAGAGCCTTCTTGAAGCCACATCCCCCCTTCCGGGCTTGGTCACCCTGTGGCAAGGTGGAGGGGCCCAGATGCATTTGCGCATCTGGTTCTGATGACTGAAAACCCATCCCAGTTGGAGTGGCTTGAGTTTCCCAGTACAGCTGCTACACCCATCCCCCTCCCCCAGCCCCGGTTTCTCCTGGAAAGGTCCTTCATCTCCTCCCATAAGGAAGAATCCGGGGCTTGTTCTCCATAGGAAATGTGCTCTCAATCATGTTCACCACCAAACGAAAACACAACTATACCCTCGTTCAAGAGAACAAGATTATGTTAAAACAGAGTATTTCTTTCTCTACTTGGCTGGAACAAACTATCATTTGGAATCCTTCATGCTCTCTAAGAATGACAGGATGTCTCACTAAGAGCCAGGACTTGGCTACAAGTGCATGGCAGGACTCTACTGAATGAGCTGGACTCCCACCTAGGGACAGGGCTGGATTTGAACATTCTGGAGTTTCAAAGTAACAGAGCATAATCCTCAGTCTGCAAATTCCAGTCACATTGAAGCATTTAGTTTTGAGGCTGTGAAAGAATGAGCTCGAATTCAAGGGGCTGCAGAACTGAAAGGAACCAAGACCTCTATTGGTCCGGATCTCTGCATGGTCTAGTGGGATGCTCATGCTTAATGTCCACTTGGATAGACTATAGCACCCAGTGACTTAATCAAACTTGAATCTAGATATTGCTGTGAAAGACATTATGTAGATGTGCTTAACAGTTACAATCAGTTGACTGTAAGTAAGGAAGATTGCCCTTGATAATGTGGGTGGTTGAAGGTATAAGACTTCTACAACCAGTTGAAGGTCTTGAAAAGCAAAAACAGGTTTCCCAAGGAAGTAATTCTGCTTCGAGACTCTAACATAGAAACCCTGCCTGAGTTTCCAGTGTAGTGGCTTTCCCTACAGATTTTGAACTTGCCAGTTCCCACAATTGCATAAGCCAATTCCTTAAAATAAATCTCTTTACATAAGGTAGGTGGTCCCAGATTGTTATTGCTAAGAAACAGAGACAAGACCAGAACCCAAATCTCCTTGAACTTGTACCTCATTCCTGTTCTTTCTACCAGGACACACCTCACTTCAAGTTTCTCCACGACAACCTAAAAACTTACTTTAAAATGAACTGCACTTTCAGAAAGAATTTAGAGATTGTTCCAGTATAACAGCATTTTTCTCTGTGATGCACAGAGAAACAAACACTTCTTAGGTCACAACCCAATACATACATAGGCACACAAACATGCTTAGTCTGTAATGAAACAAACATTTCCTGAAATGATATTTTTCAGATGCAATACATTTGATCACTTCTATTTCATTTTACTTCATTTTTAAAAAATGCTACTCAGATCCATTAAGTTGCTTGTTTGAGCCAAAATTGCTCGTTATGGCAGATGTGTCTGCTGCCTATAACACATCTCCTTGATCCACCCCTGATTTCAGTCACAGCTGTGCTGGAAAGTTCTGTGCGAGCTGGGCTCACTTTACTCACGGCATCTCACTCCAGGCATGCGGTACACAGACCCTGGAGCCTTGTGGTGGTCCCTTAGGTTCTTACACAAGTATAACCTGGAGGTATGGGGTAGTCAGCTAGTGGGAAGAAGAGCTGGTGGGTGGCTGGCCCAGGCCCCACCCTTCAAACAGAACATCTGCAGAGGCATTCTGTACATTTCTCAGGAGGACCTCAGCAGTGACCTTGACAATGCTCCTTATGTTAGCTCCTCTTTTCCTGCCTTGTCTGTCCTGCTCCAAACTATTGGCTCCTGGCATCATCTCCCAAATCAGTGACTGGCCCCAAGTCTTTGTCTCAGGCTTTACTCTCAAGGAAATCCAAATCCAGACCCATCTTCCCTCTCCCTGCAGGAACCTTCTGCAACCCTCTTCAGATGGTCACCTTGTATTTGCTGGTATCTCCAGGGATGAGAACAGCTCTGATTTCCTCAGCTAAGTGGTTCCCTTTGCTGGACAAGTCAGGGAGACAGAAGGGAGAGCCAGAGGTCATCCAGATCTTCCCACGGGTCAAGTACTGTGCTAGTATATTCTTTCACTCTCTTTGTTAAAAGGTAGCTTTGATTTTTTTTTAAGTTAAAAACAGGTAAACTGATTTTTAGAGTAGCTTTTTTGAGATATTTACATAAATGCAATTTACATAACATACAATTTACATAACAAACATTAAAATGTACCAGTGATTTTCCATATACTCACAGTTTTTCAATCATCACCCCAGTTTTAGAACATGTCCATCCCTTAAAAAGAAACCCCATACCCACGAGCAGTCATTCCCCATTTTCTTCCAACCACCACCCTCACCCCCAATCCCAGGCAACCATTGATCCACTTTCTGTTTCTGGATTTGCCTATTCTGGACTTTTGCTCTAAATGAGATCATACAATACGTGTCCTTTGTATCCGGCTTCTTTTCCTTAGCATCGTGTCCTCAAGATCCATCCATTGTGTAGCAGGTGTCAGCGCTTCCTTCCTTTTATCACCGAATGATAATCTCCTTGTATGGATCTGCCCCATCTTGTTCATTTGTTTTTCACAGGATGGACATTTTGGTGGTTTCAAAAAGTGGCTTCTTACGTTGAACTAAAATCTGCCTTAGAATTTTATCTTGGCTTTGAGTTTCTAGGTTAAGCCATACAAACACCCTCCTCCTTCAGACGAGAAGCCCGTTAGTGTGGGGACACTAACCATCACAGCTTTTGATGTGGTGGCTCGATCTCCACACCATGCCCTTCTCACCACGCTGACCACATTCCTCTGACAAACTCCAGTTTACCACAAGCATCCTGAAGTGGGATGGTCAGGGAACATAACATAGCAAGTACATGTCCTTTTAATTATTCATTTTTATTATAATCAATGATAAAAGAACAAGTTGATTGAGAGTCATACTAAGAGGCTCCAAAAGAGGATACATCCATTTTATATATATGTACAAATATCTATATATTAATGTGCTCTGAGGAAACTAAGTAAGGGCCCACTCTACCACAGTGACATTCCTCTGGGTGAGTAGGAGGCCCAGCTGCAATAATAATGCCATTCACTCAGGAAGCAGCTCAACAATCTTCTGTGAAGTGGCTCCATGATGTTCTTTTCTCAGCTGTGTAAATGTGACCACTTAATTACTTTCAGCTAAGGAAGAAGTTGGACAGGGATAGGTCTGCTACACAGGTGTCCAAGAGAATGGTAGGGAGGGGGAGGAAGGAGGGGATGAAGAGGGTCCCATGACTCTCTCGTACTCTTCATCAGCACTGATCATTCTAGCTGTGCTATCTTTGCTGCAAGGGCTTGTCTTCCCACATTAAAAAAGGACTTTTCTGATACAAGGGCCCATCTTCAACATGTCCCTTATAACCCCCACAGGGCCTGCCATAGCCCCTATAGCTATGTGCTCAGTAAATACTTTTAGAGAATAATAGATGAAAGATTGGATGGATGGATGGGTGGATGGATGCATGGATGGATGCATGGATAGATGGATGGATGAATGGATGGTGGACAGATAGATGTGTGGATGATAGATGGGGTCGATGGAGGGATGAGAGATGGATGGATGATGGATGGATGGATGGATGGATGAATGGATGATGGATGGATAAAAGGATGGATGGATGGATAGATGGGTGGATCCATGTATGGATGATGGATGGATAATGGATGGATGGATGAATAGATGATGGTGGGGAGATAGATGGATGGAAGAATAGATGGATGTGTAGATGGGTGGACAAGTGGATGGATGGTGGAATGAAGGGAGCAAAAGAGAGGTAGAAACACATGACCACAAACAGAATCATCACTGCAGAGGTTAATCAAAACTTGTATTGAGATGCAACTGGTCCAGTCCTGAGCATGGCCAGCTTCTGGAAGCTCATTTTGCTTCTTCCAGTTGGTCAAAGAATGTACCTTTTTCATATACTTGTATCAGTGTCAGTCCTCCCAGCAGCCTGGGGGAGTACTGAAGTGCTTATCATAATAATTCAGATAATGTGCATGGAAAGCTCTGTAGCTATAAATTCCCATTTGGATGTGAATTGTGTGGGGGCAGTGACACTATTATTTCCTTAGTGTGTTTGGGTGCAGGATCCTGGCAGGTATTCTCTCTGCCCATTGGCAATAGCAACCTGTCACGACCTTTCTCCTTGGTACTGCAACAGAAAATTGAAGTCTAAAGAATGTCAGGTAGTTTTAGGAGCCTTAAAAAATGGGATCTCCTTGCCCAGCCACCTCTTTGTACAAATAAAGAACCAAGGATAAGAAAGGAGATGAGACATATTCAAGGTCACACAAGTAGTTAAGAACTGGTCTTGAATTTAGACCCAGGTTACATGTTCCTACTTTCTCTCTTTCAGACTTTCTCTCACTGGATCATTTTATAAAGATCAGCATTCATCTCAAACACACTGCTATTACTTTAATGACAACTTCCTGGCAACCCCAGGAGAACACAGATGAATGCTACAAATTCTCTTCTGTTCTTTTTTTTTTTTTTTTTTTTTTTGAGCTTGTTGACTTAATGGTAGGGTCTCTTGCCTCCTTTCAAATTCATTTTTTCCAGCATGTCCTTTATCTCCCGGTTTGGCCCAGTGGCAATGAGTTTGAAATTTGCTGGAGAGAATGGGAGTCTTAGAGACCCTTTGAGAACCAAGTGACGTCTCCAATGACGCACAACCTCATCACAGGACTTGGTGGGCTTAAAAAAGCTCTTTCAAATCACTCAGATTATTTCCCCTGGTAGAGATCTGGCCCAAAATATCCAACAGTCCATTCCCAGTGCACTTCTCAAAGCTGAGATGCTGCAAGGATAGTGATCTTCCTGGGAAATGCAGCTGCTGTTACATAATAAGGCTTGGAACTTTCCTGTCTTAGCAGATACAGCCGCCCCTGTTGAATGGGGCAGGGAATAAGAACTCATCAAAGTTATACTTCATACTCAGCTCTGACACTAACACTTTTTGCTCCAAGCATTCTTCAAACTAGAGAGCACCTCATTTCTGCCTCTAGTAAGAAAGCAAGCATGTGGGAGTCAGAAGACCTAGATGGTAGGGGTCTTCCCACCCACCAGGGTCACCACCTGGACGTGTGATGTCCTAACTGAGTTTCAGGTTCTTCATTTATGAAATCTTAATAGTGGTCATAACAGCTCTGTCACAGGCCAATATTACAAGTAGTAAAAGAGTCATTTAAATAAAAAATATCCTAAAGAAAAAAATTATTCAATGACACTTTTGAAAGCATGGCAAGGAAGATTTTTCAAGGCAAGAGGATAGGGATCACTGTAATGGGAATAATTGGACTCAGCTCTGAAGACAGAATGGATACGTGGGAATTTATAGCCATGGGGCAGAGTGGGAGTCAGCGGATGAAAATTATCAAGAGGAAACATTAGGGGTGAGGGGGTAATCTTGCTGAAGGCAGGCTGAGGTGATCAGATATCAGCTGGGAGATGGTGAAAGATAAGAAACTGGATCAAATATCAAAGGTTGGGAATTCTGGTTAAGTTGGCTTAGCAAGATTCTTGCTCAAATTAGACAATGCAAAGATGAAGATGAGAACCCAAAAGTCAAGCCTTACTTGAAATGTTCAGTGGAACCTAAGTAGTTTGGTAGACAAGAGAATCTTTGTCGATAAAAACATTAAATGTCTTCTGACTTGTTACAAATGGCTAACAGACACATGAAAAATTGCTGAATATCATCATCACCAGGGAAATACAAATCAAAACCACAAGGAGATACCACCTCACACTGGTCAGAATGGCTAAAATTAACAATTCAGGAAACAGCAGATGTTGGTGAGTATGTGGAGAAAGGGGAACCCACTTACATTGTTGGTGGGAATGCAAACTGGTACAGCCACTCTGGAAAACAGTATGGAGGTTCTTCAAAATGTCAAAAATAGAACTAACCTATGACCCAGCAATTACACTACCAGGTAGTTTCCCAAAGGATACAAAAATAATGATATGAAGGGTAAATGTTCACCAATGTTTACAGCAGCATTATTGACAACAGCCAAACTATGGAGGGAGCCCAAATGCCCATTGACTGATGAGTGGATAAAGAAGATTGCACATTGGATAAAGAAGATGTGGCATATATATATATATATATATATATATATATATATATACCCACATTGTTGTAAATGGCAAGATTTCACTCTTTTGATGGCTGAGTATTATTCCACTATATATATATATAGTGGAATATATATATACACATATACATATACATACATATATACACATATATATACATATATATAGTGGAATATATATATACACACATATATATACATACATATATATATATATACATACATATATATACATATATAGTAGAATATATATATATAGTGGAATATTACTCAGCCATCAAGAGTGAAATCTTGCCATTTGCAACAATGTGGGTTGAACGAGAGTGTATTATGCTAAGTGAAATGAGTCAGGCAGAGAAAGACAAACACCATATGATTTCACTCATATGTGGCATTTAAGAAACAAAACAGATGAACATAGGGGAAGGGAAGGAAAAGTAAAGTAAGATAAAAACAGAGAGGGAGGCAAACCATAAGAGACTCTTAACTATAGGAAACAAACAGGGTTGCTGGAAGGGAGGGGAAAGGGGGAGGGGGTAACTGGGTGATGGGGATTAAGGAGGGCTCTCCATGCAATGAGCACTGAGTGTTACATGGAAGTGATGAATCACTAAATTCTACTGAAACTAATAATAGACTATATCTTAACTAACTTGAATTTAAATAATATCTTAAAAAAAAAAAAAGTCTTCTGACTTGGTTGCTTGGAAAAGATTCATAGCAAAAGGGGAATGAATGGAGAAACCAAGGAACCAACTCCTTTGGAAGCCAGACCAACAAATGACCTTCTGGCCAATACTACCTTGCCTAGAGTTGATGGTGCACACTGCCAAATGTTTTTTCCTTAGACCTCAGATGCCAAAAAGAAATTCATCTTGGGATTTATTTTATGCTTTCAGATACTGCACATAGGGAAGTAGTGAAGCAGAGACTAATGGTTCAAAATAGCACAGTAAACCAGCTGGGAAACAAATGGTGGATCCAACTGGCTTCCCAGGCACTCCCCAACCTGACCTGTAGAACTCAGGATGCCACATCAGGGAGACCCCATCCAGATTCCCATTTCTTCCCTGGGCTCAGGATTTTGCATCATTTGGGCAGGCATGCCAGGGTGCTCTGGACTTCAGGTATGTTTAAAAAATACAGTTCTTTCCAAAAACAAGCTCATGAACCCATCCATTTCTCAAGGATGGCAAAAAGATGGACTCGATTTAACATGGCCTGAGTTTCCCCTTTCAGGCCACTGCAGACACGTCGGACCAAACCCATGAAGGTTTAGCTAGGAAGCAGCAGGACAATGCGACTTTACCTTGTGGGCTTGTTCCTCACCATCTGTGCTTGGGGAGTTAAAATAGACATGTGGAATTGAAGAATTTGCCCCAAAAAAGAAAAAAGTGAGAGTCATGAAAATAACGAATTTTTTCCAGTTTC
Source organism: Mustela lutreola (assembly GCF_030435805.1). NCBI lineage: Eukaryota > Metazoa > Chordata > Mammalia > Carnivora > Mustelidae > Mustela > Mustela lutreola. The sequence continues at coordinate 212,815,007 of NC_081291.1, forward strand.
TAGGAAAACTAGAGTTTTCAGAGACCAATTGAGCAGAGCAGAGTTGCATGTGGAGAGCAAGCTGAAGCTCTCATATGCTAATTAATCACCAGAGGGCATAGCCTCCTGGCCTGTTGAACCCCAAACCCTCCCAATTATCTACCCCCCCCACCCCTTACCCCCACCCCCTGAAGTCACTGCCCCTTGTGGCATTGGACCACATCCTGCAGGTGGGGGGGGGGGGGATTTATTACTTCCACTCTCCCCTGCTCCTCCTCCAAGGCCTCACTCAGGGCTGCAATTAAACTTTTCAACTTAGAAGATAAACATCAGGGATCCAAAGGGGTTGATTCAGAGGACTTGTGGAGACAACTCAGAGGTTGTACTGGAAGCAGCCAGGGGAGGACATGGGCTGGAGGAAGAGGCAGACCGAGGGAGGAGGTCTGCATCTCTCCCACCGCCCCCCAGGCTGGGGCAGGGCTCTCAGCAGGGTTTGGGGGAAACAGGGTAGTGGGGGTGGGGAGAGGATGGGACCTTTATGGAGAGAGGGAAGAGAGGAGAAGGACTGGTACTTAGTGAGGAGGGAAAGTAAGGGCTGGAGGTGCGGCAGAAAGGAATCCTTTGAGGCACATGAGTGAGAGGGAAGTTTCTCTCAAGACTTATGAAACCCAAACCACACAAAATTGCCTCCAATTCTTACATTCTAAAATTAACAGCAGAGTTTCAGAAGGAGCTTAGGTTCTGAATTACAGCTTTAAAGGGCTCTGCATATTTTGGTAAACGTCTGAAATAAGATCCTGCATCACTGCCTACAGTTCCCTCTGTACCCCAGCCCCTCTCCCCCAAGTCCCTTCGGCTCCCTTTCCTCTCCCCTCCCAAATTATTTTTATATGTAAATGAGGTTTCCCTTTATAATGATTTGGAATATTAATACTTGTTCTGCCCCACTGTTTTGTCTTAGCTTTTCTAACGTGCTGATGGGCCCCTCTTGCATGATTTCTGCAGATACCCCAGTCCCCACTGCAGTTTGAAAGTTGGTGTGAAGCCAGGGAGAGCCAGAATCAGATCTAAGGAAGGAGAAAGGTTGTTGAGTTGAGGAATGTAAGGCCAAACTATTAGCCATCCACGATGCATGAAAATTTAAGTAGATCAATTTCAGCCAACAGGTTAAGTTCTATGTCACCTGTTCTGGTCAACAGTTCTATCCCCTGAGGATTATCTTGTGTTTCGAGTATTCTTTTACTTTTAATGTGCTTTATACCTTTACCTCAAAGTGGTGCTCCAACGGGTACGGGCAAGGATCAAATGACTGCTCCAGGTTTCAAAGGGACGCCCAGTAACTCTTGACTCCCAAAGGGGCTGACACCTGATCTTCAAAAGGCCTCTGCCCAAGCACTGTCTTTGAGGACAACCAGGCATCTGTCTTCAACTCATCACGTTACAGATCAGAAAATATTCACAAAACTGGAATGAAGAGCAGTCCTGTAACTTGTTCACATGCAAGCAGCCAGTCAGTGCCAAAGGGCAGACTAGATCCTAAGACCCTCGGCCCCTATCCTTGTTCATGCATCTCACCACCCCACCCTCCATCAGGAGAAATGTAAGACTAGTCAACTTAAAGTGAGTGACTCAGTGACAGAACATTCACAATATTGTGCAACCATTTTTTCATATTTATTTATTTATGTTTTAAGTCTGATATAGTTTATACAGTGTTATATTAGTTTCAGGTGTACCATATAGTGATTTGACACTTCCGTATGTCACCTAGTGCTTATCACAACAAGTGCCCTCCTTAATGCCCATCACTTATTTCACCCGTCCCCTGCCCACGTCTCCGCTGGTAACCACTGGTTTGTTCTCTATAGTTAGGAGTCTGTTTCTTAGTTTGTCTTTGTCTTTCTCTTTTTTTCCACCTTTGCTGATTCATTTTCTTTCTTAAATTCCACATATAAGGGAAATCATATGGTATTCTTCTTTCTCTGACTTATTTCCCTTAGCATAACTCTCTCTAGCTCCACCCATGTCATTGCAAATGGGAAGCGTTCCTTCTTTTTGATGGCTGAGTAATATTCCATTGTATACGGAAAGCACATCTTTTTTATCCATTCATCTATCGACAGACACTTGGGCTGCTTCCATAATTTGGCTACTGTAAAAGGAATAGAACTTTTTTAAAATAAAACTTTAAAAAGTTATCCTCAGAAAGTTGAGAAGGTGTTGCATATTTGAATCAAAAAGCTGATGCTTAAAAAGAGAGGTGATATTTGTAGAGTCATAGAATGAGGAGCTTGGGGAAATTTAGTGTATGAGAACAGAACTTTTTTTCATTGAAGTATAGTTGACTAGTAATGTTGCATGAGTTCCAGGTGTGCAGCATAGTGATTTGTCAAATCATTACATTATGCTGTACTCACCACAGGTGTGACTAATTTCTGTCCCCAAACTGCACTATTACAATACCACTGACTGTATCCCTATGCTGAAACTGTAACATCCATGCCTTCTTCAGTCCATAATTGTAAGCCTGTATCTCTCTCTCCCCTTCACCCATTTTGCCCACTCCTTTATCTCCCTCTCCTCTGGCAACCACCAGTTAGTTAAGAAGAAATTTTTATTATTTTAATTTTATTTATTTTTTAATTTTTTATTATGCTCAATTAGCCAATATATAGTACATCATTAGTTTTTGATACAGCGTTCAACAATTCATTAATTGCATATAACACTCAGTGCTCATCAAAACACACGCCCTCCTTGATACCCACCACCAAGTTACCCCCACTTCTGTAACCCTTGGTTTGTTTCCTGGGGTCCAGGGTGTCTCATGGCTTATCTCCCTCTCTGGTTTCTTCCCCTTCAGTTTTTCCTCCCTTCTCCTATTGTTCTCTGAACTATTACTTATATTCCACATAAGAGTGAAACCATATGGTAACTGTCTTTCTCTGGTTGACTTATTTTACTTAGCATAATCTTCTCCAGTTCCATCCATGTTGATGCAAATGGTGGATATTCGTCCCTTTTGATGGCTGAGTAATATTCTGTTATAGATATGAACCACATCTCTTTATCCTTCCATCTGTTGAAGGACGCCTTGGCTCCTTCCACAGTTTGACTATTGTAGATATTGCTGCTATGAACATTGGGGTGCATGTGCCCCTACTTTTCACTACATCTTTATCTTTGGCATAAATACCTAGTAGTACAATTGTTGGATCATAGAGTAGCTCTATTTTTAATGTTTTGAGGCGCCTCCATGGTGGCTGTACCAGCTTGCATTCCCACCAACAGTGTAAGTGGGTTCCCCTTTCTCCACACCCTTGCCAACATTTGTTGTTTCCTGTCTTGTTAATTTTTGCCATTCCAATTGGTATAAGGTGACATCTCATTGTGGTTTTGATATCTAGTGATGTTACTTTTTTAAAAGTATCTAGTGATGTTACTTTTTTAAAAGCATGCTCCACATCCAGTGTGGAAGACAACACAGGGCTTGAACTCATGAGATCAAGACCCGAGCTGAAATTAAGAATTGCACTCTTAAACGACTGATCCACCCAGCTCCTGGATAACAGATATTTTAAAAAATCAATGGAAAAGAAAATAAATTGAAGCACTAGAGGATAATATTGAAAATATCACCCAGACAGACAAAAAAATGTAAATTTAGAAAGAGAAGCTAAGACCATTACAATCTGTGAATCAAAGAATTCCAACATTGCATAACCAGAGTTATAGAAAGAAAGAAAAGAAAGTATAGAGGGAAAGATTTTTTAAAAAATAACTACAGGAAAATTTCCAAAACTGAAGGCATTCGTTTCCAGATCCAAAGGGCTAACTTGAGTTTCCTGCACAAAGAATGAAAACAAGACCCACCTCAAGGCAAACCATTGCATAATTTTAAAAGAGCCAGCATGGGAAAATATCCTAAAATTCCAGGAAGGAAAAAAAGATAGGCCACATATAGAGGGTTTGGAATCAGAATGGTATCAGAATTATCAAAAGTAATGAGGGAATCTGGAAAACAATGGAACAATGCTTCTCAAACTATAAGTTAAAATTATTTGTAAACTAAAATTTTATACCCAGCTGTGTTAGAATTGTCCAGAAAAACAGAAACAATTGGATATATAGAGATAATTTAGCTATAGCCATAGGTGAGGATATAGGTAAGAGGAGATTTGTTACAGGAATTGGCTCACATGGTTTTGGAGGCCTAGAAGTCCCACAGTGGATTGTCTGCAAGCCAAACAACCAGGGAAGCCAGTCATACAATTTAGTTTGAGGCTGAAGGACTGACAACCAAAGAACCATCAGTGTAAGTCCAGAATTCAAAGGTTTGAGCCAGGAGCTCTGATGACCAAGGGCAGGAGAAGATGGACTTCACAGCTCAAGAAATCTTGATTTTCTTGAAAGGTGACTCCCTTCTTTCATTGTCTCTTCTATTTGGACCTGCTTACACCAGGGAGTGTCAATCTTTATGCAGTCTACTGAATCAAATGCTCATCCCTTCCAGGAAAACCCTCATCGACACACCCCAAAATAATATTTTACTAGCCATCTGACATCCTTTCCCCATATCAAGTTGATATATAAACAACCATCACACCAGCTATTAGCAGTCCAGTGTGGAGGTAGAATGAAGTTATTTTTAGATATTCATGAGCTCCATTTACTAAGATGCTCCACCAAAACAAGGAAGTAAATTTTTGAAAAGAGAATGATATGAAGTCAAGGAAGTAAAGGATCCAACATAGGAAAGAGTTCAAGGAACCCCTAGCATGGTCATGAAGGGAAATCTTATGACGAATATAAAAAGAACTGACAGAATCGCAGCCTGGGGTCTTTCTGGAGGCAGGTCCAGAAATTGTCCAGAAGAGACATACCTAAGATAAAAATGGAACTTGATGTGCTGTTATTCAAAGAAATTTCAGCTCTAGTAGAGGCAACATTATCAATTAATGGCAAGTATACAGAAAATTAAGCAAAATTTCTAAATAAGGCAATTATTAATGCTAGGTATAAGAAAGAAAAGTCTATACATTTTGGCCATTTACATGGCCAAAATAATACAAACCCTGAATATTAATTTGACCAAAGATTGTTGTAGAAAGAAGTCAGTAGGCTGGGGAAGCAGAGGAAGTGTGAGTGTCAGGGTATAAACACCAATACGTTAAGATACAATACAATTGTGGTGCATATGAACATCCACCTTAGAAAAGTCAAGAAATTGCAATACACACATGTTATTTAGACACACAGAGATAAATCCCAAAAGAAACACCTCAAAAGATTTGGCAGGGGAGGAAGAATCAGGAAAGGTGGAGGAGACTGCTGTTTTCAAGAGGCTTTTAAGTACCATTTGCCTTTTTAAACAAGGGCCACGTATTTTTCTAGTAGAAATCCATTTTTTTTTTTTAGAACCTCCATGACTGTAATTTGGCTCTAACAAAGCGAGTTATACCCAGTGCCACATGACAGCCCTCCTTCCTATAAGCAGTTCACAGAGAAGAAATGCTACTGCCTGTCAGGTCTCATTCCTGGAAGATATGACCTCTTTTTCAACCCGGAGGAAATGGAGCCACTAAAGACAAGTCAAATCCGGTTACAGTCAAAATCCAAGTGAAGTGTAGCCAAAATATTTGTAAGCCGCAGGTAATGGCCTAGTTACTCCAGCATAATTTGTTGTAACAGCATTTCAGAACACTAAAAAGTTACAGTTCTTGCACTCTGGGCCCTTACCAAAGCTCTTGTCATAGTTTGCTGTACTTCCTTGCTGGGGGGATTTTTAAAGAGTTTGTTTAATGGACTGTCTCATGAGGACAAAGACCACAGCTGACTGATTTTTTTTTTTTTTTTTTGGTCCCCTGTGTCTAACACAGTGACTAATATATGGAAGACACACAGGCGGGGTTTGAATAAATGAAGGGGGAGGAGTGGATGAGTGTAACAGGAAACAATTCAAGCAGCAGCCAGGATTCATACTACCTAGTGAAAGCATAGAGCGAACGGGACCCAAAAGAGAGAACAGTGGCAAAGGGGGCAGGGACAGCCTCATCTGCATAAGGCTATGTGCCAGGCACTGTTCTGGGAGCATGAGGAATCCTCATGATAACCCTCGCGGCAGGCTATCACTGCTCCCAAGTACAGAGAAGGAAGTAATTGGCCCCAAATCACATAGGAAGCAAGTGATAGATGAGCCAGGTCAAGAACCCAGGCCCCCTGGCTCCAGGGTCTGTGCTCATAAGAACTTCACACCTGTGGCAACAGAGCAGGTAACCCTTTGAGGTGTGTCCACACGGATGCAGCCCCAGGGAGCTGACCTGGCTGCGAGCTGCCCGGTGTTGGGCTTGTTTGGAAAGTTCCAGAGTCAAGAGTCTCTCATGGTTTGTCTCCCTCTCTGATTTCTTCCCATTCGGTTTTCCCTCCCTTCTCCTATAATCCTCTGCACTATTTCTTATACTCCACGTATGAGTGAAACCAGATGATAATTGCCTTTCTCTGCTTGACTGATTTCACTGCTGAGGAAGAGGAGGCAGTTTGGGGGATGGGGAAAGTGGGGGATGGGCATCAAGAAGGGCACTTGATGTGGTGCGCTCTGGGTGTTCTATGCAACTGATGAATCGCTGAACACTGCTTCTCAAACTAATGATGTACTATATGTCTGATAATTAAATTTAAATTTAAAAAAAGAAAAAGAAAGCTCCAGAGGAGAAGGTATCTTTAGTATGAAATGGGAGTAGTAGGATAAAAACTATTGGGAGCATTGGGGGCTTCACCCCAGTGCCCTCAGCTGTTCGGGAGGAGAGCTGCCCGTGCCTCGCAGAGGTTGAGTCTGGAAGGGAAGAGCAGCTGATGGGACAAGACAGAGCCCTGATACAAGTGGGTGAGGGCCAGAGGGAGGAGATGTGAGATACTCCTGGGCAAAAACACTCTAATTGTCCAACATCCTGGTGTTCTCTGGATATCAGGGAAGGACAGCAAGAAGACTGAGCAAGTGAAAAGAAAAGCTAGTTCACGAATGTTTCTGCAGAAAACAGAGGATCTGAGGAAGTTCTGGTCAGAGAAATAGCAGGACCAAGGAGGTGTAATTCACAAGTAAACAGAATATCCTGGGTCCTACCATGACATGAGGGTGCTATAGCATCCCTCAGACTGGGGTGAACTGATTACAGTATGGCTGCAATTCTTTACATCTACCTGTATCCAGTCCTTCCAGTGTCCCTTTGCAGCTCCGACCTACCACAGCTGTGAGAAAGCCCAGGCAGGCTCAACACAGCCACCTCCCTGACCTGCAGCTGACCTTTAATGGGTGGGCGAGCTCAGCTGAGATCAGAGAATTGTCCAGCCTACCTGTGGACTGGTGAGCATTGACAATGCTTATTGTTTCATCTTCCTGAGTTTTGGGGTAGTTGGTTACGTACTGTCACAAACTGTCATGGGAATCATGGTGACACCGGGAAGGTAGGAGTTGGGGGACAACTCAGAGCTCCCTCTTTTTTACCCTGCTTTGAGGAACAGATGCGGTAGGGCGATAGATGCACCAGCCAGGTTCAGAAACTGTCAACTAAATCAGAAAAAGAAAACTAGCCACTGTTCAATGAATATCTACTATGTGGAAGGGAACCTTACAAGATGGGGTGAGGGCTGGCAGCTACTTCTACGGCCCAACCCAATACATACTCTCCTTTCTTGTTACTAGTAGAACTTTATTTGGGATCTGTACCCAGCTTTAAAAGTGATGTTTTTCCCCAAAATATTTAATTCATATTCAATTAATTCACATATAATGTATTAATGTGTTATTAGTTTCAGAGGTTGCATTCAGTGATTCATCAGTCTTTTTTTTTTTTATTTCTTTTCAGCATAACAGAATTCATTGTTTTTGCACCACACCCAGTGCTCCATGCAATCCATGCCCTCCTTAATACCCACCACCTCGTACCCCGACCTCCAACCCCCCGCCTGCCCCTTCAAAACCTTCAGGTTGTTTTTCAGAGTCCATAGTCTCTCATGGTTCACCTCCCCTTCCAATTTCCCTCAACTCCCTTCTCCTCTCCATCTCCCTACGATTCATCAGTCTTATATAATACCCAGTGCTCATTACATCACATGGCCTCCTTAATATCCATCACCCAGTTACCCTACACCCAAGGCCCCTCCCTTCCAGCAATCCTCAGTTTTTTCCTATGATTAAGAGTCTCTTATAGTTTGTTTCCTTCTCTGATTTTGAAATGTTTCATTTCCCCCTCTCTTCCCCTATGATCCTCTGTTTTGTTTCTTAAATTCCACATATGAATGAAATCATATGATAATTGTCTTTCTCTGATTGACTTATTCACTTATCATAGTATCCTCTAGTTCCACCCATGTCCTTGCAAATGGCAAGGTTTCCCTTTTTGATGGCTGCATAGTATTCCATTGTATTTCTATACCACATTGAAGAGCTTCCCACTTAAGCCCAGTCCAAACTGCGGAATCCTGAACAAATAGATGGTTGTCATTTGAAGCTACTAAGAACTGAGGTGGTTCCTTACACAACAGCATATTACTACTCTAGCTAGCTAGTAAGTGGCAAAAGCAGAATTTGAAATTAGATCTCTTTGACTCCAAAGACCAAGTTTTCAATGACTACTTGCCACCATCATCTTCTTGTTTTCTTCAAATACACACTTCTTCCTGGCCTAGAGAAAGACGCACATTGTTCAGAGTGTGGTGCTTTTTCTTTCTACCCTGGGCTCTGGACTCCATGTTTGCAGAGTCCTTGTCAAAAAAAAAAAAAAAAAAAACCCAGTTGAATGTTGACTGAAACTCCAGACCCAGCCTGGCTCTGATCTCCATTTTTCATGGGCTCTGAAGTCTTTAACACATGTGCAGAATTCAGTCACACTGGAAATACAGAGATGGAGCAGCTCAGAGAACATTTCACTCACCCTAATAATAAACTGTGGCTGTCTGTCTCCACTCCTGGCCCTATTTTCAATTTAGCAAGGAGCATTTTACACTCAGGGTGTGCCCTTCACAATGCTTGGTAATCCTGAACTAGCTCTTCCAATACCAAGACCTGCATCTCATCCTCACTGCTGGCATCCAGCGCTCCTCCAAGACCTCAAGATACATATGTGGAATTGAATACCTTTTGCAAACAACAACAACAACAAAAACCTCTGAAGAATTCTGTTTAACTTCTACATTCCGTGGTGCTAGTGAGATTTAGTTAGAGACACAGACCACAGGAGTGGTGAGGGATTTACCAAAAGCAGTTGGTACTAGCTTCATCCAGAACCCCTCTCTTCATCCCATGGCCCCTCATCTTCCAGTATGTTAGACCAGCTTCCTTCCATGACATCCTGAGGGCAGGGTGCTGGTTTGGGAAGTCACTTTTACCACATTGACTAGTCAGACAAAGTCACAAGGCCAGCCCATTTTGGAGGGGTCGGCAAATAGACCCCACTTCTTGAGCTGCAAAGAATTTATGGCCATATTTAATCTACCATACTATATTTGGGGTGAATTTTCTTGCTGAATATTATTTGTGTTGAAGAGTAGGACTGGTTTCTATAAGAGGAATGCTTAGTCATCCGTTCCTCTTCTGCCTGAAGAGAATAACTAGATCTGACAGGAGATGCTGGGGTCAGCACAGACACATGGCTCAGAGCAGTGCAAAACCACAGGTAAGAGAAAGACCAGGGTGTGGGGCCTGCCCTAGAAAGGTACCTGAGAATGTGCTCATAGGTGAGAATCAGAGAGAAGCTGAGAATGCTGGGAAGGCTGGGGAGGGCTGGGTTGGACACATATCTACCATGTGCCAGGTGCTTGACCTACATCATCCCATTCAGTTCCCACAGCAACTCATTGTCATCCTAACAACAAACTCCCCATCATGCTTACTATGTGCCAGGCACTGTGCTAATTGCTTTACATACAGTAATCCAGTTAATACTAGCAACAACCCTGAGATAGATACCAATGTTTATCCCATGTAAAAAAAATGCTAAGGCCCAGAGAGATTAAGTAACTTGTGCAAGGTCACACAGCTAGCTAGTAGGTGACGGAGTTAGGTTCAACCATGGACAGATAAGAAAATTAAGACTTAGAGAGATTAAATCACTTCCCGAAGGACGGAGCTGAGCTAAGGATCATACCTACATCTATCTGACTCCCAACCAAGTCTGGGCTCCTTCTGTTACAAACTGGGTTTCCTCAAGGAAGGATTTGCTTCAAGAGAAAAATTCTTCTAGACTCTTCCAGAAAGAAGAGACAGGCTGCCATGGAAGAGGCAGACCAGGCTGCTCAGAACTTTTTAATGCTACAAAACCAACATGAAATCAGCAGTGGGCATTTGTTTATCAACAGCTAATAGCAGACTATGTGAGCTGGGCCCCTAACAATAAAGTGAAGTAAGAAGAGATGGTATGTGCTACTTGTATAGCTTTTCTTTTTCTTCTATTTTGATATTTCATTGCTTGCCAGTAAAGAGAATTAACTGCTTCCTGCCTTAAACAGATGTAGGTATTTTTAGGGGAGGCTGTGTGCAGACACAGGCAGCATTTCACTGGGAGATCCTTTGCAGACTATTCTTTCTCCCCAGAATTCACAGCTGGCCTATCTGGTCAAATAGTAGCATGGACACATCACCTCCTGATGGCTCAGGCAGAGCAAAGGGCCCAGGCCAGAAACCCCCATTTAGGGTGTCCCAAGCCACAGGCAGAGAGGAGGTTTCCCCATGATCTCAAGCCTGTTATGCTTTCCTTGGGACAGCATCTGCAGGTTCCAGCCATGAAGAGGGAGGGTATGGGTTTGGTTGAAGTGCTGCTATGCCGGGAGCTGTCACAGGGTAGACAGCTTGAACGCTAATCAGACTCAACATATGCCTGACTAGAAAAATACAGAGAATCTGGCACTGGATCCGTCTAGGTCTATGCTTGGAGAAACATCTCATGAGGTTTTGTCAATCTCTGTGCTATGTTCCAGAAAATTCTATGTGAGCCTGAGGGACGAAACGATTCTGGATGAAACCGAGAAACACAAAGCGGCTGCACAGAGATGGGACCCTGGCAGGGATCTTGAGGATACCTGGGGTGCAGAGCCAGCCCCTCAGAGAAGGGAGCTTCAGCTTCCTACTCACAGCTCAGAGCCTGGGCCTCTGAGTTCCCTGTTTCAAAGACAGAGCACTCAGTTGTCTACTTCTCCATGAAACGACTCATGTGTGTGCATGAACTTGGAGTCCTAGTGAGGAACATAGCAGAGACCACAGTGGATCAGAATGGCCTAGCGAGTGGGTTAATATCTCTGGGGAGTCAAAGGGTCTCTTTTGCACAGCAGATGCTGGTGTTGAGGGTGATGTGTCCATTAGCGGGTCCTCTTGAGCCTCCCTTCCCGCCTGTCTTGACATCCCCAGTCTCCATGGGGTCCCCATAGGTGGGGGAGGCAAGTCATCCACTGGTTCCTCCTCACTTAGCTGGTGTCTGTCCCAACCAGCCTTCCTTCCCTCCCCATGGCTCCACAGAGCAGACATCTCTTCAGTACATCCAGTCCCTGTCGGCAGATGCCATTCCTTTCCTAGAGGCGTGGAATTCTTATATAAAAGAAAGAAGACTTTCTCCTCTCTCCCTCTTATCCCACCTCCTCTGCTGCTCTGCTTCTCTTACCTTTCTCATCCCTCAGCCTCACCAGCCCCTGCCCTTCCTCCAGCCTGGTCTGGGCTCTTGACTGTATGTCACTCTGTCCTCCTCATACATTTCAAGCCACAAAGCATCACCAGAGGCCTCCTGCCTCTTGTTTTGGGCTCTTGTCAGATGGACCCACATATTTTCCTTTTGGCTTTGAGCGCCTCCCACCAAGAACACCCTCAGACCTCTACAGCAGGTTGGAGCTTTGGCACCTTGGGGGTCCATTGGGACCTTGGCAGATTATAACCCCTTCCTGGGTTGCTCTAGGGAACTGAGTGGCTTTGAGCCCAAACTTGGAGGGTCCTCAAGGAGAGGTACCCCAGAAGATACTGAATTCAATTCAGTCAAACTTCCTAGAATCTCTCCAACCCCCAAAGTGTAACCCAGACAAGGTCAACACTCTTCACTGGCAATTAGAGAGGGAGGAAGGGGTGACCACGCATGCAATGGCTAAAACGATCCCGCCTGAACTTGAACTTGGTACTTGGACTTGGTTATTATGAACCAGTTTGCCATTGGGATTGTGATTTTGGAAGAGCTGGCATGACTCACTTCATTAAAAGCAAACTCATGTTATGTACACCCAGCTCATTGTTTCCTACACAACCCCAGTGCACATTGGGGGCTGCCAGAAACCTTTGTTGACTGAGGAAATGACCTTGCCCTCTCACAAGGCTGCCACCATGCCGACACCTATAGGAAAGGTGTGTCTGGGAGCTCCCTGGGGCAGGGAGGTCATCCAATGGTGATCTTTTAGTTTGTTTCCTCTAAAGTCTTCACAGTGGGTACCGGCGGTTAATATTTTACTGCAAAAAGAATTACAAAACCTCTCTCCCAGAAAATCAAATGCTGCTTTCCGTGTTGTAGGAGCAGCATGACTTAGAGCTCCTCAGAGCAGCGCCAGGCTGAGTGATTTATACTCTCTTCAGAGGCAAGTCCGACATATGCTGCGCACGTGTGCCCGGTGTAGACCAAGCGGCCGGGCTGGATTCTGAGAGGGGCCCACTCAGAAGAACATTCTTTATTTTTACCCTCTGCCAAAAATGGAACCTCTCCCCTTTCTCCCTCATAAATAGCACAACCAGCAGGCCTTGCCATTTCAGAAGGCTGCCTAGAAGCACAAAATGCTCTGTTGAAGTTAGACCACAAAAGGAGAACTGGGTTTATAGAAACTGAATTAGACTCATTACCTAAAAATGAAAGAATTCAGCCTTCTAAAAATTACAGTAGTATTTATTTCTGGCCAGGCCCCTATGTTTGTATATTTTTAATTGTATACTTAGGAAGCCATGCCTTTTAAAAGACATTCTGCTGCCCCGGCCATAAAGGGCCGTTTCCCAGGGCAGTGGAAGACCGCTGATGGCTCTGGTTACACTTGAAGGAAAAGTTGGAGGAGGACACTTCCTGCAAGTTGAAAAGACACAGGTGTGTGGTGACTGAGGATGTCTGGGGTGGATTTTTGTTATTTTTACAGGCCCCTAGAGAGTTCAGAGTTGTTAGAAGTAGCCCTAAGAGTAAGACTCAGTCCTTGCAAGGAACTAACTAGGCAAATGTAACGATGCTTTGTATTAACACTATTATCCCAAGACACATGAGAAATGACAAGAAAACATCCCAATTGCTCCCTGGATAAAAGGTAACTTGACTTACAACTGAGGCTATCCGAGGTGAAGCTTTTTGCTCAATAGTGTGCAGCAAATGTGGGTCTTGGTTCTGGCTTTCTCTTTTCTTTCTACTAACTTGTCAGGCATGAATCTCAACAGTTCAGGGAAAGCAGAATCTTACCCAAGCCCTCTGCCCGAGGAAGTGGTCTTCGTTTGTGGGCAGAGAAGGCAAGAATGGGCAAGAGGACAACAATAATGTCTGTCTTGGCTCCAGTGAAAGCATCATAGGGATGTTTCTTGTCCACAATCACTAAATCTATTCTGGCTCTTGGTTTGCAGAGATTCTCATCCTAAATTACCCAACACAGACCTTTCCCCTTTTGTGCCAAATCTAGTGCTCTGTTCCTACGATAGGTTGAAATGACCTCCCACCAACTCTGAAGAGATGTGTCCACATCGTAATCCCTGGAACCTGTCAGTGTGACCTTATTGGGACAAAGGGTCTTTGTAGATGTGATTAAGTTGAGGATTTTGAGATAAGGAGATCAACTGGGTGGGCCTTCAGTGCCACCACAAGTGTCCTTGGAGGCCACTGGAATGAGGAGGGGCATTTGACCCCCAGGAGGAGAAGGTGGTATGAAGGTGGAGGCAGAGATTGGAGGGATGTGGCCACCCAAGGGACTCCTGTAGCTGCCAAAGGTGGAAGAGCTTCTCCCCTGGACCCCACACAGAGAATGTGGCTCAGCGGCTATTTTAGTTTCAGATTCCTGGCCTCCAGAACTATGAAAACGAAATTTCTGTGTTGTAAACCGCCATGTCTATGGTCATTTGTTACAGAAGCCACAGACAACCAGCACAGTTCCCATCCCAGATCAACGGAAGTCCCCAAACGCTGATATCACGGAGGCTGTTTTTCTTGTTTCATCGTCATTTCAATAGATATTTATTGAGTGTCTACTCCATGCTGATGATGAGCTAAGTGCTGAGATGGGACAGTGAATGGACTTAGGGATATGAACCCCATCCTCAGGCAGCTTATAGTGGGACAGAGGGTCAGTAAGCAAAGAACCACACAGCTATTATTATAGTCTGCAGAGTACAGGGTGCAGTGACAGGTAATGACATAGTAATGACCCAGTGTGGGCACTGAGGGAGGGAGCCTAGGTAGACTTGGACTGCCGCAGAGGAAGTTACAGGAAATGGTCTGCGGGAAGACCCAGAAGCAGGAAGGCACAGAACACCATCAAGCATTCCTAAAGAGCAAAAGGGCAGAAAGGTTGTGGGCAGAAGGCCACCCAGGCTGACCCTGGATTCCAAAAGGACGCTTGTGTCTCTGTCCTAAAGGCATGGGGACCACATGTTTCATGCAAAGGGGTAGTCCAGTGAGACTGAAGTTTCACATGGATCAGTCTGGCTGCCTGGTGGAAAGGAGGTGGGAGGGGTTGAAGCTAATGGCCCTAGGCCAGGGAGGAAGCTCTTGAGAAGCCCAGGCCAGAAGTGGTGGTGGTTTGGACTGGGACAGATCAGCTGATATGGAAGTGGTGGGTGGATTCCCAAGAGATGCAGGAAGTCGACTGGGTGATGGAGTGGAGGTGGCTGGTGAGGGAGGGAGTCATGTAAAGGATACGTCTTGGGCTTCTTATTTGTACCATGAGCAGAATGGTGATGCCAGAGACACTGGAAGCTCTTGAAAGGGATCTGGGTTTGGGGAAAGAAAATAGTGTTTTTATTTAAAAGAATCCCAACTTCTCAGTTTTCCCTCCCGGACAATCCATGTTATGCCCATTATCGCAGAGTTTTGTCCAGAAACGTTATTCTTCAAAATGCCCTGGTTTGAACCAATAAATTATATGGTCACCCTAAGCTAAGATTGATGTGCTTTGAAAGGCCCTTGAGACATTCAAGAGAAGATTTTGAGAATGTAGAATGAGAAGAGGAGGGCCAAGGAGTGAATCTTGATGAACCTTAATAACCTAGGACAGCTAAAAAAAGCCAAAAAGGCCAGTCAGAGAGAGGAGAGAAGCCAGGAGAGTGTACATTCTAGAGGAGCCAAGAATGTTACAGAGGACACATTGCCCTCTCCTATGGTTTTCCTGGAGAGAGGTCAGCAATATTTGACTTTCTGGGCCATGCAGTTTCTGTCACTAGTCCTCAACCACGCTGCTGGAGCAGGACAGCAGACTGAGTGTATAAACAAATAACGTGTGGCTGTATTCCAGCAGGACTCATTGACAAAAACTACCATAGGGAGTAGTTTGTAGACGCTTCCCTTAGAGTAGCACTCTGGGTGCCTATTCTCCTGATTCCCCCTGCCCTGAGAGGTATTGGGACTGATGGGTATTTTACTGGAGAACTCAGGCTATCCCCTCTTTGGGTGAGCTCTGTCTGGCACCAGGGAGCTCCATGATGCTGAAATTCACATGGAGCAGGACATCCAGAGCACACCTTAAGCTATTATGTTCTACCAGTGAGATAGCTGTGATGTAGCCTTATTCTGGGGTGAGGTCTTATTAAGCCCCCTTGACTAAGAGAGCTAACCACAGTCTCCAGAGCTAGTTTTATCAGGAATAAAAGGCAATCTCAGAAATAGTGTGGCCACTATGGAGTCTCATTCCACCTGTTTTCTCTTCCAACTAATGAAAAACTATAGAGACCTTGTTGGCAAGTAATGCACACAATGTAGACACCAACAGTGGTTGGCAAGTAGAGTTGGCATGAGATGAGATGCAAACAGAAGCATAGCTTTATGCCTTTGGTGGTTCTGCAGGTGCCTATGTTCTTGTTTCTCCTCCACTCTCAGACGCCTGCCCTTGCTCAACACCAACACTGGGCTTGTTCCTATTAACCAAGTATTGTGCATTCTTTATTAATAATAATAACCATTATTAGAAAATACAGACAGGCAATGAAAGGGGAAAGGAAAACTACCTTTAGTCCCCACCCAGAGATAGCAATTATTAATAGTTTGATATTTATTTTTCCAGAGGCAAAAATGAAATCATAATGTCCATGTTGTTTAGGGAGAACACATCCTAAATTACTTACTAAAGCTAAATTCCAAGAAGACAGTGACTACAAAGTCATTTTTCAGAAAAATCACACATTCCACATCCTTCTAAGAGGACCTTGACTTGAAGTAAGTTCACCCAAAGAGGAAGAGCATGTTCATGTCTGTGTTTGGATGCTTAGTTCAGGCAATGCCTCAGACAGCTTCTGCAGGCTAGGGGCTTAGATCCCAAAGAATCCGCCAACCCCCCAAAATCACAAAAGCATGGAATCTTTGCCTCTGGGAATATGGGCTCTGTCAGTCAATACTCAATGGATACACCAACAAATGGAAAGATGAGGAGATAAGATGACTAAGCCATTTGGAAGAAGATGAGCTGAGAATGCCCCACATATTGAGTGTGGGCTCCCCAGCCATGGGAAGAGTGGGTGACTCTAAAATTTTCTCATCTTTTCTTCTATAGTTTAAATTCTGTGTTATTAGGGCTTAGCAAGTTTCTCATAGGGGCTGGGAATGACTTCTTGAAGGGTCATCTCAGCTGTTAAGAACTAATAGGAGCAGAAGACAGAGTCAAGGGACAGAAACCTGGCTCTTGATTGAAAAGGAAGAAGTGGGATTCCAGGTTCCCTCTGGACCACCAACCCAATTCAGAAGGTCAGGAAAGAGCTAGACTAAGGTCAGAATACCTGCCTTTTGCTTTGGTCTTCCCTATTAATTTTCTCAGGCCCAATGAGGGGCCACAGACAGGCTTTGGTGCCCACAGCAGAATACAGGGCTCCCTGAAAGGGGGTCAGCTCCTCAAATCACTCCCTAAGCCCCACATCACCTAAGATGCTTTGGGGCTGGTTCTCCAGCCCACCATGCATCTGAATCACAGTAAGCAGATTTAAGATGCTGAGGCCCCAGAGGTTCTGAATAGGTCCAGGGTGAAGCCCAGCCTTGGCCAGGTTTTCAAAAATGCTAAGAACCACTGATAATCTCTTCAGACCCATATCACTGGCTTCACATGATTTAAGAGCAGAATTAAAGGAAATCTCTGGGCCTTGGAACAGTTTCCATTGGAACTGGCTGATCAATCCAAGAATTTGGAGAATGGGAGTAATAATACACAATGACGTACACCTCTATAAGGTGGCCAGCACACAGTGACTACTTGATGGATGGCACTTCAATGTGTTGGGGATTAATTACTTGTGTGGAAGTATGAGGAAAACATAAAAGGCAATGGGAGAATAGGATGTGAGAAAAGTAGGGAGACAGTCCCTATTGTTCATCAAGACTGACCTGAGAGTCTCGGCACGAAAGAGGACTTCCACTTTTTGTTTTGCCATGAACAAAAGGCAAGAGGCCAGTCTTACATTTCAGCTCTGGGGTTCAGAATTCCTATTTTTGCCAATGTACTGTGCAAATCATATAAGGAGTGAGTGGCCATTTAGCTTTATCTTCCCTTCCTGGCCTGCTGTTAGGCTGGGGGCTGGGATCTGCTTTGTGTTAAATATTATCTGGCTGGAGAGAGTGTAATCCGGCCTTATTATGTCTTGTAGGTGGAGGCCAACTGCTTTCCCACAGTCTAAATCTGAATCCTGCTTTCCCCACTATTCCATTTTGCAACAGCAAATGGCCAAAGGGAGGAATGGAGAACTCCAAAAGGGACTTAAAGCTTTGAGTCTAACAATAGGTGTTTCTTCCTGCACAGTTAGGATGATCCCTTTGTCTAACTTTCAAGGAGGCTGATCCAATGACTTTTAGGTTCTCCTGCAAAGTTTCTTGTTGTATGAATGAGTCCATGGCAACTCAAGCATTCTTTCTTCCTCAGATCATTTTATATTTCAGGATTCCAGTCTCTTGATTTTTTAATTGATCTTCACTTGGCACTTCACACTTGGAACACTTCAGCTGGAAGGGTCTTTGTCCCCTTCCTCAGAAATTAATGGTGTGTGTGGGAACTTTTAGGTGCACCAGGGGAGCTCCAATTAAAAGAGGCCTGCATTGTGGTCTTCTGCAAAACAATCATCCTTTGAATACGTGGCTGCTAGCTCTGCCCAAATCTGTCTGCTTTGCAAATTTGAGTTCCGTGTGTTAGAGTTTCTTAAAATAGGACTCACAGTTGAACCTCATTCAGGTTCTGAGATAAAGCTTTGAGCTGGGTCTTCAGGGAGCAGTGTGAGTGAGCTGGTGTGTAGTGATGACGGCCACAGCCTCACGCTGGGCTCTAAATCACAGCTAAAACCCCAGAGCTAAAAGCATCATTCCTCTCTGGCACTTTCAATTTAAAAGCCATGCTGTATTTTTGTTTCCAATTATAGAAGGAGAAAAATAAAAGCATCTGGAAGTCATTTCTGTCCCTTTATTCCACACCATAACTTTAAGAAAGCAAAATAAGCGCTCTCTAAAATGCACTGGGAAACAGAGGAAGCAATGCCTCCAGAACTAAGCCCTCACACCCCAGCCCCCGATCCCATGTGCATCTCTGTGGCCACATTGCAAACACATGGAGTGTGGGGTTTATGACGGAAACCCTGACAGCTTGTCGGCTCCTGCAGGGAGGAAGTTTCATGGAGCCTGAGAGTCACCCGGCTTCTCAGGCTGCTGGCTTCCTCTGTCTGGCCATTCCTAATGGGCAACACTTGACCTACCACTCAAGAACCCAAGTTCAACAAGGTCAGGCCTCCTATCAAAACATCTGCATGGATTGCAAGAATCCTGGTTCCAAAAGTGCAAGATTCTAGTGGATGTTTTGAAGATACCAGCTTGGAGAGAGGGGAAGCCCATATTGCCCCATTCTGTTCGATTCATTTTTAACCAAACACTAACATGCATCTGGCCTTGAGGGTTGTATTAGCTTCTTGTGGCTGCTGTAACAAATGATCACACATTTAGTGGCTTAAAACAACACAAATCAATTATCTTGTAGTTCTATTGGCTCGAAATCCAACACAGGTCTTACTGGGCAGATATCAAGAATCTTTGTGATTTCACCGGACTCATCCAGATCATCCAGCTTAATTTCTTTTTATCTTACCTTAACTGATTAGCACCTTGAATTCTACCTGCTACCTTAATTCCCCTTCACCTTGTAATGTAATATATTCATTAGTTTAGACTAGAATGTGGATTAGGCTAGGGGAGGGGTATTATTTTGACTACCACAAGGATAAAATGATCAAGGGGATACTGTCACTTCCCACGATAGACTTTTCTGCAAAGCTTTCCATATAAACATAGACAAGATTAATAGCCCCTTTTATATTCTTATTGCACTTTTTGCACTTCATAAATGTCTTTTTGCATTTTAATAATTATGCATTTATGCTTATCTGAATTTGAAAAACACAAGTAGCATATCCGATCTGTGACCTAATCTTTCTTTTAATATTAAATTGGCTTATACTTTTGCAGAGGAAAATAGATAAAATATGAATTAGCAGTGCATGTGACATAGGCTACAGTAAAAACAGAATGTGAGCATGGTACTTGAAGGCCTGTAATCTAGGAGAATGTATCCTAGAGTTAATGCTCCCTGGAGAAATCCTGAGTTCTCTGAGAACAGAGAATTGTCCGTCTTCTCCTTATTGTGTCCCTGGACCCTAGTCAAGTTCCTAGCACAAAATAGGTGCTTGATACATATTTGTAGGATCTACAGATGATTAGTTAAATGACTAACCTCTGTGTTTCCCTCACCCCTTCAGGACAGGAACTGTGTTTACTAATTTTTATATTTCTGGAACTTAGGACCTAACACGGCAGAGGTTCTCAAGTGTCTATTGAATGAATGAATACTGTACACTTGAGCTGCAGGCCTGAATTGTGATTCAAATGTATACATTTAGGTTATTCCCACATTAGGGAAATGCAACTAAAATAATGATCAAATAATCACTATCTGCTGTTTTAAATACTTTATTATAATGGGATTTTGTTACAATGTGTATGTTGTAGGGAATAATAGATGAGGGTACAAATATTGAAGAATAATTGTACCCGAGGCCCAATTCTTGATTGTCTTCTTAGTAATATTTGGTGGATGCTTCCTGAATTACACGGTTCATTAGCTTATTTGTATATTCAGCATCTTGGTGGGTCCATTGTCTGCAACATTAAGCTATATGTAAAGGGACACAAAGATGAATAAGACCAGGTTACTGTCTTTGACACACTTATAGTTCAGTAGAGCAGAGATGCACACTTAAACCTATTAGTGCTGCATAATTTAAAAAGTTATACTAGGAATGACAACATGGCCTGGGAGTGCTGAAGGTGAATTTGTAGTTTGAGTTCAACCACATTAATTAGATGCTAAAACAAAGAAATCAAAGGTGAATCAACTCTCTGTGAAAGAATATAACAGAATCCAGAATTCCACAACATAAACTTTAGAATATCCAGGATATAATTTAAAAAAACTACTTAACATATGAAGAATCAAGGAAATATCACTCATTTTTAAGAGAAAAAAGAACCTAAAGAGACCAAACAAATGTTGAAATTAGCAGACTTGGATTTTAGAGCAGCTTTTGAACTACACTCATTGATTTAAAAGAAAACAAAGAACTAGAAATTATTTTTTTTAAGAGCCAAATAGTCTAGAACTAGAAAACACGATATCTGAAATTGAAAGTTCACTGAATGTGCTTGAGAGTAGAATGGAAGGGATAAAAAGCAAATGAACTTGAACATAGATCTATACAACAATTGATCCAATCTGCAGATCTGTTCAACGGGGGGGGGGGGGGGGGCGGGAACAGAGGAAAGAAAGATTGAAGAATGAACAGAGCCCCAGGAGCCATTTGAAAAATGGCCATTACTCCCTGAAGGCCTTTCTGTAGTCATATGTAGTGACTGAGGAAGAAAAAAAGCTCAGATTTAGTTTATAGAGGTTTCTGCCATGATATGTTGGTACAAATGACAGCTGTATCACTATTCTGCCACCAGAAAACAGTGGTGAATGGTTCTCCTAGCTGGTAGGAATTCAAACCATGTGCCTATTATTTTTAAATTATGCAGCAATAATAGGTTGCTCATTTTGCCTGGGAGGAGAAATGACCAGAGATGTGTGTCTATACCAATTTATGGGTAGCAGCTAATGATTTGGTCAGAAGGTCAGGGACTGGAGTCCACTCTATGGCAGGGAAATGCAATTCTTCCACGGGCCTAGAAGAATATCTGAACAAGAACATTTGCAAATATACTACCACCCATGAAAACAACACACAGGCTAATGGTAAATGATCAATAGATAAAGGATATGTAGATGAATGTATAGATGCGAGACTTGAAATATTTATGAAGAAAATAAAAATAAACTTCTATTCATCAATTCTCATGAACTAACCTTGTTGTATAAAATCACTTTACAAGTTTGTAATTAGACCTGAAAACCTCTCTATGTGTCCATTTTTCTTATTCCCATTTCGTAGAGTATAGATTCTGTAAGGTCAGGGAACATGCCTCTTTTTTAAAATAAATTTTGCTTTTTAGACCATTTTTAGATTTACAGAAAATTTGAGAAGACAGTAGAATTTTCCATACCCCCCCCCCGGCTCCCCCAGACACATTTCCTCTATCGTTGACATTATACGTTATTAGTATGGTACACTTCTTACACTTAATGAATTGATATTGATACATTGTTAACAAACTATTGTTATTATTTTTATTATTATTATTAAAGTCACTTCTTTATTTAGATTTCCTTGATTTGTAGTGGATGTCTTTTCTCTGTTCAAGAATCATATCCAGGACATCATATTACATTTTATTGTCTTGTCGCCTTAGGTTCCTCTTGGCTGTGACCGTTTCTCAGAGTTTCCCTTCTTTTAAAGACAATGATGGTTTTGAGGAGCATTAATGAGGCATTTTGCAGGCTACCCCACTACTGGAAATTTTCTGATGTTTTTTCTCATATTAAACTGGAGTTATGTGTTTTAGGGGAGACTGGGCCTAGTTGTTCACTGAGGTCACTTCATTGCTAGCACGAAACTACACACAGAGGTTCTTTAATAAATGTTTAGTGAATAAATGAATGTCTACCAGTTAGAAAATGGGCTCAGAAAGGTTAAGAAATGTGCCAAGAAATACCCAACTAGTCAGAAGCAAAACTAGGATCAGAATCCAGGACTCTGATGGAGAAACTCTTCCACTTTCCAATACATCATATTAGCTTCACAATAATTATAACAACAATTTTCAGCTACTTTTCTAGTTACTTTATATGTTGTTTCCAATTTGCCCAACAATATTTGGAGGAATGTGTTATTATCTTATTTTCTTAAAGCTTAGTGATACCTGAGAACTTCTCCAAGGCTACACAATAAAAAAGTAGCCCTGGATTTGAACCATCACTGGCTGCCTTCAGAATTCCTGCTCATCCTGCCACCCTCACAATGACCTTTCAAAGATGACCCAAAGATTTTCCTCCTTTAAAACTCTCCAAAGCGGGGAGCCTGTGTAGCTCAGTGGGTTAAGCCTCTGCTTCCGGCTCGAGTCATGATCTCAGGGTCCTGGGATCGAGCCCTGCATCGGGCTGTCTGCTCAGCAGGGAGCCTGCTTCCCTCCCACTTCCCCCCCCCCCGCCCCCGCCTCTCTGCCTGCCTCTTTGCCTACTTGTGATCTCTATTAAATAAATAAATAAATAAAATCTTTAAAAAAACCCACAAAACTCTCCAAAGGCTCCCTCTAGCACTGCCACTGAGACTCCCTACTTTTTTGCCTACAACCCAAGCTCTGGGCACAGCGGGCACCTGTCAGCTCCCCTAAAGAACACACCATTTCATGTGCCTACATGTACTATTATCATGCTTTAAACACATTTCCTCGCCAACCTCACCCCTCCACAGTAGACAGGGATCTTATTTACGCTGCCTCTATCAATTTCAACTCCGAACTCTACAAAACAAACCTCCTCCAACCCATCCAAGCAGATTCTATCCTACCCACTCCATGTGCCCAGTGTTCATAGTCCATATTTCTACTGCTGCATGGGTCATACCCTTGTAACAGTATTCATTTACAGCTCCCACTGTCTAACCGGATGTTGAACCCCTCAGGGTAGGAAACCTGTCTCCTTCACCTCTGCATCTGTCATACCTAGGACAGTGCCTGGCACATTACCAGTATTCAATTATGGAGGAAGGCACGAACGAGCGAACGAATATGGAAGGCTATATAATCTTCTACAGGACATAAAACTCCTGAAAATGAACTGAAGGCTGCCTCTACAGTCTCTAAGGCCAGGGGCACATGGCCAACCTCTCCAGGAGTTTTCAATCTTGCTATAAATGCGTCTTGTTGGCTCCACGACTGAGTAATGTCTGGAACCTGGGAGTGAAGAATTGGCCCTATTCTCAGCATCTAAGCTATTAATGGGCCGGAAATCCAGCTGAGCCTCTTCTGTCGGTTTGTTAAGAAAATGCAAGAAGGGTCTCATCATGAAGTACCTTAAAGGCCAAATATCTATTCCAAAAAGACATTTTCATCTGCTATGTGTAAGAGCCTCAGAGGCATGATTTAATCCCCCTTCCCTTTTGGTGTCCCTGAGCAATTCAAAGTAGAGTGAAAACCTGGCAGTTAACCAATTAACATGATTGGGGTAAACAGCCAAATTAGATCATTAATGATCATGTTTGCCAAATTTCCACTTCATTTTTTTTTTTTCTGGGTACACATAGCCCCGAGGCTACAGATTCATTTACAAGCAAATTGCCCAATTCTCCTGGTGAATCCTTCTGTATCTCTAATGTGGCATCTTCCATTACCCCTCTGGCTCTTCTCCATCACTTTAAGAAACAATGAGAGAAGGAGGAATGCTCACAGCACCAGGACACTTACTCTCTCGTGCCGGGTTCTGAAAGGAATTTGCTGGCTTCAAGTTGGCAGTTCAACCCAGGCCAAGGTGTTGAACTTGCATTTCCTTCCTATATCAGCATCCAAAAAGTGCTTCTCTGTGTCCTTTGCCAAGAGAAGTAGAGGTCTCTTTCTGCAGGTCACAGGTTGAATGTGGCTTGTTAAAGATTGATCTTTTCTCCCTGGATTGTTACCTGCTGCTATTTTGCATGGCTGGTGGCTGAGCGAAGTCCTATCTATTGCTTCTCTCTTTTTTTTTTTTTTTGGAGGGGGTGGCAGTGTTGGGCACATGGTTAAGTGGCAATGCATTTCTAGATTTTTTTTTTTTTAATTCTGAATTAAAACCTAGAGGTCCGAAAGAGGCAGTCTTTTGGAATGGAGATAATATAGCCTATGTGGAAGGGTTGATTTAAAGGTTTTTAAGGCTAACAAGGTAAAAGTGTCAAGTGTTCTGCATAGATTTTAATCAGTTGTTGTCAGGCTTGGGTTGGATGATGGGGAGAATTGTAGAGCCAGTATTAACACTGCAACTGCAGCAACATTCAATTACTCGTGTTAGAATACTTAGGAATTCTCAAACCTTTCAAGAAACAAGTTTTCAATTGTCACAGATTAACCATACACTTACATTGGGTCATGCTGGCACTTGATGCATTAAATTTTTTTTTTTCCAGGAGCACCTACTTCATACAAAGTGCTCTTCTACAGAAATAATGACAAGCAAGACAAATAACTTGCAATCCAGTTAACAGGCATTATTGCATGCTCACTCCTGCAAAGCTGACATTAAAACCCCCGCTCAATTCTTCCTCCCCACTCCAAGCTCTGCAAACAAGGCAGAGAGGCAGGATTAAAACCAAATGCTGAAGACAGATCAATGGTTGCTGTGGATGCGGAGCAAAGTGGCTGGCTACAAAAGGGAGGCACTAGGCAATTTTTTTGTAATATCAGTATTCTGTATGGTATTAGGATGGTATATACATGATTCTACACATTTGTCAAATCCCACAGGACTGTGGCTCACAAAGAGTGAACTTTAATTATGCAAATAACAACAACAAAAAAAGTCAACCAAAAGTCAGAGAATGCAGACTCCGGCAAGAGACTCACTGTCTTACATGCATGACATAAGCTCAGTAATAATGAGCAGGCCAGATAACTAGATATTCATTATCTAATAAAAGAAACCAGAAATGGCCAATTCTAGGGCTGAAACAGAAAAAAATACAAGATGAGATTGGAGCATCTTGTAGTATCAAGAATGTAAGGCTGTGTTAAAAAAAAAAAAAAAAAAAAAAGGATGGAGGCACGTCAAAAAGACACAGGAGCCAAACTGAAGGAGCCCTCGATGGCCAAAGTTGGAATAATTTGAGCAACCAATAAATAAATAAATAAATAACAAATAACAAAATAAATCACATAAAACTGAATTATAACCCGAAGCATAAAATAATTATGTATGAGTCTATACTGATATAAATATATGATTGAATCCATACGTAAATAAGTGAGAAGAGACAAATCTTCCTTAAAGAAGCATTCCAAAAGGTCGTATAGATACTCCTCTCTAAGAGATGAAGCTCAATTCCACTCCCTCTACTTGAACGCGAGTTGGACTTAATGACTTGCTTCCAAAGAACAGAATATTGAGAGTGGGAGGTTAATCTGCAGTGGAAACCATTCAAGTATCTTGGCTATGTGATCAAGGTTAGCACCACCAATAGTGAGACAGGTTGATAGCATGTACGCTCTGATATATGATTAGAAAGGCATCTGTCTTCCAAAAAATAATAATATTAATATATAACCATATGACAAATAGCAGCTAAACTCCAACTGAGGGACATTCCACCATATAAGTGGCCAGTAATATTCAAAACTCAATGCCATGAAAAACACAGACTGAGGAACTGTCACAGATCAGGGGAACAAAGGAGACATGACAATCAAATACTTTGTGGAATCCTGGGCTGGATCCTGAAACAAACAATGAAAAAGGACATTAATGGAAAAATTGGTACAATCCAAATAAAGTCTGGAATTTACTTAATAATAGAATACCATTTCTCTTTTTTAGTTTTTAGTTTTAAAAAATATACCATGGCAATATAAGATATTAACATTAGGAGGCTGGGTGAAGGGTAGATGAGAACTCACCATGTTATTGTTGCAAATTGTATGTCAATCTAAAATTTCTTCCAGATAAAGCTAATTTTTTTAAAAAAAATGCAATTTGTCAAAATCCATGGAATGTACAACACCAGTGTGAACACTGATTAAACTGTGAACTCTGAGTTATGAGGATGTGTTCAGGTAGACTCATCAATTTGTAACAAATGTGTCACTCTGTTATGGGATGTCCATAGTATAGGAGGCTGTGCATAAGGGGTATATGGGAACTCTATTTTCTGCTCAATTTTGTTGTGAAACTGACTGCTCTAAAAAAAAAAAAAAGTCACTGGTGGATTGGGTGAGCCTGGTGGTAGGTATTAAAGAGGGCCATATTACATGGAGCACTGGGTGTGGTGCATAAACAATGAATCTTGGAACACTGAAAAAATTTTAATTTATTTTAATAAGCAAGTAAATAAATAACTGCAGACTTTAAATTCTAGCTATGGAGTAACTTCTTAGCAGGCCAGAGCTCCCATTAAACACACACACATGAAGAGGAGCTGGATTAATAGAAAAAAAAAATCCAATACCTGTTTGAGGGCATGAAAGGGCTTTCAAGGAAGCCAGGACTTGACACAACATATCCCAGAGAGCAGGAAACTATATTGAAGAACCCCAACTTTTTGCATGAAGTTTTGCCCCTCAGGGCATTTGCCAACCTTTGTGTGGGGCTGAAAAGCCAACCAAGTTTTACAAATCTCACATGAAGAGAAAGACAAAAATTGGAGTCTATGGATGCCAAAGCAGCCAGGTCTTGAGAGGTCAAGAATCAGAAGAGAAGAAAAGCACAGGAGGCGAGCCTGACCCTTAACATCAGCTTTTCTATTGAGGCATTTTCTTCTTAGCAGGCGCGACGCTAAGAAGTCAAGTAGAAAGAGCGGAAAATCAAAGCAAAGTTTTCAGTGGTTTCACAGTGCTGAGAAATTAAAATCCAACCTGAGGATTCACCAAGAAGGAGCCCCAAGATGCTTCTCAGTTCTCAGACTGAGCCTAACAAAACCCATGAGGCAGTCCTGAGTTTTCTCAGTCCCTGATTAGATTGCTTTGAATTCCCTTAATTCTTCTGCCAGGGTATAGGGTGAACCCTCTCTGGAGGTAGATAATATCATCCAGAGCCCTACAACTTATCACACACAACATTCAGCACTCATTCTAAAATTATCAGGCATACCAAGAAGCAGGAGCAGAAGAACAACTAGATAGTAGACCTATCTATATGGGTACCCATATATTAAAATTATCTGTCATAGACTTTGAAGTAATTGTGATTGATATATTTTAAAAACTAGATTACAAGATGGACATTTTTGCCAGAATAGAACTGGAATCTACATTTAAAAGACAATAAAAATGAGAAAACTAAAAATTATGACAACTGAAATTAAAAACATGGCATAAGAATTAACAATAGATTAGATACAGCTGAAGTTGAGGATTTGGGGGCTGAAAGCAAGGTCAGTAGAAAATATCCTGACTTTGCACAGAGAGCAAAATGAATGAAAAATATAAAACGAAACAAAAACAAAATACAAAAAAAAGCACAAAACACAGAACATATAGTGAAAGAGCTAATGTTCATGGAACCAACAATTTTTCAAAATGAATGAAAGTTATCCAACTACAGATTCAAGGAATACAGACTCTAAGCAGAACAAATCACCCTGTGGCATATCATATTCAACTGCTGAAAACCAAAGACAAGGAAGAAAGTTGTTAAAATGGCCTAAGGAAATGTGTATTACTTTCCAAGACAACCATAAGACTGGCATCTCAACAATAAAGGAGACAAAAGACAATGATATTACTATGGACTGAATGTCTGTGTCTCTTTTCCTCTTTCATATATTGAGGCTCTAACACACAATGTCATGATATTAAGAGGTGAGGCCTTTAGAAGGTGTTTGGGTCATGAGGGTGGAGTCCTCATGAATGGGTGAGTGCCCTTATAACAGACATGAGAGAGATGAGAACACAGCAGGAAGACAGTAATCTTCAAGTCAGGAATAGAGTCCTTAACAGAAACTGAATTGGCCAACACCTTGATCTTGGGCTCTGCAACCTCAGAACTATGAGAAGTAAACATCTGTTTTTTAAGCCACCCTTTTTACAGTGTTCTATTATACCATCCTGAGCAGACTAAGACAGACATCATTTATAAAGAGCTAAAAGAACATAAATGCCAACATAGAAATCTACACCCAGGAAAACTTTCTCATAAGAAGTGAGAAAGAAATATAGTATTTTCTTTAAATTTAAAAAAATTTTTATAGTATTGTTGACCACAGATCTGTGGTAAGGAAATACTAATACTAAAGGGACTTCTTTAGGCAACTAGGAATGTATGAAGAATGAAATTCATATTACATTGTATGTCAACTATGCTCCAATTTAAAAATATGTACATATGGGGGCACCCGGGTGGCTCAGTGGGTTAAAGCCTCTGCCTTCAGCTCAGGTCATGATCCCAGGGTCCTGGGATGGAGCCACACATTTGGCTCTCTGCTCAGCAGGGAGCCTGCTTCCTGCTTCCTGCTTCCTCCATCTCTCTCCCCACCTGCCTCTCTGCCTACTTGTGATCTCTGTCTGTTAAATAAATAAATTTTTAAAAAATCTAAAAAAAATGTACATATGAAAGAAGGGCAATGAAAGGGTAAATATATGGGTAAAACTCAATGTATATTGATTGAACAAAAAAATAATGTGTTGTGTGGATTTCTGTATATCTAAATAAAAATGCATAGGTAGAAATACAAAAGGTAAGAGAGAGGGAAATTGAGTGAAAGAGTCTTAAGACCCTAGCATTATCTGTGAAGTGATAAAGTTACCAATTAATAAAAGTCTTTGAAATGGCAGTTGTAATATTTAAGGTGACCTAAAAAAGAATATATATATACATATATATGTATACATATATGTATACATATACATATACATATAAGAATATATATATATATACATATATATACATATATATATACATATATATATACATATATACATATATATATACATATATATATACATATATATATACACATATATACGCTTGTTTTATATATATATATATATATATAAAATATATGTGTGTGTGTGTGTATATATATATATATATAAAATAAGCAAATAGAAAATAGTAAAGCATACTTAATCACTCTAAAGCTATAAAATGAAGGGGAAAAGAAAATAAGATAGATGCAATAAATAGAATATAAAAAGTAGGATAGTGGATATAAGACCAAATATAATAGTAACTCATTCAATGCAAACAATTTAAATACTCATCCAAAAATTAAAGAGGAGGCACTTCTAGGTTGGCTGAATAAAGACTTCCAAAATTCTATTCCTCCATAAAAACAAAAAGAACATAGCAACAACTGTCAAAATGAACTTTTTCAGAACTCTGGAAGTTAACCAAAGGCTTGCACTAATATGAGGAACACTTATTCAAGAAAAACAGCTGAGTATTGGTGAGGACAGTGAGTGTTAAGACATTTTAGCATACCCTATTCCCATCTCCACCCTCTCCAGAGCTACGCAGTAGCCTTGTAAACCAGCAGTTTCACAGCCACAGTAACTGTGAAAAACAGCCACTTAGCAGCCACTAGAAGGGGCATAACAGGTTGGAAGCTCCCTCAAAAAACCATTCCCAGAGAATTGTCATGACCTGACCTTCCTGGCAGCTCCCCCGAAAAGCCCAATTCATAAGCCTTCTCTTCATTGACCCAACTCATAGCTTACTCGGTGATTATTTGTCAAAGGTAGTTGGTGATAATTAATTAACATCACAGCTGCCTCAGTTGACAAGAGTAGTAGAGTCAAACAAGGGACTGAACAAAACACAAAAGGAAAATGTGGGAAGTAAGATGTCCATAAGGAGGTTTTAAAAAAAACTCTAACATATTCCTTGAATCTAAAAGGTTATGCCCATGGGCAAGGCATATGCACGCCCAGGAACTATCTGAGAAAGCCTTAATCTCTTACCTCTGACCTTGAGGCTCGGTATGAGAAGGAAATGGAAGACAAGAACAGAATTGTAAATTACTGGAACATAGAAGGTATACCCCCAAACAGATGCAAAGTTCCTTGGCAATGTGTAGGATACTTACTGGCATTTAAAGAAATCTTTGTCTGATAATTAGATGAGCATTAAGCTAACCAAGTAGTAGGTTCAGTGGCACACACAACAAAGAATAAATATTTACAGAATAAGCCCAGAAAAGTCTCTGAAAAGACAAACAGGAACAACAACAAACCATGAGGGGAGGAGGAAAATCTGATTTCCAGAGTTGCCACATTATATTATTTGAAATGTCCACTATTAAACAAAAAATGATAAGACATTCAAAGAAATAATTAACTATGTCCCATATCCAGGAAAGGAAGCAGTCAGTAGAAACTATTCCTGAATAAGTCCAGATTTTGATCTTACTATACAAAGACTTTAAATTGGCTATTATAAATATGTTCTAAGAACTAAAGTAAATTATATCTAAAGAATTAATTGAAAGTATGAAATTGATGTCCTGCCAAATAGGGAATTTAAATAAATGGAAATTATTTAAAAACAACCAAACAGAAAATCTGTAGAAAAGTAGAATAACTGAAAGAGAAATTCATTAGAGGGATTCAACAGCAGATTTGAACAGGCAGAAGAAAGAACTAGCAAAGATAAAGATATGTCCATGGAAATGACAAAAAACAAAAAAGAATAAATGAAAATTAGCAGAGCTTTGGATACCCATAGGATAACATTAAGCATACTAATGTTTGCATAATATGAGTCCCAGAAGGAATATTGATGTAAATATCTTCAATAAAATTTTATGAAACTAAATCTAGTATTATATAAAAGGATAATACACCATGACCAAGTGGGTCTTATCCTAGGAATGCAGAGTTGATTTAGCATCCAAAAATACATCATTGTAATACACAATATTTATAAAATATGTAATATGTAATATGTAATACACAATATTTATAAAATATGATCATCTCAGTAGTTGCAGAAAAAGATTTAACAAGCTCTAACACTCTTTCATGATAAAACACTTAATACACTAAGAATAGGAAGAAACTTCTTCAGTCTGATAAAGCATATCTAGAAATACTCATATAACTGAATGCTTCCCTGTAAGATCAGGAACAAGAAAAGATGTTCATTTCTGTTCATTTCTGCTACTTCTACTCAACAATATACTGGAGGTTTTGGCCAGGGCAAGTAGGCATGGAAACAAAATAAAATGTAGCCAAAATAAAAGGAAAAAATAATTTATCTCTATTGGCAGATGACACAAACTTGTGTATTGAAAAAAATATAAAGGAATCCACAAAAAACCCCATTCAAACTGATAAATGAGTTCAGCAAGTTTTGAGGATACCAGATCAATATACAAAATTCAATTATATTCCTATGCACTAACAATAAATAATCTAAGAATGACATTAAGAAAACAATATAATTTATGATAACATCAAAAAATGAACTACTTAGAAACAAATTTAATAAAGCAAGTATAAGATTTGTGCCATGAAATCTATAAAACATTATTGAAAGAAATTTAAAAAGACCTACAAATATGCAAAGACATTCCATGTTCATAGATCAGAAGACCCTACAATTAGGAGAGTTATATTCCTCCAAAGTGATCCTCAGATTCAATGTAATCCTATCAAAGTCCCAGTTGCATTTTATTTTTACAGAAACTGACAAGATAACCTTAAAAATTCATATGGAAATGCAAGGGAGCCAGAATAACCAAAACAAGTCTGAAAAAGAAAAAGAAGTTGAAGAACTCACACTTCTCAACCTCAAAACCTAACATAGTGTGTACTGGCATTAGGATAGACAAACAGATCAGTAGAATAGAATCCATAGTCCAGAAATAAACTTGTACTTTCATGATTAATTTATTTTCAACAAGGGTCCAAGACAATTCAATGGGGAAGTTCAACAAATGCTGCTGGGACAACCTAATATCTGCATGAAAATAAAGTTGGACTTTACCTCATTATTTTAGGTTATCAACTCAAAATGGATTGTAGTCCTGTACGTAGGATCTAAAAGTATAAAACTCTTAGAAGAAAACATAGGGCTAAATCTTGATGATTTTTGAGTTAAAGAATAGTATCTTACATATTGATACCATATGCACAATTAACAAAAGAAAAAAGATAAATTGAACTTCATCAAAATTTAAAATATTTGTGCTTCAAAGGATACCATCAAGAAAGAGAAAAGACAATTCATAGGATGGGAGAAAATATTTGCAATTCATATACTTGTTTAGGGACTTATGTTCAGAATTTATAAAGAACGCTTACAGCTATAAGAAGAGAAATATCCTAATTTAAAAATGAGAGAAAGACTGAATAGATATTTCTGCAAAGAAGAGACATCAATAACACATGAAATTCACACATGAAAAAATGCTCAATATCACGAGTCACTAGGGAAATATAAATTGAAAACATGGGAGACAACTTCACACCCACCAAGATAGCCAGAATCAAGATAGACCATAACAAGTGTGGGCAAGGATGTGAAGAATCTGGAGCTCTTCTGCCTTGCTGGTGAGATTGTACAATGGTGCAGTAATTTTGGAACACTGTTTGGCAGTTCCTCAAAATGTTAAACATAGAGTTACCATATGACCCAGTAGTTCCACCCATACATATATATCCAAAAGAAACGAAAACATATGTTCATAAAAAAGTTGTACTCGAATGTTCCTAGCAACATTTTTCATAATAGCCAAAAAGTAGAAACAACCCAAATGTTCATCAATGGATAAATGAATAAACAAAATGTAGCGTACCCATACTGTGGAATGTGCTTTGGCAAAAAAAAGAATGAACTACAGATGATGAACCTCAAATACATTATGTTAAGTGAAAGAAGCCAGTCGCAAAATACCACAGACTGTATGATTCCCTTTATATGATATGTCCAAGAGAGGCGAATACATCGAGACAGAAAGTAGACCAGTGCTTGCCAGGGGTGGAAGGTGGGGGTAATGAAATGTGGGATTTCTTTGGTGAGTAAGGAAAATGATCTAAAATTAGATCAATGTGATGGTTGCGAAACTCTGTGGATATACTAGCAACCACTGGATTTTACATTTTAAAATGGTGAATTCTATGGTATGTGAGGTATATCTCAATAAAGATGTTATTTAAAAACAGCAAAGATTGTCCTACTGGATTTTAAAAATATATATACGCTGCTTAAAATATAGCTTAAATACAAGAAAGTTGAAAGCAAAAGGTTGAAAATGATATAATCTGCAAACACTAACCTAAAGAATGCTGATGTAGCTATCAAACAAGGTAGGTTTTCAAGAAAGAAGCATTACCAGAGATAAAGTGGAATATTTCTCAAGAGTAAAATGTCAAGCTTCTATAAAGACAAAACTAAATTTTCTGGCATTTAATAACATAGCTTCAAAATGCACAAAGCAAAATTTGAAATGGTGAACAGAAATGACGACAATGGGGATCCTGGGAGGTTCCGTCATTACGTATCTGCCTTCAGCTCAGGTCATGATCCAGAGTCCTGGGGTCAAACCCTGCATCAGGCTCCCTGCTCAGCTGGGAGCCTGCTTCTCCCTCTCCCACTCCTCCTGCTTGTGTTCCCTCTCTCGCAGTGTCTCTCTCTCTGTGTCAAATAAATAAATAAAATCTTAAAAAAAAAAAAAAAAGAAATGAAGACAAAGTCACAGTACTGTCAGGAACCAATAGGACAAGCAGAAAAAGTCAGTACAAACTTTGAGCAACATGATGAAACAACTTCACTTAACTGATATACAGAACATGAGAGTCGATGACATAGAATATACATTCTATTCAAGAGCTACATAAATAATTTGTTAAAATAGACCATATCGGGCATAAAACAAATTTCCATAAATGTAAGAAGTCTAAAATCAGTCAGAGTAAAATAACTGAACACAGTAGAATTAAGCTGGAAACAAATAGCTGAAAATAAGAAATCTTTAAATGTTTTTAAGCAAAGAAGCTTATTTCTAAAAATCCATTTTGAAACGGATGATAATGTAACACAATATCCACATTTGTGAGTTGAAGCTAAGGCTGTGCTCAAAGGGAGATTTATATCCTTAAGAATCCATATACTAGAAAAAAAAAGTCTGAAAAATCATTATTTTGATTATAACTATTTTAACTATGATAAATGATTCATCATCATTATATAACTATCTATCTTAAGAAGTTAGAAAATGAACAGTAAGATAAACCTAAAGAAAGGAAATAATAAAGATAAGAGCAAAGATTTATAACACTGAAAACAACTGTTTAACAACTGAAAATCAACAAAAACTCAACTTTTTGAAAATAGTGACAAATTTGAAAAAAGAAATAGTGCAAATCTTACACAAAACTCTCTCAGGGAGTAGAAAAAGAGGAAAATGCATAGAAAACCACTTTATAAAATGAAAATAATGTAGATAGAAACTTAATAAGGACATTAAAAGAAATGACAATTACAGGAAAACCTCTCTTATGAAAACAGATGAAAAATCCTAACTGAAACATTAGCAAGTCAGCTCCAGTGATAAATAAAAAGAATAATTCTTCACAACCAAGTTGGAGTTATTTCAGATAGACAACACTAGCTTAAAATTTAAAAATCAGTTAATGAATTCACCATATTAACAGAATAAATAAAATAAATTATATGACAAACTTAGATGCAGAAAAGCATCTGATAAATTTTACATCCATTCATGATCAAAATTTTAGCAAATAGAAATACAATTTTCACAATCTGCTAAGGGTATTTTTAAAATCTCTACATCGTATGTGATATTGATGGTGAATTACTGAAAGCTTTTCACTTGAGATAAGGAATAAAGCACGAATACCTACTTTTACCACGTCTGTTTATATTGTATTGGATGTCTTGGCTGTTGCAAAGAGGCCAGAAAAAAATGTAGGAATTGGAAAGGAAGAAATGAAACTGTCATTATTCCTACACAGCATGATCATAACATGATTGCATAGATAGGAAACGTAGAAGGAGTTTGCAGACTGTGAAGTAATTTTGGCAAGGTCATTGGATAAAAGTCACTTTAGAAAAATCAAATGTAATCTAAGCAAAAAGAATGAACAATTAGAAAATGAAATTAAGGAGGGCACATGATCTGTTGAGCACTGGGTGTTATATGCAACTAATGAATCACTGAACACTACATCAGAAACTAATGATGTACTATGTGAAGGTTAATTGAATTTAAATTTTAAAAAATCACACCAAAAATTAAAAGAAAATGAAAAATTTAAAACAGCATTTACAATAACATCACAAAATTAAAATTGTGGGAATAAATGTAAAGATCATTTTCTATAAAACATTGTTCACATTATGTTACTAATTACTAATTATTAATAAGTAAAGGGGGTAGATCATGTCCCTGGGTGGAAAGATACAACATTGTAAAGACGTCAATTACCTCCAAATTGATCCAGTAAAAATCAGAGCAGATTTAGATTTTTTTTCCTTAGAAATTAACAAGGCCTTCTAAAATTTATATGGAAATACAGAGGAACAAAAAAGCCAACACACTTTGAAGAAGAAATCAGACTATGATTTTTGTTGGTATTTTTGTTTTATATAGTCATTGTTTGCTTAGGCTTATCCAAATGTTTATGTTTTTGTTTTCCCCACTCCTTAATACATTTCAGTCTTTCCCCATGGGTCTATTTCTTTTCTTCCTGAATTATATTCTTTAATGTTACTAATAAATGCCTGCCTAGTAAACTACATCAGGCCAGCTCTCTAGGTTGATGATGGTTTCTTTCAACACTTGGAAGATACTATCTTAATATCCTCTTGCTTCTATTGCTAATTTTAGGAAGTGAGCTCCCACACTAACTGCCATTCCTTTGTAGGTAATCTGTCTCACATCATTTAACATCTCTTTGTCTTGGTGCTCTACCAAGTACAAGGTACATTTTCCTTATCCTGTCTGGGATATGTTGGACTTGCTGAATCTGACAATTCATGTCTTTCATCGTTTTGGGAGAAATTCTAAGCCACCCTCTATCTCTTCAAATATTGTATGTCCACCATTCTCTTTCTGATGAAACCTAGGAAAGACCTCTTCAGTCTGCCTTCCACATTTCTTAGTTTATCTTTTTTACCTTCATCCTTTTTCTCTCTCTGCTGAGTTCCCAGTGATTTCTCAATATCTATCTTCAGCTGCCTAACATACTGTTTAACCCAACTGTTAGAGTTCCCAATCCCAACTATTTATTTTTTCATACCCAGAACTGTATTCATCTCCCTGGCCCTTTGTGGCAGTGTCTTGTCCCATAGTTTTTACTTTAAGGTTAAACTTATTTCTCTTATTTCTTTATTTTTATCTATTTCTCTTATTTCTTTAAACATATGAAATACACATTTCATATTTTTCTTGTATCTGAAATATGTATACAGTGTGGTCATATGCAGAATGAATTTTATCTTCAAACCCAAAGTTAGGAAGCCTCGAGACTTCTATATTTCTTTTCCCCTATATTGAGAGTCAAAGCCAACATGGCTAAGAATCTCCATTTTGTCACTGTGATACAGGCTTTTTTCCTTTTTATTTTCTTTTCCTTTTTTCTTTTTTTGGATGCCTGTGTTTGGGAGTATTGGCTTTCTTTAGGGGAGGTCTCAGGTTTAGTTGGGGCAGGTGGTTTCTGGTTCACCCTAGAACATTGTGTGGGCCCTAGATCATCTCCTATATCCTTCCTCTCTCTCTCTCTCTCTCTCTCTCTCTCTCTCTGTCTCTCTCATACACACGCACACACATGCACATATCTACACTCTAGTCCAGCAGGAGTCTGCACATCATTCTGGGGTAACTGCCAGCTGCAGCACTGACTTGCCCTTGTAGACTCATGTCTGACCTTGAATGATTTCTCTCACTTTACTGCCAGATCACCCATCTGTTAATTTTTCTTCTTTTATTCAGTGTTTTCAGTGCTCTGCACTGAAAGGTTATCTTCACACACCAAGATCACCAGTTTTCTAGAATAAGAAATGCAGGCTGAAGCCTTTCTCCTTTCTAAATGAGAAATAGCATACTGTCAAGTCGAATGACTATCTCAGACCATTTCGGCTGCTATAGCAAACCACCACAGACAAGGTTGCTTGTAAACAACAGAAATTTATTTCACAGTTCTGGAAGCTGGAGTCCAATATCAGGTTGCAGACTGTCAACTTCTCATTGTATCTTCACATGGTAGAGAGCAAGAGAGGAAGCAAACTCCCTCATGACTCTTACAAGGAGTCCTCCTAATACCACCCCATGGGGAGTAGGGCTTCAAGATATGAATTTTGGGGGACACAAACTGTTAGTTCATAACAATGGCTTTCTTAAGTTCCATGTGACTTACAAAGGGGGTATAGGATAAATAAATCCAAAGGGGAGGAGTGTTTCTGTGAAACTGTTAATGAAATTAGAGTCCTGTTAATGAAATTAGAATTGAAATCCACATCTCCCAGTTTCCAATGTTGGAAAGCTTTGGCCAAGGCTTTCTGGCAACTTTCTTCAAAGAATAAAATACTGTACACAAGAGGCCAACAACAGAGCTGACCAAATCAATTGCCTATTGAATGGGGATGTGTTTAAGAGAAATCTAGAACTGGCTTATTAATGTAAAGAATTCAGATATTTCTACATTCATCAAAGCAAGCAAAATTTATTTGGGAAATTAACCAGATATGTCCTCTCCTTAAGGAACTTCATGTACCAGACTCACTTACACTTGCTTTCTGCTTAGAGGCTTCAGTGAAAATACAATGGTCTTCTTTGGGTTGGTTTTTCATGTGCAGATGAAGTAGCAGTCTGCTTCTCTTGAGGTCAATGTCCCTTCATCTATAGAGCATGGCAGAAGCCATCTCCCAAGTCCTCTGCTCCCAGACTCCTTCGTACCCTCATCCTGCTCTCCATCCACATGACCTTCCTTTCCCTTCCCCATCCAACCTCACCAGAGTCCCTCTTCCACAGCCCTTATCTCCATGATCTTCGTAATTCGTTGATTCTGTGTAATTTTTCACTATCACAGAAATGCTGCCATACATGTTCTTGTGCAAAGGAACAAGTTTCTCCAGCAAAAATACCAAGGAATGGAATTGGTGGATCATGGGGGATGCACATTTTCCACTCTCTTAGATGTCACCAGAGTGCTTGCCAACGTGGTTTACCAGTAGCACTACCAGCTGCAGGTATGGGCAAGTCCTGGTGTTTTATATCTTTGCCACCATGTGGTACTGTCCAATTTTAACTCTTAAGGACCTTCTCTCTACAGCCAATCCAATGAACTCCTCTCTCTGACCTGCTGATGGGCAATGAGTAATCCATTTGTGTTGTTCTGGGCTCTTCTGGACATTGGATCTAAAACAGGGGTCCACAAGTTTCCTGAAGAGTGAGCTGATCCATTGATTGCTCCCAGTGGCTAACTGGAAGGCTGGGGTTTTTCTCCAACTTACCTGGAATGAGAGCACAGCCCAGGGAAAAGGAGAAGGATTGCTGAGGATCTGAGGGCAAAGGAGTCAGCACCAGCCACCCACACTTCTTACTAGCATGGGTCCTGGAGGTGAGGCTGGCATGGCGCTGACCCGTGGATGCTGACCAACCTAATGAAAGAGAGGCCAGGGTAATGAAAATCCCAGCTCCTGGGGCCAAATGCCGAGGAGACATCTGGACTTTTGACGACAGATGGCAGTCCAGAGAAGGCCAGGTAAAGAAGGGGCATGGAAACAGAAATGATAGAAACCAGGGTTCTGGTAGAGCTCTGGGCACGTCTGGATCTGAGACAAGAGCTTGTCTGTCATTCCCTTTGTCGGTGTCTAAAGGCTGAGAAGGCACCATAGTGAGAGTGGGACCCTCAGAGGGTCATTTCCTTACAGGTCCTAGATCTGGGGCAATTTACTTAACTTCTCCCTGCCTCAGTTTCCTTATCTGTAAAGTGAGAATGTTCATACATATTTATAAGATTGCCGTGAAAAGAAATGAGATAATAATAATAAAATGCTTAGCAATGTTATGGCCCATAGTAAGGACTCGGTAAATGTCGTTATTCTTACCCCCATCATTACTGATACATATAAAATCATTCTATGGGGGAGTTCAGGTGACTCCGTCGATTGAGTGTCCAACATTTGGTTTCGGCTCATGATCTCAGAGTCATGAAAACAAGCCCCACATTGGGCTCCATGCTCAGCAGAGTCTGCTTGAGATTCTCTGTCTGTCTCCCTCTGCCCCTCCTCCTGCCCCCATGTTCCCTCTCTTGCTCTCAAATAAATAAATAAATCTTTTATGGGGCGCCTGGGTGGCTCAGTGGGTTAAGCCGCTGCCTTCGGCTCAGGTCATGATCTCAGGGTCCCGGGATTGAGTCCCACATCGGGCTCTCTGCTCAGCAGGGAGCCTGCTTCCTCCTCTCTCTCTCTCTCTGCCTGCCTCTCTGCCTACTTGTGATCTCTGTCAGATAAATAAATAAAATATTTAAAAAAATAAATAAATAAATAAATAAATCTTTTAAAAAAAGAAAATAAAATCATTGTATGTACATAACACCTATGACCGGCTCCATCGGATCAAGCTACACTATCAGGACTGGCATCTGGTTTCCATCTTGGGCATCAATTCTGACTGATTGGCAGTGGCTGCCTGTTGAGAAGGAGTCCGAGGTCATCCCTGGACTCAGGAAAAGGACAAGGAGACTGTGATCTGCTGGTAATGTCTGCCATGGCTCGAAAGGATGAACAGTGGCAAGTGGAGTCTGGTAGGAAATACTGATTCAGAAATGTTCCCTTTCAAGTTTCTAAGAGAGGATCTATAAATGGACCAATGAGGACTGATTTTTAAAGTGAGGCCAACTGCACTGGATCTTTTAAAAAGTATATTGAAAGCAGGTACTGCCTCCTTTTCTGTCCTGAGTTCCATTTGCTCACCACACTGGTTCCTGCAATAGTGGGAGAGCCTCGGGTGGGCTCCTCATAAGCAGAGGGGCACTTAGCTTTTCATAGCTGCTGCTATAAAGCAGAGAGCCCTAGGGAGAAATAGATTCACATGAGAACATGGGGCAATGAAAAAAGCTGGGGGACCCGCAGGCCTGGATTCTAACTTCTGTAAAAACCCACAGCGTGGGGCCAAGGGTGGGGGGCAGGTGACTTCTCAGAGACCTGGTTTACTGTTTCTGAATTAAAGTAAGTGATCTCCAAGTTCCCATAACATTTTTGTTTTTCTGTCCTAGGAAAAGGAAGGCACCTCTTGTACTTAACTATGTTTTTGAAAGAGAGAAAAGTGTGCAACAATGTATCTGTGTGTATAAATGTACAATAATATATGTGCACGCTAGTAAGGCCTTTACCTTCATGATGGACATCTTCCAGAATTTGCATAGGCTCCCAAATGGTGAAATAATGTGACACCTCAGATTTCTCCTGGGCATTGGTTTTCCCAATGAAAAGAAATTTATCAGTACACAAATGATATTGTGTTGGGTCTCCTGGGTGTCTCAGTCAGTTAAGTGTCTTGACTCTTGGTTTTGGCATAGATCATGATCTCAGCGTCCTGAGATTAAGCCTCACGTCCAGCTCTGCACTCAGTGTGGAGTGCCCCTCTCCCTCTTTTCCTCCCCCACCTCTCTCTCATAAAAAAATAAAATCTTGACTTATTTCACTCAGCATAATAAGTCAAGCAGAGAGAGTCAATTATCATATGGTTTCACTTATTTGTGGAACATAAAGAATAGCATGGAGGACAAGGGGTGTTAGAGAGGAGAAGGGAGTTGGGGTAAATTGGAAGGGGAGGTGAACCATGAGAGACTATGGACTCTGAAAAACAATCTGAGGGGTTTGAAGTGGCAGGTGGTTGGGAGGTTGGTGTACCAGGTGGTGGGTATTATAGAGGGCACGGATTACATGGAGCACTGTGTGTGGTGAAAAAATAATGAATACTGTTTTTCTGAAAATAAATAAATTGAAAAAATTTAAAAAATAATAAATAAAATAAAATCTTGGGGAAAAAAAAGATGATATGTTGTAAAAGCTAGGATACAAGAATGAGTTACCTTGGGAATGGAATTTGCAGATAGGATTTGCATCATGCGCTAGTGCCTTCTGACTCCCCACTTTACCCCACAGATTCTGTCATATATACAGCACAGACCCCTTAGGCCACTATATCAAGACCCTATCTCGGCAAAATTCTAAATCTGTATATGTCATGGAGTTCTGATGTTGGATTACAGCTACTGCAACTACAATTAAATTCACTACCACAAAGGGTCCATCACATACACGTTGCTTAAAGCACGCAGACAAGCATTGCTATGACGTATGTTTTAGTAATAAGGCACCAAGAATATTAAACAATAAAACCTGCTATTTCTTTTACCCAAAGCTATATGAATTACCATGAAAACTTCATGGCAATTTCCCCAAAGTATAATGAGCTTTGCACTTTTCTTTTCTCATAGACGATACCGTAATATATAATGATTTCTTGACATAAACTCATGCCTTTTAATAACTGTCTAGGTTTTCTGATCAGAGGAGACATGTCTCTTTTCAAAACGACCACCTTGGGCACGGCTGTCCTGATGGCAGTGGTGTGGTACTGCTCGGTTCTTCTTCTTAAAAACTGCTTTCCTGGGCCAGTAAAGGAGCCTCAAGGAAATCAGGCCCAAAGTTTCCACACACCCTGATTTTAATCCAAAACATGGTGCAATGGGAAGGGGTGATCAGTGATTTCTCAGATCCATTGCGGACATCACGCGATTCACTTTGCTTCAAGTTTAAAAGCCATGTACAGAGATTTGGCTCTTTCCAAAGCAGGTGGGCACTATCCAATCCACTGAGGGCCTGAATAGAACAAAAAAGCAGAGGAAGGGCAAATTTGCTCTCTATTGAGCTGGGACATCCTTCTTCTCCTGCCCTCGGACATCAGAGGTTCTGAGGCCTTTGCACTCAGTCTCAATCACACCACCTGCTTTCCTGGTTGTCCAGTTTGCAAACAGCATATCATGGGACTCCTTAGACTCCATAACCCAATTAGCCA
Organism: Mustela lutreola; assembly: GCF_030435805.1. Taxonomy (NCBI): domain Eukaryota; kingdom Metazoa; phylum Chordata; class Mammalia; order Carnivora; family Mustelidae; genus Mustela; species Mustela lutreola. Next base: position 212,857,353 of record NC_081291.1, read on the forward strand.
ATTCCTATAATAAGTCTCCTTTTATCTCTCTCTCTCTCTCTCTCTCTATATATATATATATATATATATATATTCTATTGGTTTTGTTTCTCTGGAGAACCCTGACTAATGTATAATAGGGCTAAAAGGCTATTATATAGGAATATTATATTATATAGGAAATATATTATATATTAAAGGAATGGCATCCATTTGGATTTTTAAATTACCAAGTTATGTGACTATCAGGTATTCCAAGTCAACCCCTAGACCCTCCTTTCTGTCCAGCCCTCTCCTTCACTTACTTCAACACGGTCATGTCAAAACCACCCCCTCGGGAAGCCACTGGCATCTCAACTGTCCCCTGGGAATGCCTGGGGTCCAGAGATCCTGTCCATTCTGATGCTGCCCTCAAAACACGATTTGCTTGTTTTCACTCCTCTCAGTATGAGACCTTGAGGTCAGGCATTTCAAAGACATCATCAGGGGAAGCTAACAAATGGGAATATTGTTCCCAGACCAAGGGGACAGCAAATAAAGTGTCCAAATGCCATTTTCTTCCTCACGTATAATTCTGCTACGGGGCTGA